>NC_091985.1:56160871-56460871 GCF_044704955.1 Pristiophorus japonicus
TCCTCCCCCCCCCCCCCCTCTCCCCCCCCCCTCTCTCCCCCCCCCTCTCCCCCCCCCTCTCTCTCCCCTCTCTCTCTCCCCTCTCTCTCTCTCTCTCTCTCTCTCTCTCTCTCTCTCTCTCTCTCCTCTTCTCTGTCCCCGTCAGAGACATACACTGGAGGGGGGGGGGGGGGGGGGGGTGCTGTCCCAGCACGCTGTTGGAGGGCTCCCTGTGCTGCAGTCGGTAAGTAGAAAATTGTTTGGGTTGATTTATTGATGTATTTATCATTTATTATTGATGATGGCTCTTTATTTGCAAAACTGAAGTGTTTAATGTTTGTAAATTTCTTTGAGGATATAATGAGCATAGTGGATAGAGGTGTACCGATGGATGTGGTGTATTTAGATTTCCAAAAGGCATTCGATAAGGTGCCACACAAAAGGTTACTGCAGAAGATAGAGGTACGCGGAGTCAGAGGAAACGTATTAGCATGGATAGAGAATTGGCTGGCAAACAGAAAGCTGAGAGTCAGGATAAATGGGTCCTTTGCGGGTTGGAAATCGGTGGTTAGTGGTGTGCTACAGGGATCGGTGCTGGGACCACAACTGTTTACAATATACATAGATGACCTGGAAGAGGGGACAGAGTGTAGTGTAACAAAATTTGCAGATGACACAAAGATTAGTGGGAAAGTGGGTTGTGTAGAGGACACAGAGGCTGCAAAGAGATTTAGATAGGTTAAGCAAATGGGCTAAGGTTTGGCAGATGGAATACAATGTCGGAAAGTGTGAGGTCATCCACCTTGGGGGAAAAAAACAGTAAAAGGGAATATTATTTGAATGAGGAGAAATTACAACATGCTGAGGTGCAGAGGGACCTGGGGGTCCTTGTGCATGAAACTCTGAGTCTACCTGCAAAACATAAAACATTAAACTGTGCCACCCGACCTGGGTGAAACACCAGACATTTACAAGGCCCTTTTTGTCCTTTTTTGGGTTTTTTTTGTGTTTTTTTTTGGTTTTTTTTGGGCACTAAAATCACAATTTTCCCCAGTGCCCCCTATAAAAGGGAAGGGGACACTAAAAGCACCAGCAATTAAGTGCATGAATCCCAAAAAGTTAGTTTGCAGGTGCAGCAGGTAATCAGGAAGGCGAATGGAATGTTGGCCTTCATTGCGAGAGGGATGGAGTACAAAAGCAGGGAGGTCCTGCTGCAACTGTATAGGGTATTGGTAAGGCCACACCTGGAGTACTGCGTGCAGTTTTGGTCACCTTACTTAAGGAAGGATATACTGGCTTTGAAGGGGGTACAGAGACTATTCACTAGGCTGATTCCGGAGATGAGGGGGTTACCTTATGATAGATTGAGTAGACTGGGTCTTTACTCGGAGTTTAGAAGGATGAGGGGTGATCTTATAGAAACATTTAAAATAATGAAAGGGATAGACAAGATAGAGGCGGAGAGGTTGTTTCCACTGGTCGGGGAGACTCGAACTAGAGGGCACAGCCTCAAAATACAAGGGAGCCAATTTAAAACCGAGTTGAGAAGGAATTTCTTCTCCCAGAGGGTTGTGGATCTGTGGAATTCTCTGCCCAAGGAAGCAGTTGAGGCTAGCTCATTGAATGTATTCAAGTCATAGATCGATTTTTAACCAATAAGGGAATTAAAGGTTATGGGGAGCGGGCGGGTAAGTGGAGCTGAGTCCACGGCCAGATCAGCCATGATCTTATTGAATGGCGGAGCAGGCTCTAGGGGCTAGATGGCCTACTCCTGTTCCTAATTCTTATGTTCTTATGTAAACTTCCCTTTAAACCCCGCCTCAATTCCCTACGCCTGATTTGTAACCTACGCCTGATCTTCTAAGTGTAGGCAAGGTTTTTCGAAGTGTACAAAAATCTACACTTCATTCTAAGTTAGTTTGGAGTAAGTTTTCACCGCCTAAACTTTCAAAATGGGCGTAAGTGGCTGAATACGCCCCCTTTTGGGGAAAAAAAATCTATTCTAAAATGAAACTATTCTAACTGACTAGAACTGGAGCAAACTAAATGCTGAGAATTGCAATTTCTAAGATACCCATTCTAAACCAGTTGCTCCAAAAAAACAGGAGCAACTCAGGCTGAAACTTGGCCCCATTATTTGGCCATTCCTCCTATTTTCAGTTTATTGGATCTTGCTATTTACAAGTTGGTGGCCATGTTTTGCATTTCAAAAGTAATTGACTAGAGCAATTTAGGGAAGTCTTGTGATTTTGATGCAGCTCCAAATGAATGTAACTTTTTTTTTATTGGTGACTTAATGGCTGCATGGCCAATGGAGGAGTATTGGGAGAATTTACTGGGACTTGGCATTTTGTCTTGATATGTTATTTGTGCTTTTATTGAACAAATTTGGAGAGTTAGAATTCAAATATGCAAATTATATAAATGTATGGAAAATTACTTTGTCCAAGAAACTTATTTTGCTTTTTATTTTGATATACAATCTAAATAGCTGTCTTAATTTCTGGTTTATTTAAGCTGCGATGCAGGATTGAATATAGTTTAATTTCTGAACTCTTATTGCTCAGTTTGTCTTTAATATTCTCCTCTTGTATCCTTAGATACGTGTTTAACCTATGGATAAAGTTGGAAAGATGTGGAGCAATTTGAAGTACAGGTGTCAGAACCTTTTTGTTAATGAAGGTGGAGACCGAAATGAAAATGACTTGAACTGTCCAAGCTGTTCTGTTGGTAAAAACGCAAGTGTACATGTTAGCAATCTGCCTCAGCAAGGTTTAAGAAGTCCATTAAATAGACATGGAACTATAGCATTGGTTACAGACACGTGTCTTAACACAGACCGAAGAAATGGAAACTGTGTTTCTGACATCCCAGAGATTGTTGAAGCTGATTTAGATAAAGAGAATGAAAATGTGGCTGCTGCACCGGAGTCTCGTCTTGTTCGAAGAGACTCTTACTCTCGCCATGCTCCATGGGGTGGGAAGAAGAAACACACTTGCTCTACAAAAACGCAAATGTCATTTGAAACCGATAAACGCTTTAGTAGGACCCGGTCTGGGCTACAGAGACGGGAAAGGCGATATGGTGTAAGTTCCATACATGATATGGATAATTTGTCAAATCGGACTATGACACGGCCGTCTATACGCCAGCGTTTCCAAGAAACAGTAGGGCTGTGTTTTCCATTACGTACACATAATAAACAGTCAAAGAGCTTATTCTCAAGCAGGAGAAAAATTTTACTTTCTGAACTGATGCTTGAAAAATGTCCTTTTCCAGCTGGTTCAGACCTAGCCCAGAAATGGCATCTTATTAAGCAGCATACTGCTCCTGTGAGCTCTCAGTCGGCCAGCTGGCTGGAGACATTTGATCCTACTTTTGTTTCTACAGAAGATGAAGAAGATCGGCTTCGGGAAAGAAGGCGGCTCAGCATTGAAGAAGGGGTTGATCCTCCTCCCAATGCCCTTATACACACTTTTGAAGCCACTGCACAAATTAATCAAACGTACAAGCTGGGACCAAAGTTAGCACCTGGGATGAGTGAGCCCTCTGGTGACAATCGTGCAATGACAAATGGAGACTGGGACTCCGAAGAGGACACAACAACTCTCTGTCTCCAGGCACGCAAACAGAAACCACGACACGTGCCAGGAGAAAGCCTTGGTCACTCTGCCAGACCTGGGCCCTGGAAAGTCCACACACAAATTGATTACATTCATTGCCTGGTGCCAGACTTGCTTCAGATTACAAGTAACCCATGTTATTGGGGAGTGATGGACCGTTACGAAGCTGAGGCTCTCCTTGATGGCAAGCCTGAAGGCACCTTTTTACTCAGGGACTCGGCACAAGAGGACTATCTCTTCTCTGTTAGCTTCCGCCGTTATAACCGCTCCTTGCATGCCAGGATTGAGCAGTGGAATCATAATTTTAGTTTTGATGCCCATGACCCCTGTGTCTTTCACTCCTCCACGGTAACCGGCCTCCTGGAACATTATAAGGATCCCAGCTCGTGCATGTTTTTTGAACCTTTGCTTACTGTTCCCCTGACCAGGACTCTTCCTTTCAGCTTGCAGTACATCTGCCGTGCAGCCATCTGCAGCTGTACAACATATGATGGAATAGATGCACTTCCACTTCCCCCGCCTCTACAAGAGTATCTGAAAGAGTACCATTACAAACAGAAAGTACGGGTGCGATGGTTAGAACGAGAATCATCAAAGGTCAAATGAGGATTACACACAACAGTCCTTGGCTTTTTTTAAATTGCTGTCTCCCCAGGCACATGGGACATTGATGGTTGCAAATTTATTCAGAAAGAATGAATTCTTTCATTCTGAATTATTCAAGGCTTGAATTGACTTACAGTTTGTGGTTTCTCTATTTGCAGCTTCCTTTTCAGGTACTTGAGCACTTCTGTGATTTTCAGTGGATACTGCAGGTCCATCTACAGATTAACGTGCATGTATTTATTATGTTGCCGTTTAGGGATTTACTAGTTATTGTCTGTGCAGGGTATGGTCAAAAAGGAATAATTAATTTAGGGCAACTATGGAGCTCTGTGTAGGATTGATGCAGAAGCTGTACATAGTGTGCACATTTACTGTAGAATCTTGGAAATCATGTGGTGGAATTCAAATCAAATTTTGGCAAGAGACTACGATTTTGGAGATTAAACACCACCTTTTGTGTTGGGTTACCATTCTAGCATTTAACCTAGATGATTTTGGCCGGACTGGTAGGATTAAAAAAAATTTGTATGTCTGCAAAGTAGTGATCCATTATTTTTTTTAAATGATACTCGAGTGATTTCAAGATAATGGTCAGTTGCCACTGACCCTGGAGTTTACTGCCTTGAAACCATTTGCAAGCAATAGCTTTTGGAGGGGATGGGGCAGCTTCCATTTTGTTCTTTCCTTCGTGGCAGATGTCACAACAGACATTGGCTAAGATACTCCTTGCAGTTTTTGCACAACATCCTCCAGTGAAAAGTTAATGATTGTGACAGTGACCAACTATAGATTATCACTCAATGGATGTTATTTTCTGATGAGTGCCATTTTGGTTGCCTCAGGTAAAATCTGTATGAACAGTATAGGAAATCCAGTTATCTCCTTGTAATTGTATGAGATTGCAGTGGAGGATTCTGCAAATTGAGTTTAGAAATCCAGATAAAGCATACCAGTGGTTTGCTTTTAACAAAGTCTGTGAGCAGGAATCCAGACTAGCAATTGTGCAGTTGGAGTATAACTGGTTTGGCAATTAAGTGAGTATAGGACTAGAGAACATAAATTTAAACACGTGACAAATACATTTTAAAACTGATTAAGAACTTCAATGCCCAAGGGTTATGAATGTTTGAAATTATTTGCCAGGTAAGAGAATAGATATAAGAATACAAAGGACTCAAAACTGCATCTAGGTGACATGTTAAGGTAGTGGAGGGATGAGCTTCGATGGGCAGACTTCACATGTTTTGATTATAAGGTGGAAATTGGATGACCTGGTAATTTTTCTATAGTTGCTGTTGCCCTATTCTAGCAGTAGTTTTTAATGTTATTGAAATGTTCTCTGTCTCAAAAGGCCACAATGTCAACAATATCTCAACTCTCATTTATTCAATTGAGGTATCACAGAACTAATGAATAATCTTTTTTTTCTCTCTTTCCCCCACCCACTTCTCCTCAAATATAGGCACTTAGTGTCACTGTTGATAAATATGGGGCCACTTCCAAATATATGGTGGTCAGGGAGTAAGGTCAAGAATTTTTCATATTTTTAGTTACATGGAATTTTAGGTGGCTAATGAACACACTGCCACATGTTTTGCAGTGAGTTTGATTGCATTTTTAAAGTGACCATTAGATTATTTGGGACCCAAGACCAGCCATAATTGGAATTTCAAACATGGACTAAGCATGTTAGTGTTGAAAAACATCTGATGAAGTGCTTCAGTCATTTAGTTTTAACTTTACACTAAAGATGAAAACTACAATGCTCACCACATTGGTTGGCTTTTGTTTTGATTAGCCCACATTGTCACAACAGGGCCAGTTTCACTTATTTCAAATGACCATGTCTGTAGCATCACCCTGGAGAGCGTTTATACTTTTCAGATTAAACTTTTCTTAAATAGCCAGTAATCGGAAGGATTTAATAAAAGTCTTTTGGTTCCTAAAAGAATTAACTGGTATTTCATAAAATCTAGCCTGGTTCTTCTACAAATAAAATAGCTGCAACACTGACCAGAAGCTCCATAGTTGCTCTATTAAAATGCTGTGTCATTCTCACCTGTTTTTTTTTTTATTTGCTAACATAGCCATGCTAGGCAGCTATTGCAATTTTGGCTGTGAGCAGCCCATTCCTGTCCAAGATTAGCTCATTTGGTCCTGAGTGTGTACTGCAGCTTGTATAACTAACATGCCAGGCTCTGCTTCTTTCTATGGCAAAGGAAAAGGCAGCATTTTGCAGAGTTGCTTTATATTGTAGTGGAGAAAACACTGTCGCAAACAGTTATTTTGTTGAACCGGATTGTTTTGTATTCAAAATCTTTAGATGTGCGACCAGGGTTTTAGTTTTTAACTATTTCAATGACTGCCTGAGACATCAGAAGGTGCCAATTTAAACAATTCACTATACACTGGAAACTTCAGATTCAGGGTTTCCAGGTCAAGTAGCTACTGTTAATGTGAAATCAGTTTCAAAAACTAAACAATTGTTTTATTCCATATTTTAGTTTTCAAGATGAAGCTCCTTTGGCAAGGCTTGCTCTAATAGTACACTAGTATTTTTCTACTGTGTGCTGTGTAAGTCTATCCTGGAAAATCCTCAACCACCCAAATGCCCTTTTACAAGAGTTGTATTATTTTTGTAATCTATTATCAAGTGCTGTGAAAGCTGAACTACAGCTTTATCACATCAAAATACATTCAAATTAGTTTCTTTGAACATCTGACTAAGGTATTCAGTAAACTTGTAAATACTCCTGTTCACCTTTTATTATAAGTCTGTACTAATTGTTAGTATAAAGTCTAATTCTTGCCATATGAGCAGATTATGTAGCTGGTTTAATGTCTTATTAAATGTGTAGAAGTTGCACATTTAAGCTGTAACCATTTATATCACCAGCATAGTTAACCTCTCAAAATTGTGCATATTCAACTGCATCTGGTTTTTATTTACTTCATTTCTGTGCCTGCAGAGGATTATTAAACTAATCGAAGTTTGTCGGCAAAATAACCATCTTTATGTTGTGCCCTGGCGATGCATATTCCAAGTTATAAAATTGGTTCAACTGTGTAAATAATTAGTTCTCTTCAGAGCATCTGTCATTAATTGATGTAGGCCTCTGGTCAACACTACTCATTGCACCTAATTCACAACTTAAAGATGCTTTTGAAAGCAATAATTTGTTTCAAGAACATGCCTAGCAGATGTTCTGTAATGATCCTAAAACTTGAAACATTATATGCTATGTACTATTTTTCCAGCTAAAAGAAATCTGGTTTGACAGATTCTCAATTTCTGGATGACCTTTTTACTCAGGTTATTGGATGAGAGCAGGGTCCAGAACCCTGACCTAGAATTAACAATTCACTTTTGTTTTCCCAAACTGTAAATATGGTCAGAATCTTGACTTTTAAGAAAAAAGATAAATCTGGAAGGAAGTTTTTGTACAAATCTTTCATCTTCATCATCTAATATATATAATGCAGCTGAATTAGAAATTTAAAATGAAAGCATTTTGCTTATTTGAACCTCATGTACAAATAGGGTATTTGTCATCCAAAGAGAAAAATCAATATAAGACATTGTTCTATT
This sequence comes from Pristiophorus japonicus, assembly GCF_044704955.1. NCBI lineage: Eukaryota > Metazoa > Chordata > Chondrichthyes > Pristiophoridae > Pristiophorus > Pristiophorus japonicus. Next base: position 56,168,669 of record NC_091985.1, read on the forward strand.
AAGTGAATTTTGCCCTTTGTGGTTAGAATAATCTCCACAAGGTGCTGTACTTCAGATAAGTTAACTCAAGATGTGTGCCTATTCAGATGGATATCACAGATTCTATGGTATTCAAAGAATTGGGAATTCTTCTGGTGTCCTTACCATGTCTTCCTCATTCAGTACCATCTGAACCAGATTAACTGGTTATTGATCTCCTGGGTGTTTGTGAAATGGTGCTGATAAAGCATGGCTGCAGTGTTTGCCTATGTATGTCACTGCATTTCAAGAAGCAATTCGTTGCATAAATGCTTTGAGACATTCTGACATGAAAGGCATTATAAATACAAGTATTTACTTTTCTTCCACTAATGCTATCTTGAGTAGTGGTCTATTGGGGCCTGCACCAGTTAATTCCAACTGGTGCATGTTCCTGACTTAAAAAAAAAATTAGGTTGTTGACAATGGATCTTTTCTAATAGAATCTTGATGTGTCTTCTGTGCCTTCATTATTGCACAATTTTTCAGAGCTTGAAGCTATTATTTTAGGTGGAGGTTGAACTGAGAAATAAGGGGTGTTTCCATACATTCAACTTCACATACTGAGCTCCCTCCCAGCCTTCTCGTGTCCCTGTAAGATGCTTTCACTATTTTATTTTATGTTTCAGTACCCCTGTTACTTTTGGGTCTCCAAGCTGCTTGGTCCAGAGCAGCAGCTTGTATACATCATAGTGGGGTGGTGATCACATGACCATCCAAGGCACACATTTCTAAAATGACATTGTACCAGTTGATGCTCCTTGTAGTATAATCTTGTCCTGTCTGTATATGGAAACGGAATTATTTGAACACTTCCACGGCTCTCTAAGCATAATCTTGCCTAATTTTAAAGACTCGAACCCAAGTTTCTACAGTAACGTATTTCAGTAAATACAAGTCGTGATTTTGGTCAAAACTGTATCTTGTATCAATTTAATAGCTATGACCTAAAGGTAAACAATTCCTGTAAAATCAAACAAAATTGTTCCAGTCTATGTACTGCACTTGATTTGTGTGTTTTACATTAGACCATTTTACTAGCTGTTTTAAAGAGATTGGGCTAGAAATTCGGTTCTCGGCGAAAAAGGTATTTTTCCGCCAAACTTACCGTTTTTGCTATCAGGCCGGAAATTCAACCTTTAATTTGCAAAGCGGTAAAAATCAGCATTGGCATGAGGATTCGTGGTGCAAACTGCGAAAATTTTGGCAACTTTAGTCCGAGGCCGATACCGCTGTGAGTTGGGCCTAGGGAGGGTGGACAAACCAAAAAATAAATTGGGAAAAAAACAAACACAAAATTCTCAACATTTACAAGACACGTATCTATCGAATCACTGAAAGAATTTAAAAAATAAAAAACTTTAACTTACAGTTTTGCAGGTCTTCATACTTACCGCTGCTGGCAGGGCTGCTGCGCCAGGTTTTTCCCTGTCGGTATTCTGAGCACAGAATAAGAGTACGGAGAGACACATTTCTGGCGCAAATGCTATTTCGACTGTTGCACTATGCCGCTCCTCTCCCAGCGGTACATGGAAAGCACCGTCACACAAAGGTCACTATTTCCCGCCGACCGGGATTTCACCAAAAAGGGTGAAATAGCACCAAAAACCTGTCGCAAAATCGCTGAATTTCTAGCCCCCAGTGTCCTATTTTATTTGCTTACCGAGGTTTTATAAATGTATTTTACAGATTCTGGATTTAAAATCATTTAAACTGATTTAATACAGTTCTATGGATCCACAAGTAGATGTTTGCTCATTTCCATGAAAAATTGCCTTCCTATTTCATTAAATTATGAAATTCTCAGTACATCATATTTTACAAAGGATTATAAAATGTTAATGGCAGTTTTCGCGTTTGTAATTCTGTGATTTTCATATTGCCTTGAGTGGTGGTGTGGGGTGGAAGGAGGAGAATCTGGATTCAATATTGAGTTAACACACTAACCTTTCACTTCTCCATCAAGCCAAGAGTGATGGGATGAAAATGTATCTCCTGCTTTTAATGGCCTTTGTAAACATAGAATTTGGGCAGTCTCAACCCAGTTCTCAATGAACATGGGTCTACAGCACAAAGTGGCTCCTGAACTGACATACACTCTGGCCATAAGGATGGCTGGTGTGGAAATTGGAATTGTCAGTTATGAATTTAAACCCCAGCAAAATATTACACCAGTGGTGCTTTCAATTTTTGTAATTTTCATCAGACACCTTCACTGAAGAACACCTTTGGTCCTCCTGCTCTGTTCTTTTATGCTTGTGAAAGAAAAATGGCACAATTTAGTCTTTGGTGCCATTTCTCCTGAACTGTTAAAGTCTGCTGTATCTGGACTAGCAAAATGAATGCTGTCTCTTTCAGTGCCAGTAGGTGGGGAGAAACTTTTGTCTTAATGGCTTTCATCCCTTTTTTGTATGCTGTGGACTAGTTTCCTTAGATTCTAAAGCACTTTGCAGGGCTCCTAAACCTATATAAATATTGGGTTCATTGTTTATTCCTTGGTTTATTTTTCATCTGAACAACCTGATGAACAGACTGTAGAGATTCTGAAAATGCAAGATAGAACATTTATTTCATTGTTTTTAAGAGGAGGAACCAAAGCTTAGTGGAGAAGGTTCTAATCTGAATTTAAGATTTATCTAAAAAATAAAATTATATTGCACCACAGAGCAGCATTAAGCTTGTAGCAAACTTCATATTTATTTTAGTTTAAGAAATTAAAAGCTGGATCATCTTTCTAATGTGCTTTATTTTTGGAAGGCGTTTTTGAGCAAGATGGTAATAAGGTCCATTTGTTACAGCAACTGCCGCTTAACCTATGTAGTGCATCATGGTTTTGGCCCCTCTGTTCTGTTATGATTGTTGGATACACTTTTTTGTTTCCAGAATGTTAGTTATGTTTCTTTTAAGTGTTAAAAATGTAGAGTTTTTTTTTGTGGGCTCTATGACTTGTGGCATGGGAACCCATATTATATGGCAGTTTACCTGGTCACTGATTTCTAAGTGTGTTTTATATTGCATTCACGTTCTTTGAATGTGCGGTCAAACAGTATTTTTGCAGCTTAGCTGAAAGCAATTATTTGCATATGTTCTTCAACCCCTCAAACAAAAATACATTTGTGCACTTTGAGATTTTTTAAAATCTACTTTTGTGGGGAAGTGTGCGTGTGCCTATTGGCATATCAAATGCTTTGATGTAAGTTAATTGCTATAGTTATGTAAAGTAATTAATGCTTAGTTAATAACCAAATGTTAGTGCTTCTGAATTTTAAAAACCTGGCTACATTTGTTCTGAGATCCAGTTTTTAGCTACGTGGCCAATAAATGCATTTATTGTAATATGTATTCTGTTATACTCTTAACAAGTAAATGCCTGTTTAGGGTATTGTTTACGTTACATATAAAAATTATCTTCTATGATTTCTGTTAGCTGTAGATTAATGCTCATTCTGACATGATGTACAATACAATTTATTTGTAGTATCTGCTATTTTCACCTTGCTGTAGTATTGCAACTATATCCTTCTCTTTCCACCCTGCAGGCTTCATTGGTGTCCTCACTCTGGCTTCATTGTCTTAATATGGAATAAAGACTACACACACACTAAAAGCCTTCGTACTTGTGCTTTTTTGCCCCCCTGATGATCATTGTATAGTATCAAAACGAGTGTTTTTCTGTATTTTCAAAAGTTGCCAGTTAAATCCAGGGAAACTGCAAATCCAGTTTCTGATTTTCGTTTTAAGATCACTGAAAATATTTAAGCAAATGAAGGTAGTTAAACCCCATGCAATTTAATTATCTTGTAATTACTTAACCTGAGCAGATAAATCTTTTATTTTGCAATCTTTGTACACACTTGTTTACAGCCTAGCTTGATCAGTCGACCGTACACATGTGGATATACGTCATTGTGATGTTGCAAATACGCAGTGCATCAGGTTTCTACTCCAGGTATTCTATAGTTTCCCAAAGCCAGGAGGACTCTGTCTTAAACACCAATTTCTAAAATAGGAGAAATTTAATATGCTCCTATTATTCAAGTAGTGTGCCCAGGGGTTACTTAGCTACCATCAAATTAAAAGATTCATACTGCATATGGGAATGCTGCTGAAAGTTTCTCCAGTTTCAAGAAGGAAAGTTGTTAGTACAAGATACTTGGGAATTTGTCAGACTTGTGCATCTCGTGATGCAACTCCTACGAGCATATCCATATCTAGAAGATCGTCTCTGGTTTGTACCTTTTTTAATTTATTCCTGCATTTCCTTTCCACTATTTTAGTCAGTAATGTACTCTCTGGTTGTGTGCTTAATCCCTTGCTGCTTCACAGCTCAAGCTAAATGTCTACTTTTTAACTTCTTGCAGTGCCATGTTTCCAATTAATGCCCCTTTCCCTCTTTTAAAAAAAAAAAATGCCCAAGTCTATTGTGAATCCTGACCCAGTTGCAGCCATATTCAGTTATCACTACAATGTCAGTTTCCTATTTTAATCAATGACTAGTGCTCAATTTTTGATTTCCATTCATTTTAACTTCCCATATTGAGATATTTGACTCTTTCCAACCCCTTTTACTTGTTTTCTGTATTGTCCACTGCTCAACACCATCATCCCCTCAAAAAAAAAAACAACCCTTGACCCTTCTGTCCTTGCAAACAATCACCCTATCTCCAACCTCACTTTCTTAAATCCTTGAACGTGTTGTTGCTTCCCAAATCCATGCCCATCTTTCCCAGAAATGGCTCTTACCAAGGTCACACATGACATCTTAATTGACAGCGGCAAAGGTAAACTATCCCTTCTCGTCCTTCCCGACCTGTCTGCAGTCTTTGTTTCTATGGTATATAAAAAGGGAGTGGCTAAAGTAAATGTTGATCCCTTAGAGGATGAGATTGGAGAAATAGTGATGGGTAACATGGAGATGGCAGAAACTCTGAACAAATATTTTGTATCAGTCTTTATGGTAGAGGACGCTAAAAATATTCCACCAGTGGATAGTCAAGGGGCTATGGAGGGGTAGGAACTTAACACAATCACAAAGGAGGAGGTACTCAATAAAATAATGGGACTAAAGGCTGATCCCCTGGACCTGATGGCTTGCATCCTCGGGTCTTAAGAGAAGTAGTGGCAGGGATTATAGATGCATTGGTTATAATTTACCAAAATTCCCTGGATTCTGGGGAGGTCCCAGTAGATTGGAAAACTGTAAATGTAACGTCCCTATTTTTTTTAAAAAGCAGACAAAAAGCAGGAAACTATAGACAAGTTAGCCTAACATCTGTGGTTCGGTGTCCATTATTAAAGAAGCAGTAGCAGGACATTTAGAAAAGCATAATTTGGTAAGGCAGAGTCAGCATGGATTTATGATGGGGAAGTCATGTTTGACAAATTTGTTGGAATTCTTTGAGGATGTAACAGGGTGGATAAAGGGGAACCAGTTGAAGGGTATTTGGACTTCCAGAAGGCATTTGACATGGTGCCACAAAAGTTACTGTAAAAGATAAAAATTCATGAGTTTTGGGGGTAATATATTAGCATGGATAGAGGATTGGCTAACAGAAGAGAGTTAGGATAAATGGTTAATTCTTGGGTTGCCAATTAGTAACTAGTGGGGTGCTGCAGGGATCAGTGCTGGGACCCTAACTATTTACAATATATGAACGACTTGGATGAAGGGACAGAGTGTAACGTAGCCAAGTTTGCTGACGATACAAAGATGGGAGGAAAAGCAATGTGAGGAGGACACACAAACCTGCAAAAGTACATAGAAAGGCTAAGTGAGTGGGCAAGAATTTGGCAGATGGAGTATAATGTTGGAAAGTGTGAGGTCATGCACTTTGGCAGAAAAAAATCTGGAGATGAGGGGGTTAACTTATGAGGAAAGGTTTTGTAGGTTGGGCCTCTACTCATTGGAATTCAGAAGAATGAGAGTTGGTCTTATCGCAACATAAGATTGAGGGGGCTTGACAAAGTGGATGCAGAGGATGTTTCCACTGATGGAGACTCTAACTAACTAGGGGGCATAATCTTGGAATAAGCGGCTGCCCATTTAAAACTGAGATAAGGAGGAATTTCTTGAGGGTTGTAAATCTGGAATTTGCTGCCGCAGAGCTGTGGAAGCTGGGTCATTGGATAAATTTAAGACAAGGGGTAGACCGTTTCTTAACTGATAAGGAAATAAGGGGTTATAGGGAGCGGGCAGGGAAGTGGACCCGAGGCCATTATCAGATCAGCCATGATCGTATTAAATGGTGGAGCAGGCTCAAGGGGCCGTATGGCCTCCTATTTATTATGTTCTCCTCTACATGCTGCCCCTCGATAACATCATCCAGCAACACCAGTTTTCACATGTACGCTGATACCCAGCTCTACCCCTCCTCCACCTTTCAACCTCCACCGTCTATCAGACTGCTTGTAGGACATATCCAGCATTGGATAAGCAGAAATTTCCTCCAATTAAGTATTGGGAAGAATGAAGCCATTATCTTTGGTTCACGCTACTAACTACATTCCTTTACCACCAATTCTCTCTCCTTGGCAACTGTCAGAGGTTAACCAAGTCTGTTCGCAACCTTGGTGTCCTATTTGATAGAGTTGAGCTTCCTACCTCATCCGTTCCATCACTAAGCACCCATTTCCGCCTCTCTAACATTGGCCATCTCCGCCCTTACCTCTGTTTATCTGCTGCTGAAACCCTCATCCATGCCTTTGTTGCCTCGACTTGACTTCTAACACACTCCTGGCCGGCCTCTAGTCTACCCTCCATAACCTTGTGCTTGTCCAAAGCTCTGCCGTCCATGTCTTAAATTGCACTAAGTCCTGCTCACCCGTCTCCACTGTGGTCGCTGACCTGCATCCCAGTTAAGCAACGCCTCTTTTTAAAAAATTTTCATCTTTGTTTTCAAATCCCTTCATGGCATCACCTCTTCCTATTTCTGTAATTTTCTTCAGCCCTATAATCCCCCAACATCTCTGCATCTGCCAAATCTGGTCTCTTGAACATCCCCAATTTTAATTGCTCTACCTTTGGCCGTGCCTTCAGCTGCCTAGGTCCTAAGCTCTGGGGTGCCCTCCATAAATCTTTCTGCCTTTCACTTTCCTTCTTGAAGACACTCCTCAAAAGCTTTCGTCATCTAACGTAACATCTTGTATGGCTTGGTGTTAGATTTTGTTTTTTGATAGAACTCCTGTGAAGCACCTTGGGACCTTTTTATTACATTAAGGCTACTTTATAAAAGTAAGTTGTACTATTTCTTCCAAGCTGTTGCTTTATCCTCCTGCTTTATTAATTTAAACCCTCCCCAAAAGCTCTCGTTAATCTCCCCTGTCAGGACATTGGATTGTCTGTTCACGTAATTACTGTCCTGTCAGTAAAACTCGTTACTGATCGCAATGCTTCAGGAAACTACACTCTTTCCTCCTACACCATGTATCTAACTGCATTTCCTTCCCTAATCTGTACTGGCTAGTCTGTTGCACTGATAATACTGATGACTTTTTGAACCACTATTTGCAGGACCTGAATCCTATTTTTCCCAATGTTGGTTCTGACTTTTTTGTTCTTCGCCTTGAGAAACCAATGAAGACATTTCACATTATGTGGAAGTAGAAAAGGTTCTTGGAATGCACAACACAGGAGTGGAATAGTGAAGGAGAGGAAGGCATAGTGGTGAGAGATTTTGCACCTGCTCAGTTTTGTTCCCTATCCTGGTATGTTGTTGACAACAAAATATTCGGGACTCCTTTATTGTTATAGAAGAGAACTGTCTACTACTTTCACTGTCTATTCACGCACTGGTTGCACTTAACTTTCTTTGCCTTGGCTATCCACTTGCGTCATGGCAATATTCATAAACTCCCTTCCCTGAGTCACCATCCATCTATATATAGCATAGGTATACTGTGTTAGATACTTGTCAGACAGTTTCAGCCCACTGGGGGTTTCCTGAATTGATTACGGAGACAAGTGTCTGCCTCTGGGTCAGAGGTTATAGGTTTAGACTAATCCAACACGTTGAGCACATGTCAAGGTCAACACTAGTGTGCAAAATTAAGGCACGTGGTATTTGGGGTAATGTATTGACATGGTTAGAGAACTGGTTGGCGAAGAGTGGGAATAAACTGGTCCTTTTCAGAATGGCAGGCAGTGACCAGTGGGGTGCGGCAGGGTTCAGTGCTGAGACCCCAGCTATTTACAATATGCATCAATGATTTAGACGAAGGAATTGAATATAATATATCCAAGTTTGTAGATGACACTAAGCTAGGTGGCAGTGCGAGCTGCGAGGAGGATGCTAGGAGGCTGCAGGGGGACTTGGACAGGTTAGGTGAATGGACAAATTCATGGCAGATGCAGTAAAATATGGATAAGTGTGAGGTTATCCACTTTGGTTGCAAAAACAGGAAGGCAGATTATTATCTGAATGACAGATTAGTAAAAGGGGAGGTGCAACAAGACCTGGGTGTCGTGGTACATCAGTCATTGAAGGTAGGCATGCAGGTACAGCAGGCAGTAAAGAAGGCACATAGTGAGGGGATGTGAGTATAGGAGCAGGGACGTCTTCTGTTGTACAGGGCCTTGGTGAGACCACACCTTGAGTATTGTGTGCCATTTTGGTCTCCTAGTCTGAGGAAGGACATTCTTGCTATTGAGGGAGTGCAGCGAAGGTTCACCAGACTAATTCCCAGGATGGAAAGACTGGATTGACTGGGCTTATATTCACCTGGAATTTAGAAGAATGAGAGGGGATCTCATAGAAACATATAAAATTCTGACTGGATTGGACAGGTTAGGTGCAGGAAGAATGTTCCTGATGTTGGGGAACCCCAGAACCAGGGGTCACAGTCTAAGGATAAAGGGTAAGCCATTTAGGATCGAGATGAGGAGAAACTTCTTCACTCGGAGAATTGTGAACCTGTGGAATTTTCTAGCACAAAGTTCTTGAGGCTAGTCCATTAGATATATTCAAAAGGGAGTTAGATGTGGCCCTTACGCCTAAAGGGATCAAGGAGTATGGAGAGAAAGCAGGAATGGGGCACTGAAGTTGCATGATCAGCCATGATATTGAATGGTGGTGCAGGCTCAAAGGGCTACTCCTGCACCTACTTTCTATGTAGTACTGAGGGAGTACTGCACCATCAGAGATATACCTTTCAGATGAGACATGAAACTAAGGACCTGTCTGCTTCCTCGGCTGCAGTGTTTCTCTACATTACAACAGTAACTCCACTTCAAAAGTACTTAATTAGCTGTGACGTGTTTTGGGACACCCTGTGGTTGTGGAAAAACACTATATATAAATGCAAGTTTTCTCTCTGCCTCTATTCCTCTTCTGTGATGTGCACTCCAGGAACCCTTCCTTGTTCCACATAGTGTGGAATGTATAATTGTTTCTCCAGCTCGGTTTCTTTTGATCAAGGAATTCCAACCTCCATTCCAGCCAAATTCCTTGTACACAGCCTTCTCACTTTCGACTCAACACAATTCAAAAGATACAGCAGTGTGAAAATTATCTTAGTAATGCTTTATTCTCAGATCAGTCCTTGAACATGCCAATGAGAAAAGGCAGGAGCTTCAACAAAAACTTGCATTTATATAATGCCTTAAAGGTAGGAAACATCCCAAGCTGCTTCATAGGAGCGTAATCAGACAAAAAGCTTGGTTATAGAGGTAGGTTTTAATGATGGGGATGTGAAGGAATGCAGAGTTCTTACAGGGCTAGAGGAGAACTTGCCTCACTAATCATTCTTTGCAAAAATGATGGATCAAATACTGTCTAATCCTAAAGACCAGCTCGTTCTCGAATATCACAACTGCAAATGCTTTTGTTCTTTTACAAAAGGTACAGTGGGAATGGACTGCTTATGTAGGCTGTGAGGCTGATTGGAGAATTGGATCAATAGTTGAGGACGATGATAGATGAGAAATATTGGGCCTGAATTTGCGGTGGGCGGCTTCCTGCATGCGAATGCCTCTGAACCACAAGTAAACTCCACATCTACCGGGTGCCCCCAGAGTTTGGGACACTTGCGCTCTTGGGCCTCTACGTGTATGCCTGCGTAAAGACCCACGTATCCTAGGTGCGCATGCTGTTCGCAAGCGCCCCTGGGATCACGGGCTGCCCAACCAATCCAAAAGGGGAATCCCCATAAGCATGAATAGGAATCCCCTACCGTTAACCTTTTAACCTGAATCCATGGTCTCTAAAATAACTTTAGAATACAAAATCACACACAACTAGGCTGCAATATTGTCTAAGTTTTGGCTTGCAACAAGTAAATAACACACTAATTATGGTTTTCCATGTAAGATAATTACAGGGGTTGATTCTGATAAAATGCCTGAGGCAGAAGGTTGTTGGCTCAAATCCCACTTAGGACTTATTTACATAATCTAGGTTGTGTAATGCCAAGTGAAAGTTGCATTGTTCGAGGTAGCAATTTTAAAATTTGAAGAGCAGTTTTCTCTGCTAGTCAATATTCCTTCCTCCGTCAGAATCTGATGATTATAGGTCTGTCAATTTTAACTTCTATTATAGGCAAGTTGTTAGAAGGCATCATTAGAGATGTGTTGTATGATTAACTTGAAAGAGATGGGGTAATTAGCAAATCACAGCATGGCTTCTCCAATTTTTTTAAGGAATTTACCAAGTTGGTAGATGAAGCGCATGAATTGTGTATCTAGATTTTCAACATCTTTGGAAAAAATACTGCACCATAGGTCTCTTGGGATTGGCGAACAGATTAGTTGGATAACTAATTGGTTGCATTCACTTAGACTGAATAATTAATAGTCGTGATTGTGTGGGGGCTAGATACTAGTGGAGTCTCGTAGCGATCGGTGTTGAGGCCATTGCTTTTCACAATTCTATGGATAAAGGCATCGAGGGAATGATGTACAATTTTGTGGATGGCACAGATATATGTGGGATTTGGGACCTTGAGTGGGAAAAAAATACTTTGGCAGATCAACATATGGGTGAATGGACCCCCGTGTTTGGCAGATGTCTTTAAATATAAACAAGTGGTGTGTGATGCTATTACACAGAGGAAATTCCAAGCATGTGTACACTATATGCAAGGTTGTGAGCTCAGCTGCTAAGGGGATAAGAACTGAGGGGTGTCATTCATGAATCATTGTTTGGAAAGTGAATAGGGTTTACAGATGTATAGCGAAGATAATGAAATGTAAAATTAGAAGTATGATCCTTGTACAAGGCTTTGATCTGGTCAGTATTTTAGACTACATGGATGAATATCAAGGCCCTGGAAAAAGTTCAGAGGCAGACCACTCTATTTGGTACCCAGTTTAAGGGCCTTTACTTATAAGAACAGGCTTGGAGAACTAGAAATCTATGGAGAAGAGTAGACTTTGAGGGAATGTGATTGAGATCTTTTAAACATATAATGAAAGGCTTGAATTGTCTAGTTGGATGTTATTTGGGATAGATAGGTAGAGAAGAACTGGGGCATCAGTACAAGTTACAAAAGCATAGAGTTTGGTTTGATGCTGGGAAGTACTTTTTCATAGAGTTGGTGATCTCTGGAATAGATGCCTGAATCTGGTGGATTTGGATATTCTGCGTGTGTTCAAAATGGACCTGGACAAATGTTCCTGTGAGTGGAAGATATTTTCAATTTGACATTGGGTGGGTTAATCTGGACTAGTGATGCCATTCAGCATGGTCTCCTGGAGATGGAGTCTCCAGGAAATAAAGATGAGTCTCCTGAGCACTTGCAAACAACCCAGGAGAGAAATCACCTGGAGAATTGTTTTCCTGGGGTTTATGGTGCACACGTAGGTTGCACCATGTTGTGATGAGGGAGGTTTAATGGAGCAGCTTGTCTTTTCCTTTTTCATTTATCAACACCAATACAATAGATTGAGTAGTCAGTCTTGGTGTTTATGGGACAATGCTGTCATTCATCAGCTCAAGAACAAGGCGGCATCAGGAGCAGATGGAATCCCCGCCGAGGCACTAAAGTATGGCGAAGAAGCACTATTGACATGAATGCATGACCTCATCTCTTATCTGGAAGGCGGAGAGCATGCCAGGAGATCTCAGAGATGCCGTAATAGTGACCATCTTCAAAAAAGGGGACAAGTCCGACTGCGGTAACTACAGAGGAATCTCCCTGTTGTCGGCCACTGGGAAAGTCATCGCAAGAATCCTCCTCAATCGTCTTCTCCCTAGGGCTGAAGAGCTCTTGCTAGAGTCATAATGCGGATTCCGTCCACTAAGGCGTACAACGGACATGGTCTTCACCGTGCAACAACTACAAGAGAAATGCAGGGAACAGCAGCAACCCTTGTACATGGCTGCCTTTAACCTCACAAAGGTCTTTGATACTCTCAACCATGAGGGACTATGGAGTGTCCTCTGTTTTGGCTGCCCCCAAAAGTTTGTCACCATCCTCCGCCTGCTCCACGATGACATGCAAGCCGTGATCCTGACCAACGGATCCACCACTGACCCAATCCACATCTGGACTGGGGTCAAGCAGGGCTGCGCCAACGCTCTTCTCGATTTTCCTTGCTGCAATGCTCCATCTCGCTCTCAACAAGCTCCCCGTTGGAGTGAAACTAAATTTATAGAACAAATGGTTAGTGAACATCTTCAAGGTGTACGAAAACATAGGCCTTACACTAAATGTCCATAAGACAAAGGTTCTCCACCAACATGACACGGCCACACAGCACTGGCTCCTGGTAATCAAAATCCACGTGCAACCTTGGACAATGTGGAGCATTTTCCATACCTTAGGAGCCTACTATCGGCAAGATCAGACATCGATGATGAGGTCCAACACTGCCTCCAGTGTGCCAGTGCAGCCTTCGGTCATGTTTGAAGACCAGGACCTCAAATCAGGCACCAAGTTTATGGTCTACAGGGCAGTAGTGATACACACACTCTTGTGTGGCTCAGACGTGAACCATATACAGTAGACACACAATGCTGGAGAAATACCACCAACGATGCCTCCAAGATCCTGCAAATCCACTGGGAGGATAGATTCACCAATGTCTGTTCTCGCTCAGGTCAACATCTCCAGCATCGAAGCACTGACACACTCGACCAGTTCCGTTGGGTGGGCCGCATCGTCCGCATGCCCGCCACGAGACTCCCAAAGCAAGTGCTCTACTCTGTACTCCTACATGACGAGCAAGCCCCAGGTGGGCAGAGGAAATGGTTCAAGGATACTCTCAAAGCTTCCTTAATAAAGTGCAACACCCCCATCAGCATCTGGGTGTCCCAAGACCGTCCTAAGTGGATGAAGAACATCCGGGAGGGCACTGAGCACATCGAATCTCATCGCCAAGAGCATGCAGAAACCAAGCGCAGGAAGTGGAAGGAGTGTGCGTCAAACCAGACTCCCCACCCACCCTTTCCTTCAACAACTGTCTGTCCCACTTGTGATAGACTGTAATTCTCTTATTGGGATATAGACTGCATTGGGATATAGACAGGCTAATTGAGTGGGCAAAACATTGGCAGATGGAGTATAATGTGGCAAAATGTGAGGTTATCCACTTTGGCAGAAATAATAGAAAAGCAAATTATAATTTAAATGGAGAAAAATTACAAAGTGTTGCAGTACAGAGACACCTGGGGGTCCTTGTGCATGAAACACAAAGTTAGTATGCAGGTACAGCAAGTAATCAGGAAGGCAAATGAAATGTTAGTTCTTTATTGCAAGGGGGATAGAGCATAAAAGCAGAGAATGCCTGCTACAACTGTATAGGGTATTGGTGAGGCTACACCTAGAGTATTGTGTATAGTTTTGGCCTCTGTATTTAAGGAAGGGTATACTTGCATTGGAGGCTGTTCATCGAAGGTTACTAGGTTGATTCAAGAGATGAGGGGGTTGACTTATGAGGATAGGTTGAGTAGGTTGGGCCTATACTCATTGGAGTTCAGAAGATTGAGAGGTGATTTTATCGAAACGTATAGGATAATGAGGGGCTCAACAAGGTGGATGCAGAGAGGATATTTCCACTCATAGGGGACATAGTCTTAGAATAAGGGGCCGCCCATTTAAAACTGAGATGATAAATTTCTTCTGAGGGTTGTAAATCTGTGGAATTCTCTGCCCCAGAGCGCTCTGGAGACTGGGTCATTGAATATATTTAAGGTGGAGATAGACAGATTTTTGAGCAATAAGGGAGCGGACAGAGAATGGAGCGGAGTCCATGATCAGGTCAGTTATGATCTTGAATAGCGGAGCAGGCTCAAGGGGCGAAATGGCCTATGCCTGCTCCTATTTCTTGTGTTCTTATGTCACCTGAGAACTCACTTTTTTAGAATCGAAGCAAATCTTCCTCGATTTCGAGGGACTGTCGATGATGATGATTATGGGACAATGCTGCATACAACTGGCTGCCACATTTATTTGACTGAAGTTTGTAATTCAGTGGAGGTAAAGTATATCCTGAAAATGTGATGAGGTGCTTTACCATTTCAGAATGTTTTGGGGTTTTTTTTCCCCCATGGAAAGGGTTTGCAAAAAGTTACTTTTAACACCGGATTTTTAAAACAAATGTGTATTCTTATGATTTTTTTTTTCTTTCCCAAGAGACTAAACTAAACATTTGTTGGCTTGTCTGGCTTTGAAAAAATACACCTCGCCCATTGTGTTGGAAAACAGTTTCAGTCTGTTTGGGCAGTAGAGGTGAAGAGAGACACAGATGACAAAGGCAGTCTGGCTTCTGGAAATGGAATGCTGCACAGATGATCAGGCTGCAAAAGACTGTAGGGAGTCTGTAGGGAGATGCGGTCTGCCTTGCTCTATCAGACAGAATACAGAGGAGTTGGTCTGTTGAGTCACTGGTATGTGTTAATGCCATGCGTTCATTATTACACGAGTCAGTTGAACCAAGTGAATCTGATCTGATCACAAACTATTGCTGTTTTATTTATCATGGAATAAACCACATCTTGTCTCACATCAGCTGTTGGAAAGATTGAAGAAATACATATACAAAAAACACACACATCCAGTTCAGGTCACAAAGTAGTTCCATTTTTACATCCCCAAGTTCCACTAGTGTACAAGTACATGTAGGGCAGTGTGTCAACTCTCGTGAAGGAAAGACGGTCAGACCAGTTGGGCAAAAAGCTGATGCCACTAAACCTGCAATGGTATCCACAGTAGACCCAAATTTGTAACCGTGCTTATATACATGCAAATATTTTAAAAACACATGACTGTTTCACAATAGATATTATAAAAATGCTCTTCATTTAGGAACCGGGAACTTGTGGTTTTCCAATATTCATATAGACTCTCCATTAGGTAGCCAAAATGATTGCTTGAAGTTTTTTAAAAAAATTAACTAGATTGTCACTGAAATTTCACAATTGTTAACATTTCATCTGATTATCCATCATTATCCTTCTAGTCAGTGACTGTTGTTACTTGCAATGAAGGAGGGGAAATTTGATTAAAATAGTCTCTCTATGCTCACATAGCCAAGAAGCAACTGTAGTAGAGAACAGTCATAAGAGCATCCTTGCAAGCTGGGCCAATCACTGGTTTATAGACAAAGCTTTGACATTCTGAAAGCACCATGTGATTTGGCTCTTGGTTTGACCTCTCGCCTTCAGTCATACAGTTGGAATTGGTTAGAGTCCTCACATAACTGGTGCATAAAGCAGGAAACTAGATCATAAAGCAGGAAACTAGATCAGTAAGCCTAACATCTGTGGTTGGGAAAATGTTGGAGTCCATTATTAATGAAGCAGTAGCAGGACATTTGGAAAAGCATAATTCAGTCAGGCAGAGTCGACATGGATTTATGAAGGGGAAGTCATGTTTGACAAATTTGTTGGAATTCTTTGAGGATGTAACGAACAGCGTGGATAAAGGGGAACTGGTGGATAAAGGAGAACCCGTGGATGTGGTGTATTTGGACTTCCAGAAGGCATTTGACAAGGTGCCACATAAAAGGTTACTGCACAAGATAAAAGTTCACGGGATTGGGGGTAATATATTAGCATGGATAGAGGATTGGCTAACTAACAGAAAGCAGAGTCGGGATAAATGGTTCATTCTCGGGTTGGCAATCAGTAACTAGTGGGGTGCTGCAGGGATTAGTGCTGGGACCCCAACTATTTACAATCTATATTAACAACTTGGAAGAAGGGACTGAATGTAACGTAGCCAAGTTTGCTGACGATACAAAGTTGGGAGAAGGACACAAAAAATCTGCAAAAGGACATAGACAGGCTAAGTGAGTGGGCAAAAATTTGGCAGATGCGAGAAAGTGTGAGGTCATGCACTTTGGCAGAAAAAAAATCAAAGAGCAAGTTATTATTTAAATGGAGAAAGATTGCAAAGTGCTGCAGCACAGTGGGACCTGGGGGTACTTGTGCATGAAACACAAAAGGTTAGTATGCAGGTACAGCAAGTGATCAGGAAGCCTTTTATTGCAAAGGTAAAGCAGGGAAGTCTTGCTACAGTTGTACAGGGTATTGGTGAGGCCACACCTGGAATACTGCGTGCAGTTTTGGTTTCTATATTTGCTTTGGAAAAGGTTGATTCTAGAGATGAGGGGGTTGACTTATGAGGAAAGGTTGAGTAGGTTGGGCCTCTACTCATTGGAATTCAGAAGATTGAGAGGTGATCTTATCGAAAAGATACAATTATGAGGGGGCTTGACGAGGTTTTTACAGAGAGGATGTTTCCACTGATGGGGTAGACTAGAATTAGAGGGCATGATCTTACAATAAGGGGCTGTCCATTTAAAACTGAGACGAGGAGAAATTTCTTCTCTCAGGGTTGTAAATCTGTGGCATTCTTTGCCTCAGAGAGCTGTGGAAGCTGGGACATTAAATAAATTTAAGACAGAAATAGACGGTTTCTTAAACGATAAGGGGTTAGGGGAAGCAGGCAGGACAGTGGAGCTGAGTCCATGATCGGGTCAGCCATGATCGTATTAAATGGTGGAGCAGGCGCGAGGGGCCCTATGGCCTACTCCTGCTCCTATTTCTTATGCTCTTATATAACTGGAAAAGCCCAAGATTGGAGCGGAGAAGAGTGCCAGGTTGAATTGAGGGGATAGAGGACTAGTGTGAATTGGGGAGGGCTGGAGTAGAGTGGAAGGATGGGGTACACTGTCTATATGGGGCAGGCAGTTGGATTTTGGCAAGTGAGTGAGGTGACTGTTTGAAAAGTGATGTGCAGGTTGGTGTGTTGAATATCTAAATGTCACTTTGTTTTCCTTTTCAGAGTGCAAAACTTTTCATAAATATCAAAATTTGCACATGGCAAGATTTTACCTTCACGATTTGGATTTCCATCTCGGGGGTTTTCTGTATTTTATCTCCTGCCATACAGGTGCAGGAAAGCCAGTGTACCGACAGCTTAAGTTACAAAACCTATGCAACTAATTGTTTTCACACGCCAGAGGCTTGTAATTAGGGTTGTTAGCATTTAAGGGCTGTCAACTTTTACCAGTTTTCTAGATTGCTTCTTAGGTTTGCGAAGTTCATAATTGGGAGGAGCAAGGAAGGAGGGTTTGTTCCTCTTGGCGCCAGTATGCGGCAGCCCCATGGTGCATTCATCTGGTGATGCTTTAATGATCTTGAGCTCTGTTCACTTTATTGCAAGCAAGTTTTCTCTTTGGTTGCTTGGCAGTGCAGTATTCAGTGCATTTTTCACTATACCCACTTCTCCAATTGCCAGTTAAAGAATGTGGTACATTATTTTTTTTTAAGTAGAATACAATAAATTGTCAAAAATTAAAGATTGTGACCATGCCCCTAGATGTACAGTATGCCTACTTCTAAAATTGTCACTACACTATTGTCCTGTCTTGATCAAAGCCTATAAGACCATGCTCTAATTCACCACATGTAACGTCACAAGAAATGTACTAGTTTAATATAATGCAAGGATTGATTGTCGGTATATACATGCATGCCCTTTGACAAGGGTACCACAATAAAACTTTTAGCTGTCCTTGCAATTCATATTTTTACATCTTCTATGTGGGTTGCAGGAAAACTGAGGGAAGATTTCTTTCCCCCAAGAAATAACAGTGCTATCCAGGCTTCATTGATCCTGCTGTGACTCCCCAGACTTAAGTATTTTTATTCATGCAATCTCCTGCTGATCTCCCTCTGGTCTTTTTTTCAAATTGGGATGAAATATAGTGAAGTTCACACAAGAGGGAAATATGCAGAAAGAAACAGGAATTA
Organism: Pristiophorus japonicus; assembly: GCF_044704955.1. Lineage (NCBI taxonomy): Eukaryota > Metazoa > Chordata > Chondrichthyes > Pristiophoridae > Pristiophorus > Pristiophorus japonicus. The sequence continues at coordinate 56,186,881 of NC_091985.1, forward strand.
AACACAAGACATGCTCTAAATGTACATGGCCTTTTAACTGGAACACTGGGTGAGGTTTGTACACAAACAGCCTACCTAGGTTCACTTGACTATTGCTCAAATTCCTGCTATAGTCAGGCATTTGGTGCAAGTTAATGTGAATAATATTGGCCAAACTGCTAAGCTGCTCAAACAATTAATCATGTGATTTGTTGGACATAGGAGCCAGGATAGCCAGCCAGAGTATTGTACGGAACCATTTCACATGGCTATCTTGGTTTTCTTGAAATACTTACAGGAAAAGTTGGCAGGCTGCCCTTTTGAGAATGAGATGGCAGGAAAACTGAATTGTTTCTAAAAACACCAATGAAGTCTGATTTCTGTCGATTTGCGGGATGGAGACAATGTGATGATAAACAAAAATTTATCAGTCAGAGTGCAGAACTTCATGTGCTTGGGAGCACATATTTGAAAACTGGACACATTCTGCTAGCAAATTTCCATTCATTCAAATGAATGGAAGGAAACTTGTGCATTGCCTGCGAGGCATGGAAAATTGTGGGTAATGTGCACCAAATATAGCCATCATTTTCCCTGCCTTGTTTCTTGTGAATCATCCATGTTATAAGGGGAAACAACATGATTGGGTGTACACCCTGTGCTCCCTGAAAAAAGCTTCCACTAATGACCAAGTGTATATACACACCAGCAATTTGTATTGGTAGCACACGCTGCTAACATCGGATCAAAGGATGCTCCTGTGATGCTGTCCAATCTCAAAGTGGAAGTACAAGCCTTGGAGGATATGTTCATCAGGCTTGTGTTCAGACATATGTTTGAGCTCTCCAAGAAGCTTGTAAAGCTGTAGGTCCTTCAAGTTTAAAACTTTTGATTCTAGACATGATTCCCTTGTCTCAGCACCCTCTTTATCTTGTTTGGACATAAATAGGGTTATCCTGAATTCCATTTGTCTTTTTTTGCCAAAGATTATTTGAGTTTTATTTAACAAATTAGCCTACCTAAGTCGTATCCATTGTTTTGCATTCCAGCATGATGTATCACAGAGTAGTAGAACATACCTCTCAGAAACCAGGATTTTTGACAAAGAAGGGCACATGATCTAAATTTCAATATCATTTAATATTTATTATTGATAAATCTTTAGTTCACAGTTCTGTTCCACTTTTCAAAGTTTAAAAAAATAATGACCTCCTGAAAAAGCCATTAAAATTTGGTTTTGTTTTAAGCACCTAACTGTTTAATTCTATATCAACTCTATATTAAATTAGAACATAGGAACAGGAGTAGGCATTTAGCCCCTTGTGTCTGTTCTGCCATTCACCGAGGTCAGGGCTGATCTGTGACCTAACTGCACATAGTTTGCCCCGTAGCCCTTTAATACCTTTGGTTAACAAAAATCTATCGATCTCAGATTTGAAATTAACAATTGACCCAACAACAACTGCTATTTGCAGAGGAGAGTTCCAAGCTGCTACCCCTCTTTGCGTGTATAAGTGTTTCTTAACTACACTCCTCCAATGCCTGGCTCTAACTTTTAGGCTATGTCCCTAGTCCTGGACTCCCCAACCAGCAGAAAAAGTTTCTCTCTCTACCCTGTCCATTCAATCATAGAAATATATTGCACGGAAAGAGGCCATTCGGCTCATTGTATCCATGCCGGCCAACAAAGAGCTAACCAGCCTAATCCCACTTTCCAGCTCTTGGGCCATAGCCTTGTAGGTTACAGCACTTCGAGTGCATATCCAAGTACTTTTTAAATCTGGTGAGGGTTTCTGCCTCTACCACCCTTTCAGGCAGTGAGCTCCAGACCCCCACAATCCTCTGGGTGAAGAAATTTCCCCTCAAATCCCCTCTGAACATGCTACCAATTTGCCCCCTGGTTGTTGACCCCTCAGCTGAGGGAAATAGGTCCTTCCTATCTACTCTATCTAGTCCCCTCATAATTTTATATACCTCAATAAGGTCTCCCCTCAGCCTCCTCTGTTCTGAAGAAAGCAACCTCAGCCTATCCAATCTTTCCTCATAGCTAAAATTTTCCAGTCCAGGCAACTCTAGCTGTGACCTAACTAGTGTTTTATACAGTTCAAGCATAACCACCTTCTCTGAGGATGTAACGAACAGGGTGTGTAAAGGGGAACCAGTGGATGTGGTGTATCTGGACTTCCAGAAGGCATTTGACAAGGTGCCACATAAAAGGTTACTGCACAAGATAAAAGTTCACGGGGATGGGGGTAATATATTGGCATAGATAGAGGATTGGCTAACTAACAGAGAGTCGGGATAAATGATTCATTCTCTGGTTGGCAACCAGTAACTAGTGGGGTGCTGCAGGGATCCGTGCTGGGACCCCAACTATTTACAATCTACATTAACGACTTGGAAGAAGGGACTGAGTGTAATGTAGCTAAGTTTGCTGAAGATACAAAGATGGGAGGAAAAGCAATGTGTGAGGAGGATGCAAAAAATCTGCAAAAGGACATAGACAGGCTAAGTGAGTGGGCAAAAATTTGGCAGATGGAGTATAATGTTGGAAAGTGTGAGGTCATGCACTTTGGCAGAAAAAAAATCAAAGAGCAAGTTATTATTTTAATAGAGAAAGATTGCAAAGTGCTGCAGTACAGCGGGACCTGGGGGTACTTGTGCATGAAACACAAAAGGATGGTATGCAGGTACAGCAAGTGATCAGGAAGGCCTATGGAATCTTGGCCTTTATTGCAAAGGACTGGAGTGTAAAAGCAGGGAAGCCTTGCTACAGTTATACAAGGTATTGTGAGGCCACACCTGGAATACTACGTGCAGTTTTGGTTTCCATATTTACGAAAGTATATACTTGCTTTGGAGGCAGTTCAGAGAAGTTCCACTCGGTTGATTCCGGGGGTGAGGGGCTTGACTTATGAGGAAAGGTTGAGTAGGTTGAACCTCTACTTATTGGAATTCAGAAGAATGAGAGGTGATCTTATCGAAACGTATAAGGTTATGAGGGGACTTGACAAGGTGGATGCAGAGAAGATGTTTCCACTGATGGGGGAGACTAGAACTAGAGGGCATGATCTTAGAATAAGGGGCTGCCCATTTAAAACAGAGATGAGGAGGAATTTCTTCTCTGAGGGTTGTAAATCTGTGAAATTTGCTGCCTCAGAGAGCTGTGGAAGCTGGGACATTGACTACATTTAAGACAGAAATAGACGGTTTCTTAAACGATGAGGGGATAAGGGGTTATGAGGAATGGGCGGGAAGTGGAGCTGAGTCCATGATCAGATCAGCCATGATCTTATTGAATGGCGGAGCAGGCTCGAGGGGCCGCATGGCCTACTCATGTTCCTATTTCTTATGTTATGTTACCTCCCAGCTCTTGTATTCTATGCCTCATCAAATAAAGACAAGTATTCCATATTCTTTCTTAACCACCTTATCTACCTGGCCTGCTACCTTCAGGGATCTGTGGACATGCAATCCAAGGTCCCTTTGTTCCTCTACATTTCTCAGTGTCCTACTATTTAATGTGTATTACCTTTCCTTGTTAGCCCTCTCCAGAACCACGATAGGGTTCCCCTTGTCTTCACCTTTCACCCCACCAGCCTCCACATTCAACGTATCATCCTCTGCCATTTCCGCCACCTCTAGCGTGATCCCACCACCAGATCATCTTCCACTACCCTCCCCTTTAAACATTCCAAAGGGACTGCTCCCTCTGCGACACCATGGTCCACTCCTCACTTCTCCGGGATGAAAATAGAAAAGGGATGATGGTGCAAGGTAAAAGGAGATGGTAATGCGACAAGAAACAAAAGGTGAGTCTAGATGAGGTGTAAATAGGAATGGCAGAATCACCAACAGTTGCCATCTGAGAGAGGAAACAAAACTAGGGATAGAGGTTATGGTCTGAACTCGATAGTGCCTATGTGAAAGATGAGATGCTGTTCCTTGAGCTTCAATGGAACAGCCAAGGATGGAGAGATCAGAGTGGGAGTGGAGTGGAGACTTAAAGTAACAGGTGACCGGAAGCTCAGGGTCACACTTATGGACTGAATGGAGGTGTTTCACAAAGTGGTCACCCAATCTGTGTTTGGTCTCCCCAATGTAGAGGAGACTGCATCGTGAGCAACGAATACAGTATACTAAATTGCAAGAAGTACAAGTAAAGCGCTGTTTCACCTGGAAGGGGTGTTTCGGACCCTGGATAGTGGGAAGGGAGGAGGTAAAAGGACAGGCGTTGCATCTCCTGCGCTTGCACGGGAAGGTGCCAGGGGATGGAATGTTGGGGGTAATTGAGGAGTGGACCATGGTGTCACAGAGGGAGCAGTCCCTTTGGAATGTTTAAAGGGGAGGGTAGTGGAAGATGATCTGGTGGTGGGATCACGCTGGAGGTGGCGAAAATGGCGGAGGATGATGCGTTGAATGTGGAGGCTGGTGGGGTGAAAGGTGAAGACAAGGGGAACCCTATCGTGGTTCTGGGAGGGAGGGAAAGGGATTAGAGCAGAATGGCGGGGAATAGAATGAACACGGTTGAAGGCCACGTCAACCATGGGCGAGGGGAAAATTCTTGGTTGAGGCAATCTTTCGATGTATCCTTTTTTTTCATCATCAGAACAGATGCAATGGAGACGGAGAAACTCTGAGAATGGAATAGAGTCCTTACAGGAAGCGGGGTGAGTGTAAGTGTAGTCCACGTTGCTGTGGGAGTCAGTGGGCTTATAGTGAATGTTTGCCTATCTCCAGAAATGGAGACCAAGACGTTGAGGATGGGAAGGGTCGGAGATGGACCATGTGAAGGTGAGGGAAGGGTGGAAATTGCAAGCAAAGTGAATGAAATTTTCTAGTTAAGAGCGAGAGCAAGAAAAAACACTGATAGTCATTAATTCTCATAGTACAATTCAGCTGAACATCAACGGATTTGACATGTGGACTTGAGTACACCAGGGCGAATGCTGCCATACGGAGGGTTTGAGTGTCTGCTCCCCATGTGGATCTGGCAAGTTTCTGGATCAAGTTGACCCTACTCTTTAGTTTCTTCCCAAGGTTCTGGAGATGTTGTCTGTATGACAGGGTGTGATCAAGCATGACTCTTAAGTAGGACGGGGTTTTGGCATGGTTACCTCTGCACCATAAAAGGAGACTTTCAAAACTTGGTTTGCTTGATGAGTATTGAGGTGGAATGTCGAAATGGTGGTCTTTTGTGGGTTTGGCTGGAGTCACCATCGGCAGAAGTAGGCCTCCATCTTCTGTAACTCACTGCTCAGGGTCTCCTCGGTGATGGACAGATTCATGTTTTGTGTGGCCAAGGCAATGTCATCAGCATATACAAACTTGTGGGACTCTGTTTCGGGCAAGTCACTGGTGTAATCGTTGAATAAAATGGGTGTCAGGACGGAACCCTGTGGGAGTCCATTGTTCAATGTCCTATATCTGCTCTTCTGGGTGCCAGAGTACAGATGGAAGCATCAGTTGATAAGCATGGAGTTGAGAAGATGGATTGTTGTTATGGTGGAGAGTTTGAGAAGCAGTCCATGTTTCCACACTGTGTCATATGCCGCTAATAGCTCCACGACTGCTGTGGCAATCTTGAGCCGGCGCTGGAAATCTGCTTCGATGTGCGTTATTAAAGCAGTTAGGGCACTCTGGAATCCTGCTTGCTCCTTAGGGATGGTTGGCTCGATGATGGGGGCTAGTCTGTGGAGTAGTAACTCCTCCAGCAATTTATAACAAGTACAAAGTAAGAAGATCGATGGTAGCTTGAGGCTTCACAAGCATTCTTCCCCTGCTTTTACCGACACCAATATCCTGGCTCCCAGTGCTTGCAAACACCGCACCACCACTTCTATGTCATGAATATGCAGTCTCCAGTGTATACAACCATTATACCAGCAAAGACATGCTGATCCAGGCCGACTTGAACAATCTACCACCAACCCATCTCAAATCTAGAAGACTATTTTGGACCGTCGCCGAAGCCCTTCAGCAATCTCCCCTCAGCCTTGATGACTGATGGTGAAATGCGTGGAAGAATTGCGACATACGGAATGGATTCCATATAGAGGATCTCACAGTACAACCTGTAGGTTGTACAATCTGTAGCCCCCTAGAACTAGGGGGCACAGCCTCAAAATACGGGGGAGCCAATTTAAAATCGAGTTGAGAAGGAATTTCTTCTTCCAGAGGGTTGTGAATCTGTGGAATTCTCTGCCCAAGGAAGCAGTTGAGGCTAGCTCATTGAATGTATTCAAGTCACGGATAGATAGATTTTTAACCAATAAGGGAATTAAGGGTTACGGGGAGCGGGCGGGTAAGTGGAGCTGAGTCCATGGCCAGATCAGCCATGATCTTGTTGAATGGCGGAGCAGGCTCGAGGGGCTAGATGGCCTATTCCTGTTCCTAATTCTTATGTTCTTATGTTCTAGGATCAAACCTTCCCCGCAAACAGTGGACAACCATCAACCGCCTCAGAACTGGTCATGGTAGATGCTGCCATCTTCTCCATAGGTGGAAGATTAAAGCATCCCCATCATGTGACTGTGGAGCTTCTAATCAGACCTTAGAGCACATCATTGACCACTGCCTTCAGAGAAAATTTGCAGACAGCTTATAAGATATCCAATGCTTTTTGGCCTGGATATCCAACTTGGATAGTGACATTTGATGTGCTTTTCTACTACCATATGAAAGAAGAAGTCGTCATTAATGTACTGGAAAAAGAGGTGAGGGAGGAGATCCAAGTAGGACTGGAACAAAGAATGTTCCACGTATCCCACGAAAAGGCAGGCATAGCTAAGACCCTGGTGAGTTCCCATAGCAATGCCTTTAATTTGTAGGAAGTAAGTGGAGTCAAAGGAGAAGTTGTTCAATGTGAACAAATTCATCAGGGCAGAGGAGGGTGGTGGTGGATGGAGACTGGTTGGGCCTCTGTCCAAGGAAGAAGTGGAGTGCCCTCAGGCCGTCCTGGTAGGGATTGGATGTCCATAGTGAAAAGGAAATGGCTGGGGCCAGGAAACTGGAAACAATTAAAGTGGTGGAGGACATCTGAAGAGTCGTGGATGTAGGTAGGGAGAGACTGTTAAAGGGAAGAAAAGAATAGTCGAGATAGGAAGAAATCAGTTCCATGGGGCAAGAACAGACTGAAACAATGGATCTACTAGGGCAGTCCTGTTTGTGGATCTTGGGAAGGAGGTAGAAACAGGTTTTGTGGGGTTGGAGCACTATGAGATTGGCGACCATGGAGGGAAGATCTCCAGAGGAGCGCAGGAGATGCAACACCTGCCCTTTTACCTCCTCCCTTCCCACTGTCCAGGACCCCAAGCAGCGATTTACTTGTACTTCTTGCAATTTAGTATACTGTATTCGCTGCTCACGATGTGGTCTCCTCTACACTGGGGAGACAAAACGGAGATTGGGTGACTGCTTTGTGGAACACCTCCATTCAGTCCATAAGTATGACCGAGCTTCCAGTCGTCTATCACTTTAATTCTTCGCTCCACTCCCACTCTGATCGCTCCATCCTTGGCCTTTTACACTGTTCCAATAAAGCTCAATGTAAGCTCGATGAACAGCACCTCATCTTTCAAAGAGGCACTCTGGACTCTACATCGAGTTCAACAATTTCAGACCATAACCTCTGGGTTTTTTTCAGATGGAGTTATTTGCACTAGAAAAATGCTCTGATTGGCTCTTCATTATCACATGACCTGGCACCCTCAGCCCAAGTTCCTGACCCCATCCCAGCTCAAGTTCCTAACTTTTCCAGTTCCGTCAAAGGGTCATAGACCTGAACCGTTAGTTGTTTCTCTCTCCGCAGGTGCTGCCTGACCTGCGGAGCATTTTCTGTTTTTATTTCAGTTTTCCAGCATCCGCAGGCCTAGTTTATGTAATCTCTCCTTGTAATTTATCCCTTGAAGTCCAAGTGTCATTCTGGAAAATCTGTGCTGCTCTCCCTCCGAGGCCAATATATCAGTCCTAACGTGTGGTGCTCAGAACTGAACACAGTATTCCAGGTGTGGTCTAACTAGGGCTTTGTATAACTCTAGCATAACTTCTACCCCCTTGTATTCTAGTCCTCCAGATGTACACAGATGTTGTCGGCTGACAGCTGAGCATTGTGGCTAAGAACAACACCAATGTGCAACGTCTGAGGCTTGTAACTCTACTGAGTCACTTTACAGCTTCTCACTCAGGCTGCACTGATAATTCTGGCAATTAGTGCTGAAAAATAAATATAATTTCTTAACAATCTGTTTTATAAATAGAATACACCAGGAGGTAGGAAATCTATGGTTTATATGGAGTAAAGGGCATTTATCATGATTGATATACCTGGCTCATTTGATATAACTTGATTGATATACCTGTATCTTCTATGTACACAGATATTTATACTAGGGAAAGCATTATGATGTAGGGAGGATCCCCGAATCCATCAGTAAAATTGATGTCAAAGAAAATAGTTGAGGAAAACTTAATGAGAAAAATGTTATGATTCAATCGCAATGTCTTTAAAGAATGTAAATTATACAGTGCAGCATTAAGTATCCAGATTGACTTAGCAGGTGTGGCCTGTTGCTAATGACAGGTTATACAGGGTCAGACGGTGTGGTCATCTGCAGCAAATACTTCATGAGCAACTATTGGGCGTTTGCAGTTACTCGGGTAGCACTCTCGCCTGAGTCAGAAAGTTGTGGGTTCAACTCCTACTCCAGGGACTCGAGCACATAATCTGGGGTGACACTTCGGTGGAGCGCTGAATTCTCGGAGGTGGTATCTTTTGGATGAAACGCTAAACAGAGGCCGTGTCTTCCCTCTCGGATGGATATAAAAAAAATATCCCACAGCACTATATTGAAGAGCAGGGGAATTCTCTTTGATGTCTGGACCAATATTTATGCCTCAAGGAAACAGGTCCTGGCAATACATCAAAAGATGTGCAAAGTTGCAACCTGTACCTAGGATCATAAGCTATGATAAATCAAGTTACTCTTGACAGTCCAAAGGTGTCATTTAGCAATGAAATAAAAATCTCAAATTAGAGACTAGTATCGAAATCAGTACCTTTTTTAATATATTATAACGAAACAAGTCTCGGCCCCATGCCAGTGGTTACATGTTTAAATTATACAATATCTCTTAAATCAGCATACTAAGAACATCACAGGTTTAACTCATTGCAACAATATGGATGAAAAAGGTCTAAAGGAAAAAAATAGGCTAACACATTTTATCATTGAAGTCTGGATTAAACTGTTATGTTCCTTTTAGGCAATTAGTGAATGTATTTTTTATCGCAGTAATTTTCAGTGGTTTTTCAAAAAGAAACAATTACTTGGAAAGAGTCTTTTTGATTGCCTGTGAGGATACTGTTTTTTTACAGCAAGGAAATGCACACATTGGTACAGAAAATAGCAGCCAAGCTGATACCTGGCTTAATGCCTACGAGTTGTAAGGAAAGCTTCAAGAGCATAGAATTGTTCATTTTAGCGAAGAGATGGCACAAGGAGATATTATTCATAATGCTAATCAACAGTTAAATTGAACGGCAATTAATATGTTCCAAGATTGTCGCATGCGAGCCTTGGGGACATTGTTTCAAACTTAGGAGAGGGAGGAGGCAGAAACACTTTAGATTAACACGCGCAGTGGGCTACATAAAGAGGCAGTGGTGACAGATAACGTGATAACATGTAAGGGTAGCTGTTTGAGAGAGTTGGTAATTGAGAGGAATTGGATTTTGGGGCCAACCAGATGGATTAGGTAATCTTTTCTGCTTTACTTTATATTCCTATGTATGTGTAATCTTGTCAGCTTCTAAATGTTTGATCAAATGCCTCATAATTCTACGGGCTAGAAATTCCATAATTACCGCTTTGACCGTTTTTTGGGCGATAATCGCGGCTTTTGTTTTTTTTTAGTGCCAGAATAACACTAAGGCTGGAGGCTGCACAATTTAGCAAACAGTGACCAGCTGTAGCGGTAGCAGTGAAATCCAGCCTTGCATGAAGGCATTTGCGTGCCGGAGCCAAATTCACGATCTGAAAAAAAACACCTATCTTCTGCGCATGCGCAATTTTATTTTCGCCGATTTTTTTTTTTCGGCATTCTGGTCAGGTGTCAGGGTACGCCCGCGCATGTGTAGTACACCCAGGTCTCAATCTGCCATTTTTCACAGGCAAGAGAAGATGCAGCAGGGTGATCATAGCAGCCAGAGAGCCAGGAAATTTAGTTCTGATGCCAATGAAGCACTGATAACAGCAATTGAGAGTAGATGGGAGGAGCTTAATAGGAGTGGTCGAAGTAAACCTCCCCTCCCCGCACCCCCCTCCCCCCGCCCCCAGCCATTGTAAGGAGGTTTAGGACCTGTGTTGCTGAGGAGGTCTCCACAGTAGATGACATTCCCAGGGACCGCCATCAATGCAGGAAGAGGCGGAATGACCATTGCGGGGTCGTGAGAGTAAGTAATACTTTTATTCATGCACTCCTTGATTGCTTAAATTGTAAATCTGACCCATGATGCTGTAGGTAGGCTTAGTGTTGCACCTTATTTGCCATGAATGATCTTTACACATTTTGACATCTTAAAAGATGTTTCTCCATGTCGATGTCTTCCTCATGAACCACGTGCAACTACCAGGGCCATTAAACAGACAGCTGTATTAAATGCACACAGTATGGTATAAGTGCTTTGATGGCTATCGGTGTGTGCCACAAGAACAGAAGGGCACTCTGGCAACTATTCCTATTGTCATTTTTGCAGGAAAAGCTGTCCCACAATCACTGCGAGCTGTGACGGACAGGCAATGGTCTGCCCCAAACACATACCTGAACAGACCTGGAGGTGCATGTGGCTGGTTTAATTGGTGCCTCCGGGAGGTCAACTACCCATGTAGGTGCAGAGCCTATGTTCTGAACTAATGGGGTGTCCTACAAAATCCCCCGGGCTGGATTGGGGCAATGTGATGCAGTGTCTGTGGACTCGAGTTCGGGTAATGTCATGCAGTGTCTGTGGACTCGGGTTCGGGTAATGTCATGCAGTGTCTCTTGATGACACATAATACAGTAGTGGTGATCCTTCAAATAAGCCTACACTATGTGACCTTACTCTTGTCACCCTGCCCCCTCCCCTGCTGCTAACCACTTGTCTGTTGTTTTCTATTTTGCAGATGAGGATTCTGAGGCGCCACTTTGTCCTCTGCAAGCCTCCACCTCAGCCCATCATGTGTGGGTCAAGGAGGAAGATGAGGGCCATGCTGAGGACCCTCCATGGGAGGAACAACATCTTCAAGCTGTTGCGGAGTGGGGGGGGATGTTGGTGGAGGGGGTGGTTGTGGAGGTGGCGATGCAAGCTTTTAGCTGTGGCCACAAGTTCCTCGGAGGAAGCCACATTCACAGGCTTTGTCCCATCCGAGGCAGCGGGTCCAAGTCATATGCAGCATTGCACCCCCATGGTAGAACCCCATATGCCGTCTCTGCAAAGGTTGAGTCAACAAAGCTGGTCTGCTGAAAGACAGGCAGATGCACACCTGGATATGGTGGGACTGTCGAGGGAGAGTGTCGAACTCGGTCGAGAGCTCCTCCAGGCCCGGGGTGGCATTTCCGGCAACATCACGGCACAATCTGCGACACAATCTGCAGACATGTCGCAGATTGCAACTGCGATCCGGGAGAATACCGAGGCTGTCAATGGCCTGCGGCATTTGATGGTCTAGACTTTTGGCACTGCAGACCCCAGTGTCAGACCGACAGCACCTGTGAGTGGGGAGGCAGAATAAGAGCCTTCCGACTCAGAGGCCGGGGCCGTCCATACCCCGAGCTTCTCCAATTGGTCCAATAGCGTCTCCATTGTCTCTCCCCCAACAACAGCAGCGTTCTGCATGCCTTGTTGCACACCGTCTTGCTCTCAAAGCGAGTAGGGAGGGGCAAGAAGCAAGGTGGGGGGCATTAAGATCAGGGTGGGGTAAAGGTTGCCGCAGTTAAAAGACGTTTGGTGCAGGGGCTGTTGTTTTGTTGCTGTTTGGCTGTAGTTTTCCTGTTTTCGTTATTGTATAAACATTTTAAAGTTTTAAAATTGTGTTCAAGTTCAAAATTTATTTAAGTTTCAAAATTAAAGGTTTACAAAGTTTTGAGAATGTACAAATGTTTTATAAATTCTTTTGTTCACTTTAACCATTCTTGTGCAGTGTCTCATTTGTAGAATAAGAGGGGGAATAGTCAACATGGTGGGATAGAGTGGGCAGGCAACAGTCAAACGTGTTTTCATTGTTCATGAGCTGCTGACGTAAGACTTTTGCAGTGGTGAAAGCTCTACGCGGCCTCCCCTGTGGTGGGGGTGCTGGGGGTGGTGGCATGGGTTAATCGCCAGGCTCCTGGTCATCATCATCATCATCCTCCTTCTCCTCCTCCTCCTCCACCCCCTCCTTCTCCCCTCTCTCCTGAGGTGCTCCTGTAGAACCCAGTGGCAATTCCTGTCCCCTCATGATGGCTAAGTTGAGTAGCATGCAACACACCACAATGAATTCAATGACCTGCTGAGGGGAGTATTGCAGGCTGCCTCCAGAGTGGCCCAGGCAACGGAAGTGCTGTTTGAGCACTCCATTGTCTTTTCGATGATGTTGCGTGTGGTTATATGGCTGTCGAGAGAGGCGGGAGTCGGCGAGAGGCAGTGGCCTATAAAGGCTCAGCAGTCGGGCAGTCCGGGGAGAGAGGCGGGAGTCGTAGAGAGGCAGCGGCCTATAAAGGCTCAGCAGTCGGGCAGTCCGGGGAGAGAGGCGAGGCTTGTACAGCTCCAGCTGGGAGAGAAAGCAAAAAGAAGTAGAAAGAAGTCAAAAGGTGAAGTCACAGCCAAGGGGGTAAGTGATTGGCTGGTGATTGGTGAGTAGTTTTTCTTTTTCTTTTTTATATCAGTCAGTAACTTTTAACATTGTTGTTGTCAATTTAAGGGTAAGGGTTAAGTCATGGCAGGAGAGCTCAGTCACGTGATATGCTCCTCCTGTACCATGTGGGAACTCGGGGATGACACCAGTGTCCCTGACGACTACATCTGCGAGAAGTGTATCCGCCTCCAGCTCCTGACGGACCGCGTTGCAGAGTTGGAGCTGAGGGTGGATTCACTCTGGAGCATCCACGATGCTGAGAGTGATGTGAGTAATCACGTGTAGCGAGTTGGTCTTATCGTAGGTGAAGGGTCCACAGCCAGATAGGGAATGGAAGACCAGCAGGAAGAGCAGTGCAAGGAAGGTGGCGCAGGGGTCCCCTGCGGTCATCCCCCTGCAAAACAGATACACCGTTTTGAGTACTGTTGAGGGGGATGACTCATCAGGGGAGAGCAGCAGCAGCCAAGTTCATGGCACCGTGGCTGGCTCTGTTGCACAGGAGGGCAGGAAAAAGAGTGGGCAAGCGATAGTGATAGGGGATTCAATTGTGAGGGAAATAGATAGGCGTTTCTGCGGCCGCAATCGAGACTCCAGGATGGTATGTTGCCTCCCTGGTGCAAGGGTCAAGGATGTCTCGGAGCAGGTGCAGGACATTCTAAAAAGGGAGGGAGAACAGCCAGTTGTCGTGGTGCACATTGGTACCAATGACATAGGTAAAAAGAGGGATGAGGTCCTACAAAACGAATTTAAGGAGCTAGGAGCTAAATTAAAAAGTAGGACCTCAAAAGTAGTAATCTCGGGATTGCTACCAGTGCCACGTGCTAGTCAGAGTAGGAATCGCAGGATAGCGCAGATGAATACGTGGCTTGAGCAGTGGTGCAGCAGGGAGGGATTCAAATTTCTGGGGCATTGGAACCGGTTCTGGGGGAGGTGGGACCAGTACAAACCGGACGGTCTGCACCTGGGCAAGACCGGAACCAATGTCCTAGGGGGAGTGTTTGCTAGTGCTGTTGGAGAGGAGTTAAATTAATATAGCAGGGTGATGGGAACCTATGCAGCGAGACAGAGGGAAACAAAAAGGAGACAAAAGCAAAAGACAGAAAGGAGATGAGCAAAAGTGGAGGGCAGAGAAACCCAAGGCAAAGAACAAAAAGGGCCACTGTACAGCAAAATTCTAAAAGGACGAAGGGTGTTAAAAAAACAAGCCTGAAGGCTTTGTGTCTTAATGCAAGGAGAACCCATAATAAGGTGGATGAATTAACTGTGCAAATAGATGTTAACAAATATGATGTGATCGCGATTACGGAGACGTGGCTCCAGGATGATCAGGGCTGGGAACTCAACATCCAGGGGTATTCAACATTCAGGAAGGATAGAATAAAAGGAAAAGGAGGTGGGGTAGCATTGCTGGTTAAAGAGGAGATTAATACAATAGTTAGGAAGGACATTAGCTTGGATGATGTGGAATCTATATGGGTAGAACTACAGAACACCAAAGGGCAAAAAACGTTAGTGGGAGTTGTGTACAGACCTCCAAATAGTAGTAGTGATGTTGGGGAGGGCATCAAACAGGAAATTAGGGGTGCATGCAATAAAGGTGCAGCAGTTATAATGGGTGAATTTAATATGCACATAGATTGGGCTAGCCAAACTGGAAGCAATACGGTAGAGGAGGATTTCCCGGAGTGCATAAGGGATGGTTTTCTAGACCAATATGTCGAGGAACCAACTCGGGGGGGAGGCCATCTTAGACTGGGTGTTGTGTAATGAGAGAGGATTAATTAGCAATCTCGTTGTGCGAGGCCCCTTGGGGAAGAGTGACCATAATATGGTGGAATTCTGCATTAGGATGGAGAATGAAACAGTTAATTCAGAGACCATGGTCCAGAAATTAAAGAAGGGTAACTTTGAAGGTATGAGGCATGAATTGGCTAGGATAGATTGGTGAATGATACTTATAGGGTTGACTGTGGATGGGCAATGGCAGACATTTAGAGACCGCATGGATGAACTACAACAATTGTACATCCCTGTCTGGCGTAAAAATAAAAAAGGGAAGGTGGCTCAACCGTGGCTATCAAGGGGAATCAGGGATAGTATTAAAGCGAAGGAAGTGGCATACAAATTGGCCAGAAATAGCAGCGAGCCCGGGGACTGGGAGAAATTTAGAACTCAGCAGAGGAGGACAAAGGGTTTGATTAGGGCAGGGAAAATGGAGTACAAGAAGAAGCTTGCAGGGAACATTAAGACGGATTGCAAAAGTTTCTATAGATATGTAAAGAGAAAAAGGTTAGTAAAGACAAACGTAGGGCCCCTGCAGTCAGAATCAGGGGAAGTCATAACGGGGAACAAAGAAATGGCAGACCAATTGAACAAGTACTTTGGTTCGGTATTCAGTAAGGAGGACTCAAACAACCTTCCGAATATAAAAGGGGTCAGAGGGTCTAGTAAGGAGGAGGAACTGAGGGAAATCCTTATTAGTCGGGAAATTGTGTTGGGGAAATTGATGGGATTGAAGGCCGATAAATCCCCAGGGCCTGATGGACTGCATCCCAGAGTACTTAAGGAGGTGGCCTTGGAAATAGTGGATGCATTGACAGTCATTTTCCAACATTCCATTGACTCTGGATCAGTTCCTATCGAGTGGAGGGTAGCCAATGTAACCCCACTTTTTAAAAAAAGGAGGGAGAGAGAAAACAGGGAATTATAGACCGGTCAGCCTGACCTCAGTAGTGGGTAAAATGATGGAATCAATTATTAAGGATGTCACAGCAGCGCATTTGGAAAGAGGTGACATGATAGGTCCAAGTCAGCATGGATTTGTGAAAGGGAAATCATGCTTGACAAATCTTCTGGAATTTTCTGAGGATGTTTCTAGTAGAGTGGACAAGGGAAAACCAGTTGATGTGGTATATTTGGACTTTCAGAAGGCTTTCAACAAGGTCCCACACAAGAAATTAATGTGCAAAGTTAAAGCACATGGGATTGGGGGTAGTGTGCTGGCATGGATTGAGAACTGGTTGTCAGACAGGAAGCAAAGAGTAGGAGTAAATGGGTACTTTTCAGAATGGCAGGCAGTGACTAGTGGGGTACCGCAGGGTTCTGTGCTGGGGCCTCAGCTGTTTACACTGTACATTAATGATTTCGACGAGGGGATTAAATGTAATATCCCCAAATTTGCGGATGACCACTAAGTTGGGTGGCAGTGTGAGCTGCGAGGAGGATGCTATGAGGCTGCAGAGTGACTTGGATAAGTTAGGTGAGTGGGCAAATGCATGGCAGATGAAGTATAATGTGGATAAATGTGAGGTTATCCACTTTGGTGGTAAAAACAGAGAGACAGACTATTATCTGAATGGTGACAGATTAGGAAAAGGAGAGGTGCAACGAGACCTGGGTGTCATGGTACATCAGTCATTGAAGGTTGGCATGCAGGTAAAGCAGGCGGTTAAGAAAGCAAATGGCATGTTGGCCTTCATAGCAAGGGGATTTGAGTACAGGGGCAGGGAGGTGTTGCTACAGTTGTACAGGGCCTTGGTGAGGCCACACCTGGAGTATTGTGTACAGTTTTGGTCTCCTAACTTGAGGAAGGACATTCTTGCTTTTGAGGGAGTGCAGCGAAGGTTCACCAGACTGATTCCCGGGATGGTGGGACTGACCTATGAAGAAAGATTGGATCAACCGGGCTTGTATTCACTGGAGTTCAGAAGAATGAGAGGGGACCTCATAGAAACATTTAAAATTCTGACAGGTTTAGACAGGTTGGATGCAGGAAGAATGTTCCCAATGTTGGGGAAGTCCAGAACCAGGGGTCACAGTCTAAGGATAAGGGGTAAGCCATTTAGGACCGAGATGAGGAGAAACTTCTTCACCCAGAGAGGAGTGAACCTATGGAATTCTCTACCACAGAAGCCAATTCACTAAATATATTCAAAAGGGAATTAGATGAAGTCCTTACTACTAGGGGGATCAAGGGGTATGGCGAGAAAGCAGGAATGGGGGTACTGAAGTTGCATGTTCAGCCATGAACTCATTGAGTGGCGGTGCAGGCTAGCAGGGCCGAATGGCCTACTCCTGCACCTATTTTCTATGTTTCTATGTTTCTATGTCCTTATAGCGATGCTCAGCTTGTGTCTGAGGGTTCCGGAGGGGGGTCATGAGCCAGGTGGCGAGGCCGTAACCTTTGTCCCTCAGCATCTAGCTCTGGCCTTGTGGCTGACGCTCAAACAGGCATGAGACACTGCTCTCACGCAAGATGAAAGCATCATGGATGCTCCCTGGAAACTGGGCATTTACTGCCATGGCGCGCTGAGTATGGTCGCAAACGATCTGCACATTCAGGGAGTGGAATTCCTTTCGGTTTCAGTAAACCTCTGGCTCCTCTAAAGGTGCTCGCAGGGCGATGTGCGTACAGTCAATGGCACCCTGAACCTTGGGAAAGCCAGCAAGTCATGCAAAACCCACAGCCCTCTCATTCTGTGCCTCCTTGGTCATTGGGAACTTTATAAAGTCCATCCTGTGTGCATACAGTGCAGTAGTCAGCTGGCGAATGCAGCTATGTGTAGCGTGCTGTGAGATGAAGTATATGTCCCCCGCTTATGCCTGAAAGGAGCCGGAGGCATAGAAGGCAAGTGCCGCAGTCACCATCACCTTAGCGGGAAGTGCAGTCCTGATGCTGCTGGTAGGCTGTAAATCTGCCTGTATCAGCTGGCATATCTCTGTGGCCACCTCTTTTTGGAAGTGCTGCCTTTGAATGCGCTATGCCTCAGACAGCTGCAGGTGTGAGCGCTGTTCCCTGTAAACTTGTGGGGGGGTAAGGCCAGCTCTTTGATTTTATGTTCAAAATGCTCATGAATAAATACGCTTTCCAGCTCGATGCTGCATGGAAAAAGCAGCCAGGAATAATGGCAGAGATAATGTAGCCCCCATTCATTTAAATGTCCTCAAATAGCCTTAGAAATGAACTATAAATTCACAAAAACTTCACTGTGTAAAACGCAGCCTTCCCTCAAAATCCTTTTATGCACTGAACTTCTGCTCTGTTTTTCAAGATGGTGTCATTAGCACCGGATGAGACATGGGTGCGAGCAGGTAAGGCTTGAGTTTGTTCCGGCGTGTTTTTGGACAGATGGTAAAAATGGCGGTGTCGGCGAATTTCCCGCCCCACTGATTGATGTCATAAAAACGGTGAAAAAACCGGCAGGCAGTATTTTTTACCGCTGGCGCAAAACCACACCCCCTCCCCCTCCCCCTCCTCCTCCACCCTCTCCCCTCCCCACAACTTCCCTCTCGCACCCTCCCCCTCCCCCTCCCTTCCTCCTTCCATCCTTGTCCCCTCACCTCCTCCTCCTCCCCTCCACCTTCCCTCCTCCTCCCCCTCCACTCCTCCTCCTCTCCTCTCCTCTTCCTTCTCCCACTCCTCCACCTCCCCCTCCTCCTGCTCTACCACCTCCTGGGCGCTAAAATTTTTGCTCCGTGTTTACCGCCCCCCCCGCAAAAAAATCACTTTTTCCACCCTGTCATGGTGGGAAAATGGTGGTAAATGGGTGCAAACCTCTTGAATTTCCAGCCCTATGGGCTAGAAATTCCACATTGAAAAATCGCTATTTCTGATTAAAGGTTTTAAAAATTTTGGCATAGCCTTAAAATACCACCGTTTTTAAGGATGGAGCTAAATGTTTTCATGTTAAAAATAACGCCCATTCTGCGCATGCACAAGAAAAGGAAATAAAATGCCCGTTTTGCATGTGATGGGTGTGCCCGTGCAGGCGCAGTGCACTTCCTGGTCTGGATCAACCATTTTTAAAGACCATTGTAACTTGCAGGAGATTTGTGAGTACTTCCACACAGGAGCTGCAAAACAAAAAATGGAGTTTGATTCAGAAAGGAAAAGAGCCAGGAAGTTTAACCAAGAAGCCAATGAGGCCCTGGTAGGCGCTGTGGAGAGAGGATGGCGCCAGATTGGCAAGAAGGGTCCTGGTAAACTTAAACCAGCAGCAATAGCTCAAGCTTGGGAATGCGTTGCTGAACAGGTTTCCTCAGTCAGGTCCATCAGGAGGACTGGCCAGCAGTGCTGGAAGAAGTGGCAGGATCTTTGCCAAGCAGTTAGAGTAAGTAATATTTTTATTTATGCGCTACAATTATTTGAATTGTAAATGTGACTATCTGTGTGTGCCACGACAGCAGGAGAGCCCTCTCTTAAAAATTTCTATTGCCATCTTTGCAGAAGCAAGTGTCCGACAACAACCGAGAACGGACGAAAACTGGTGGAGGTCCGCCAAGAGTGCACCCACCAACAACCTTGAAATGTAGAATCGCAGTATTATTGGTGGGTCCCAAAGATCGACCACCCGTGCGGATGCTGGGCCTAGGTTGCAGAGCGAGGGTAAGTCCTGCAAAATCCAGTCTAGGTTGGCACAAGTGGGCTACGCTTCGGTTTATGCGATGTACTCTCCGTCGGCTATGTTTCGGTTTATGCGATGTACTATCATTTGTGCTGGTCCTTCAAATGAGCCTGCGCTGTGTGAGCCTACTCATGTCACCCTGCCCTCTCCCCTGCTGCTAACCATTTGTCTGTTCTGTTATATTTTGCAGATGTTGCACAGACATCCAATAACGAAGGACAAGACGCCGCCATCTTCCCAAGAAGCAGAAGTGGATGAGCCTGACGACCTCGGCCAATACTGAACAACTTTCACAGGGTGATCAGGAGGAGGACGAGGAGGAGCAGGGGCCCGACAATATTTTTCTGGAGTGGGGGGGTGGGAGGCTGATCAGACGATGACATTGCAATTGAAAGAGTTGCAGGCCACGGATGTACCAAGCGTTTTCAACAGCTCTACGCGCGAGGGGACATTTGTGGGTTGTCCACCTCTGAGATAACGGGTCCCAGTGGGTTGCAGGAAAGCACACCCAGGGCAGCAGCAGGCCCGTCCATACAGAGGAGGAGGAGGAGACCTGAACAGTGCTCTCCTGAAATGCAGGCACCACAGCAGGTGGGTCGAGCTCATGGGAATGAGTTGGGATAGTGTTCAGCTTACAACATCGCTCCTTGAGGCCGTGGGTGGGATCAAGGGAGAAATCTGCTAACATTAGGGAGGGCATGTCGGGAGCATTGGCAGCACTATCTGCCGGAATGTCGGAGATAGTCGCTGCAACGCGGGAACACAACCAGGCTGCCATTGCCCAGTGGCAATTGACGGTAGCAAGTGATGCCACTCCCACTCCAATCCCGCAGGTTGCTCCACAGGCTGAAGAGGCCAAACCCGAGCCTTCCAGATTGCTGTCTCCTGGGCCTGTCTCCCAACAAGCGGAGCGCCGTACCCGAGACAGTACGGGAGTAGGGCTAAGCCTGTGGTAATGGGCACGGGCGGGCAGTGCAGCGGTGTTTAAATAAGGGGGTGGGGGGAGCGGCGGCTGCAGCTGAAGTTTGTTTGGTGCTGTTGTTGTTGTTTTACTGTTTTGTTCTTCTTTTATTGCTATTTAAGTAATTTAAGTGATGTTAATTTAAAAGTTTAAGGTTTAATATAAAATGTTTTATTAAAGTTAAGTACAAGTGTACAAATGTTTAATAAACTGCAAATTATTTTTTCAACTATGTTGTGTCTCATTCACAGAATAACAGGTGGAAATAGTCAACATGGTGGGATACAATGATCAAACATGCTGTTCAGCCTTCATGCAAAGTGGTGAATTATCAACTGCTGACGCAAGGCTCTTGCAATGGCGTAATGTTCACGAGACCTCCTCCCCCGTCATCCTGCAGGTTGAAGTGGTGGCATGGGTTCCTTGTCCTCCCCTTCCTCCTCCTTGTAGTTCTCATCCTCAGCCTCCTCCTTCCGCTGCCCCCACCCCCACCCTCACTCACCTGAGCTGATTCTATCCCCTCATGATGGCTAAGTTGTGTAGCATTCAGCACTCCACAGTGAATTCACCGACCTGCTGAGGGGAGTATTGCAGGCAGTCTCCAGCGTGGTCCAGGCATCGGAAACGCTGTTTTAGCAATCCAATTGTCTTCTCGATGGTGTTGCCTGTGGCTATGTGGCACATATTGTAGCGACGCTCGCCTTCTGTCCCCGTTTTGCGGAGGGGGGGGGGGTCATGAACCAGGTGGCGAGCACGTAAGCTTTGTCCCTCAGCATCCAGCTCTGCCCTTCTGGCTGCTGCTCAAACATCTGAGAGACATCGCTCTCACGCAAGATGAAAGCATCATGGATGCTCCCTGGATATTTTGTATTTACTGCCATGATGCGCTGAGTATGATCGCAGACGATCTGTACGTTCAGGGTGTGGAATCCCTTTCGGCTTTGGTAAACCTCTGACTCCTGTAAAGGTGCTCACAGGGCGATGTGCGTATGGTCAATGGCACCCTGTACCTTGGAGAAGCCAGCAATTCGTGCAAAACCTACAGCCCTCATTCTGTGCCTCCCTGGTCATTGGGAAGTTAATGAAGTTGTCCCTGCGTGCAAACACTGCAGCAGTCACCTGGCGAATGCAGCTATGTGTAGCATGCTGTGAAATTAAGCATATGTCCCCAGCTGATGCCTGAAAGGAGCCGGAGGCATTGAAGGCAAGTGCCGCAGTCATCTTGACCTCGACGGGCAGTGCAGTCCTCCTCCTGCTTCTCGGCTATATGTCTGCCTTTATGAGCTGGCATATCTCTGCGACCACCTCTTTTCGGAAGCGCACTGTGCCTCAGTCAGGTGCAGGTATGAGTGCCTTGCCCTGTAAACTTGTTCAGGGTAAGGCCTCCTCCCCATAAGGATGCAAACTCTTTGATTACGCTGCTAATGCTGTCGAATAAGCCTTCTTCGATGAAAAGCCAGGGGAGCATTAGCACGCACCACATATGTCAAAGATAGAATAGACCCCATTTTTTAAATGTCCTTAAATGTCATTAAAAACTAATTATAAACTCACAAAAAGCTCAATCTGTAAACGCCGCCTTCCCTCCAAAAGCTTTAAGTCAGCTCCGTTTTTCAAGATGACGCCGTTGACGTTTTATAACTTTAATAAAACAGGCTAGTGTCACCAAGCACAGCCTTCCTGAACCAAGCTTAAGATTGCCTGTTGCAGACTTTACTCCTTAGAGCAGCTCTCCTAATCCTACCAGACGTCACACATTGTGATGTCTGGAGCAGCAGAAATCTCTTTCAGCAGCTGTACTGCTCATCACTGTAAGCCATTTCTGTATTTGCAAAGAAGGTTAAAAAAATGCTCAGTGGGTGGTCACTTGCCACACTGCCAACTTCCTGCTTGGGCATATCATTGCATGGCTACTTTGGCCATTTTTCTGTTTTAAATAAAGAGTCCAAACTGTCCTGTTTCAATTTTCTTCATTCTACATCTGGCTAAGTAAAGAAATAAAGGACGGTATCCAATTTAAAAACAAGGGCATACAATGTGGTTAAAACAAGTGGGAGGACAGAAGATTGGAAAGTGTTTAAAAGCCAACAAAAAATGACTAAGAAAGGGAAGATAGATTATGAAAGTAAACTAGCACGAAATATAAAAACAGATAGCAAGAGTTTCTATAGGTATATAAAAAAGAAAAGAGTGGCTAGAGTAAATGTTGGCTCCTTAGAGGACACCGAGGAATTAGTAATGGGGAACATGGAGATGGCAGAAACTCTGAACAATTATTTTGAATCAGTCTTTAGAATAGAGGACACTAATAAGCTTCCAACAGTCAACGGGCTATAGGGGGGAGGAGGAACTTAACACAATCACAATCACTAAGGAGGTGGTAATCAGTAAGTTAATGGGACTAAAGGCAGATAAATCCCCTGGACCTGATGACTTGCATCCTAGGGTCTTAAGAGAAATAACGGCAGGAATAATGGATGCATTGGTTGTAATTTATCAAAATTCCCTGGATTTGGGGAGGTCCCGGCAGATTGGAAAACTGCAAATGTAACGCCTCTATTTAAAAAAGGAGGCAGACAAAAAGCAGGAAACTATAGATCAGTTAGCCTAACATCTGTGGTTGGGAAGATGTTGGAGTCCATTATTAAAGAAGCAGTAGCAGGACATTTGGAGAAACAAAATTCGGTCAGGCAGAGTCAACATGGGTATATGAAGGGGCAGTCATGTTTGACAAATTTTCTAGAATTCTTTGAGGATGTAATGAACAGGGTGGATAAAGGGGAACCAGTGGATGTGGTGTATTTGGACTTCCAGAAGGCATTTGACAAGGTGCCACATAAAAGATTACTGTACAAGATAAAAGTTCACAGGGTTGGGGGTAATATATTAGCAAGGATAGAGGATTGGTTAACGAACAGAAAACAGAGAGTCGGGATAAATGGTCCATTCTCAGGTTGACAATCAGTAGCCAGTGGGGTGCTGCAGGGATCAGTGCTGGGACCCCAACTATTTACAATTAATATTAATGACTTGGAGGAAGGGACCGAGTGTAACGTAGGCAAGTTTGCTGATGATACAAAGATGGGAGGAAAAGCAATGTGTGAGGAGGACACAAAAAATCTGCAAAAGGACATAGACAGGCTAAGTGAGTGGGTGAACATTTGGCAGATGGAGTATAATGTTGGAAAGTGTGAGGTCATGCACTTTGGCAGAAAAAAATCAAAGAGCAGGTTATTATTTAAATGGAGAAAGATTGCAAAGTACTGCAGTACAGCAGGACCTGGGGGTACTTGTGCATGAAACACAAAAGGTTAGTATACAGGTACAGCAAGTGATCAGGAAGACCAATGGAATCTTGGCCTTTATTACAATGGTGATGGAGTATAAAAGCAGGGAAGTCTTGCTACAGTTGTACAGGGTATTGGTGAGGCCACACCTGGAATACTGCGTGCAGTTTTGGTTTCTGTATTTACGAAAGGATATACTTGCTTTGGAGGCAGTTCAGAGAAGGTTCACTAGGTTGATTCCGGAGATGAGGGGGTTGACTTATGGAGGAAAGGTTGAGTAGGATGGGACTCTACTCATTGGAATTCAGAAAAATGAGAGGTGATCTTATCAAAACGTATAAGATTATGAGGGGGCTTGACAAGGTGGTTGCAGAGAGGATGTTTCCACTGATAGAGAGACTAGAACTAGAGGGCATAATCTTAGAATAAGGGGCCGCCCATTTAAAACTGAGATGAGAAGAAATTTCTTCTCTCAGAGGATTGTGGATCTGTGGAATTCGTTGCCTCAGAGAGCTGTGGAAGCTGGGACATTGAATAAATTTAAGATAGAGATAGTTTCTTAACCGATAAGGGAATAAGGGGTTATAGAGAGCGGGCAGGGAAGTAGACCTGAGTCCATGATCAGACCAGCCATGATTGTATTAAATGGCGGAGTAGGCTCGAGGAGCCGTTTAACCTACTCCTGCTCCTATTTCTTATGTTCTTATGTACATTCACTAGCTGCATAAACCTTGAGCCTCCTGCTACCTTTCCTTCCTTTTTATCTTCCGATATTTAGCAGCACCATCTGCAGCACATACAGGATGTGAAAAGTTTAGCAGAAATGAAAGCAATATCTATGCAATATCATAAATCAAAATGATCAAGGTGTCTAACTATCATCAGGTTAAATATCCAATGCTTACCAGTCAGCTTCTACTGTTTAGAATATAAGAACATAAGAAATAGGACCAGGAATAGACCATTTGGCCCCTCGAGCCTGCTCTGCCATTCAATAAGATCATAGCTGATCTGGTTTAACATGCAGATAGTCCTGTGTTGCAGCTTCCCCTGGTTGTTATCATGTTTTTAAGTGCTGCTCTTGTCATGCTCTTTTGCACTCTTCATTGAACCAGGGTTGGTCCCCTGGCTTGATAGTAAAGGTAGAGTGAGGGATATGCCGAGCCATGAGGTTGCAAATTGTGGTTGAATACAATTCTGCTCCTGCCACACAGCGCCTCTTGGATGGCCAATTTTGAGCTGCTTGATCTGTTCTGAATCTATCCCATTTAGCACAGCCACCCAACACAATGGAGGGTGTCCTCAGTGTGAAGACAGGACTTTGTCTGCAAGAGGACAGTGGATGATCGTAATGCTGTCATGGACAGATGCATCTGCGACAGGTAGATTTTTCCCTCACTACCTGCCAGAACTCAGCCAGCTCGGTCGGTAATGGTGCTACCAAGCTACTTTTGGTGATGGTCATTGAAGTCCCCAACCAGAGTGCATTCTGTGCCGTTGCTACCCTCAGTGCTTCAGTGCTTCTTCCAAGTGGTGTTCAACATGGAGGAGTACTGATTCATTGCTAGGCCATTTAAGAGTCAACCACATTGTGGTGGGTCTGGAGTCACATATAGGCCATACCAGGTAAGGACGGCAGATTTCCTTCCTTAAAAGACATTAGTGAACCAGATGGGTTTTTATGATAATCCGGTAGTTTCATGGTCACCATTACTGATACTAGCTTTTTATTCCAGATGTATTTAAATTTCACAGCTGACATAGAAACATAGAAACATAGAAAATAGGTGCAGGAGTAGGCCATTCGGCCCTTCTAGCCTGCACCGCCATTCAATGAGTTCATGGCTGAACATTCAACTTCAGTACCCCATTCCTGCTTTCTCGCCATACCCCTTGATCCCCCTAGCAGTAAGGACCTCATCTAACTCCTTTTTGAATATATTTAGTGAATTGGCCTCAACAACTTTCTGTGGTAGAGAATTCCACAGGTTCACCACTCTCTGGGTGAAGAAGTTCCTCCGCATCTCGGTCCTAAATGGCTTACCCCTTATCCTTAGACTGTGACCTCTGGTTCTGGACTTCCCCAACATTGGGAACATTCTTCCTGCATCCAACCTGTCCAAACCCGTCAGAATTTTATATGTTTCTATGAGGTCCCCTCTCATTCTTCTGAACTCCAGTGAATACAAGCCCAGTTGATCCAGTCTTTCTTGATAGGTCAGTCCCGCCATCCCGGGAATCAGTCTGGTGAACCTTCGCTGCACTCCCTCAATAGCAAGAATGTCCTTCCTCAGGTTAGGAGACCAAAACTGTACACAATACTCCAGGTGTGGCCTCACCAATGCCCTGTACAACTGTAGCAACACCTCCCTGCCCCTGTACTCAAATCCCCTTGCTATGAAGGCCAACATGCCATTTGCTTTCTTAACCGCCTGCTGCACCTGCATGCCAACCTTCAATGACTGATGTACCATGACACCCAGGTCTCTTTGCACCTCCCCTTTTCCTAATCTGTCACCATTCACATAATAGTCTGGGATTGGTGGGATTGAACTCATGTCTCTAAATTGTCAGTTCAGGCCTCTGGATTACTAGTCCCGTAACTTAACCACTATGCTACCAATAAATTATTTCTTTCTTATTTTCATTTCCACCCACTGTTGTTCCCTATTACGCACCAGGGAGAAAAAAGCTGGCATATCCATTGGTAGCTCATGAAAAAAAGAACCTCCATTACTACCGGAACAAGGGGGTCGGCAAGTCGGTATTACTATCAGCAGTCCTGCGAGAGAATTTGTCATCAACTGCAGTTTGTGTGTAAAATCTGTTTACAATTATCAGTATTCTAACACTGAAGGAAAGAAAGAAATAGAATTGACAATGTTGGACATACAGCAGGACAGTCCGTGTTTGACAGGGAAAGACAAGTTAACATTTCAAGTGAGACCCAGAATCAGTATGATCGTGTCCTATAAAAGGACTTTCTCCCTGACCATGTCAGTTTCATTCCCACTCAAATGTTAACCCACTTTTTCAGATGTTATCTGGCCTGCTGTGGATTTCTAGCTTTTGTTGTTTTTATAATTAGCATCCTAATCCCAAGTTTGGCATGCAGGTACAGTAGGTGGTGAAGAAGGCAAATGGTATGTTGGCCTTCATAGCTAGGGGATTTGAGTATAGGCGCAGGGAGGTGTTACTGCAGTTGTACAGGGCCTTGGTGAGGTCTCACCTGGAATATTGTGTTCAGTTTTGGTCTCCTAATCTGAGGAAGGACGTTCTTGCTATTGAGGAAGTGCAGCGAAGGTTCACCAGACTGATTCCCAGGATGGCAGGACTGATATATGAGGAGAGACTAGACCAACTGGGCTTGTATTCACTGGAGTTTAGAAGGATGAGAGGGGATCTCATAGAAACCTATAAAATTCTGACGGGACTGGACAGGTTAGATGCAGGCAGAATGTTCCCGAAGTTGGGGAAGTCCAGAACCAGGGGCCATATTCTAAGGATAAGGGGTAAGCCATTTAGGACTGAGATGAGGAGAAACTTCTTCACTCAGAGAGTTGTTAATCTGTGGAATTCCCTACCACAGAGAGTTGTTGATGCCAGTTCATTGGATATATTCAAGAGGGAATTAGATATGGCTCTTATGGCTAAAGGAATCAAGGGATATGGAGAGAAAGCAGGAAAGGGGTACTGAGGTGAATGATTAGCCATGATCTTATTGAATGGTGGTGCAGGCTCGAAGAGCCGAATGGCCTACTCCTGCACCTATTTTCTATGTTTCTATGTTTCTATGTAAGTTTAGACATCAGCCTTGAACTTATTTCCGACCAGCTGACATTTATTAGATGAGGGTCTGTCTTTTGGTTAGTTTTGGTGGAGTACATCGCAATACTTGGCCAACTATCCATGTGCTCTTGGTCTTGATAAACAGTGATGTTCACTTAAGAGGTCACTTGCCTGCCACATCATCTCAGCAAATCCATGGGTAGTTGAGTCCAGTATATATTACAGTGATGGTAGTGGATGGTTTAAATGAATTACGAGACCATAATCTAATTGAGGTGTACAGATGATGTCATTCACTACGAGAGGAAAGCACAAGCAGTTTATAACTGTCATCTGAACCCACAGATTGGGTTACTGTTTTAGATTCACTGACCGGAATCCGGTATTATTTATAATATTTAGTTAAAGACGAAGTTGGTACAAGGGAGAGTACTTTCAGTATAAAGTATCATCTCAAACGAGGAAAGTTACTAAAAATAATCATCTTTAAATGAGCTGTTATTGCAAAGAGTATTTTAAATTCAGTAAACTTTGTTTACAAAGCACTGTCATTTCAAGACAATAGAGTCACACAGAGCTGCTCTATTGATATCAACTACTTGATAAATGGCTCTCTAAGGAGCAATGCAGATGGTCTTGGAAGCTACTCAGAAGGTATGCTGCAGACTTCAGTACTGGCCAAGTATTACTACATAGACCTTGCCAACCAGAGCCAGAAATGGAGCCGGTCCCAGATGGAGCCTGTAGCTGACGTCATCTGCGCAACTCCCTGGAGAGCTTTGACATCCTAGATGGTGGGATCCAAGAAGGAGAGACTATACAGAGTTAAAAATAAAGTAGAACAATATGTTGACAATTTGCATTCTCTACCAAATGTGACGGAAACGACACCTACTAGAGACCACAGAAACGTTAGAAATCCATCTCTGACCGTATGTTCTTGATTTGATATGTACAGAATAAATACAATTTGACAGTGTTTTTTCTTTTATTGAGATGCTGTATATGAATATTTATGATAAAGGATACATGTGATGAGGGAGGCATTGATGAACTCTATAAAGTAAGTAACAACAGGCAATGCAAGTGATTTTTTTTCAAAGCATACAAGATTAGTATTATGTCTGTAATGTACTTATGAATGACTCTACGAGACAATGTGTTGTACTCAAACTGTAGTGACCTTGGTCCTTTACTTGTAACTCCAGAGTGAGGCAGCCGCATGGTGGCTCCCCTTTTATACAGCCCCTGCCATTAGGGCAGGAAACCCTGGTCTCCACCAGTTGCACCCTCTAGTGGTGCCAGCATGTATATACACAGTGTAAAACTTCTTGATCGTACATCAGGTAAACAAGTCTCCATCTAATGCAATTATACAGAGAGTATATCTATAGTCTGCATATATAACATCACTCTCCCCCAAGTCCTTTGTGCCAATTACCTTTGCACTATGTGCTCTAGCTTAGCTCTCCCCAGACTTAAGTGCCATTGCCCTTGCACCTTGGCTGTGCTTTGGCTTGGCTCTCTCCCTGTTAAGCCCCAAGTCCTTTTGCCACAATGTTGGGTAGTGGTTACCAGTTTGGATGGTTCAATGATGCAGTGGAGGTTCCAGTGGGTTCTGGGTGTGATTCATGTGTGTGTCCATGGCTACATACATCCATTTGCCCCCCCCCCCCCCCACAGCGAGATCATGCAGCTGGCCCGTTACATTACCATACAGAATCAGACACAGTGCAAGTACAAAGAAAGGAAGAAAAAAAAAACAGTTTGTATCGTGACACCTTGGTTCAGTGACTTACATTCGTTATGTTTTATGGTTGTGCACCAGGATTGGGTAGATTGCATTCATGGTCAGTCATGGTCAGTACTGAGGTAGCAGTACAGGTATGCGAGAACGCTAGTTCCAGAGCAAACGGGCAGGGTCCTAGTTGTCTGATGATGGCACTGCACCCCCTGCTAGCGAGGTGGGCTTGGTTCGCTCACCTGGCCAGGCCTCAGGGCCTTTGCCGTTGCCTAGTGGTGGGCAGAGCCACAGATGTGTGTGGTCTCCCTGTCCTCCTTTGAGGGCTGCAGAATCTTCTGTCTGCTCTCTAACAGTGTTGGGAACCTGGCTGTTCCAGGTCCCATTTGGGGACCTCGTTGTTTTTGACCTTTCGTTCCTGGACACGGCCGAGGTAGTGACTGGGTCTGGGGGCTGCACCGTCTCCACCCGGGTGGTGGGCAACGGCTGCCGACTGCGCGTATTGGCGCCGTTTTCGTTTCCAGGTCCGTGGCGAATGGTGCCATCGGGTGCCTGCGGCATTGGATAGCCCTGGGGCAGGGTATCAGGCTCCGTGCCTTTACCCTCCCAAATTCGCTCACTTGCTGCTCGAGGGGACACTCTATTCCCAACATCGCGCAACAACATTTGGTTCTTTGCATTGGGACTGGTACCGCCATCTCGCAACAACATTCTGTTCTTTACAGTGCCGACATCTCGCAACAACATTCTGTTCCCAATCTTAATCGGTTCGTTACATTGATTGCCATGCATACAATGTCTCTTTAAGTTCAGTTGGTTTCAGGTCTCCTTTAAGAGAACCCTGCTGGTTTTACCCCAATCAGATCCTTTGTTGGACCCCACATGTTGGCCCTTCAGCCTTGCACCTCGTGATGTTGCCGCGGCCATCTTTTTTTTCAGCCACGCTGCTCCTCACTGCAGCATGAACGCCACCTTGCCTCGGTCCTCGAGGTCGACTGGTACTTGTGATTTCGATCTTCCTCCCCAGGAGTCCTGCCACTGGATCCGGGAAGGTATTTTTGGATCGTTCCAGTCAGATCATTGCCACGCAGTCGTGATGGATGGTCTGTGCCTCAGGTGCTGCGCTGGCCTGTTCTCTGGTGACTGGCCCAAGTGATGGTAAGGTTTTGCTCTGCCTCTGAGCACGGAGGACATTGATTGCTGGAGTGAAGAGGTCTTTCCATTTCCATTGGATCGTCCCCATCCACCTTCTTCCGAGTAGCGTTGGACCATCACCTGCAACAATCCACAGAGGTAACTTATGCATCACGCCATTATGGATTACACTTACATCCGCACTACCAAGGTCTGGGATCAGCTGCTTGGTGTAGATGCGCAACTTTTTCTGTACTGGAACCAGCTCGGGTCATTTTTCGTTCCACAGCCTCTCAAAGGCATCCTGGCTCATCACTGACTGGCTTGCTCCTGTGTCCACTTCCATGAAGACTGGAATGCTGTTTATCTTGACTTCCATCTTCACTGGAGGACAATCGGTGATGCAGGTATACACTCCATACACTTCTTCTGAGAGCTGAGCTGCCTCTCTGGCCAAATCATACCCGCTAGATTCAAAGTCATCTACCGACTCCTCTGCTAGACGGTGAGTCATATTTCTTTTACACATACTCCGCAAACCGACACTGGTGAGCCCTATGGTTTCCTCTGCAACGCCAGCATGGTGCTACTCGATTAGCACCCCTCGGCAGACTCTGAGTTCTGGAACCCTGAGGTCTGTGCTCTCTGCCCTGGGCAGAGCCACGTTCTACAATCTTGCCTGTAAAAGGCACCATTCTGTGTACAGTACTTGGTGGGTTTGAGTCCACAGGCTGAATGATTTGCTTGGTGCTACAGGTCGAGGTCATGAATGCCTGACTGATGCCGATGGCTTTCTGCAGGTTGACTGTGGTATTGGCAGATAATAGCTTGTGAAGGAGGCCCTCGTGGCCAATTCCTATAACGAAGATGTCTCCCAATGCTTCGTTGAGGTGCGTGCCAAAATCATATGGTGCGCAAGTCTTCTGAGGTCAGCAGCATATTTTGCAATCTCCTGGCCCTCAGGTCTGCGGTGCATGTAGAATCTGTGCCTGGCTGTGAGGATGGTCTCTTTTGGTTTTAGTTGGTTGCGAATTAGTTCAGTCAGCTCATCGTATGTCTCATCCTTGACCTTCGTGAGTGCCAGCAAGTCCCTGACGAGGCGGTAGATCTCGGGCCTACAACTGGTCAGCAGTATAACCTTGCACTTCTCCGCCAATGTGTCCGTCTCCCCTGTCAGGTCATTTACCACGAAATATAGCTCGACCCTTTCCGTGAAAGCATCCCAATCATCACCCTCTGTGAAGTCTTTTAGTGTGCCAAAAGTAGCCAAAATCGCGTGAAAGTCCGTATTCTCGTCGCCAGTTATTATATCTGTAGTGTACTTATGAATGACTCCACGAGGCAATGTGTTGTACTCATACTGTAGTGATCTTGGTCCTTTACTCGTAACTCCAGGTGAGGCAGCCGCATGGTGGCTCCCCTTTTATACAGCCCCTGCCACCAAGGCAGGAAACTCCGGTCTCCACCAGTTGCACCCTCTAGTGGTGGCAGCATGTATGTACATGATGTGAACCTTCTTGATAATACATCAGGTAAACAAGTCTCCATCTTATGCAATTATACAGTGACTACACTGAGTATATCTATAGTCTGCCTATATAACAATTAGTATGGTGTTGTTAAATTTAATAATGCAATATATGGTTACATAATATTAAAGCTTATGCTAAGTCAGTAGTCATTTGCTGAAAAGATCTCCTGGGTGTGCAATGAGACTTTGTGTGCAATGTATCAAATGCAAACATTTTTTGACATGCTTGTAGGATGTAGCGTTACTCTGCCTGCTTTCAGATGTGTTAAGGTACAGTTTGAGAAAAAACACACCACTGAGTTGACAGTTGGAAAGCATCGAAAACTGAGATGAGGAGGAATTTCTTCTCTCGGAGGGTTGTAAATCTGTGGAATTCGCTGCCTCAAAGATCTGTGGAAGCTGGGACATTGAATAAATTTAAGACAGAGGATCGACAGTTTCTTAAACGATAAGGGAATAAGGGGTTATGGGGAGCGGGCAGGGAAGTGGACCTGAGTCCATGATCGGATCAGCCATGATCGTATTAAATGGCAAAGCAGACTCGAAGGGCCATATGGCTTACTCCTGCTCCTATTTCTTATGTTCTTCTGTTCTTATGACAAGATTCCTACTCCGCTAGTAGAATACCAGTATATAGCACCTTGTGGGTGATTGTTGGCACACAGGCAGCAATATCTTAGGCTGCCATACTCTGACAGCACAGGGACTCTGACAACTCATTGCCACCCTTGTGATGGAATTTTGATGAGCAATTTCCACTTTAAACGGTCTCATTGCACTACCGACAAGAGGATGAAGCATCTCCTGTGGTTGTAGCTGCAGCCCTCTGGTTTTCTGTCTCTTCAGAGACCTCTCACTCTTTCAACCACAAACCGAGACACAATGCCATCTGAACTTTGTTATCTCCATTCCTGAAGATAATATTATCAGCACACCACCTTGGACTAGGTTCAATTTTTTAATTAGCTAGATTTATTTACAGAAATTAGAAAATTAATACACATACCGAACAGCAGAAGCTTATGTACAATCTAAGCAGTGGAGACCAATATGTCCCATCTCACTGAGTATACCCGCTTCCTGACATACATCAGGTCTCATATGGGCTGGGGTAGCAGGAACTGCCAGTGTAGTGAGTCCCAAAACATTTCACCGCCAATTAAGTTGTTTTTTGAAATGTGATTGCTATTATAATGTAGGGAAACGTGGCAGCCAAATTGCACACAGTCACAAACTGTACTGAGACAAATGCCCAGATAATCTGTTTAGTGATAAATACCTGAGAGGGCAGACAAGGCCTCAGTTTAGCATCTCATCCAAATAATGGTGG
Organism: Pristiophorus japonicus; assembly: GCF_044704955.1. Lineage (NCBI taxonomy): Eukaryota > Metazoa > Chordata > Chondrichthyes > Pristiophoridae > Pristiophorus > Pristiophorus japonicus. Next base: position 56,219,909 of record NC_091985.1, read on the forward strand.
AGAGCTGCGCAGGAATTACCTGCCTGCCCTTTCAGCTGTTGCTGGTATACACCGCATGAGTAGTGAAAATGGGGGGTACGATATAACTGTCCGTCCATTCAAAAAGCAAATAGTTTGCAACTATGCAGTTTTTTTCCTTTTTTTTGATAATACAACAATTGAAAATTTGGGTATGGTTTTAGTTTAAGACATAACGGGCTAAAAATTCGGGTATTAGCAATTTTGCCCATTTTTGGGTGATAATCTTGGAGTTATTTTTTTAGTACTGGGTTTGCGTTTTCGCTGGAAGTCGCAAAATTTGGCAAATGGTGACCAGCGATAGCGATAGCGCCATATCCGGCTTTGCACGATGGAAGTTGTGCGCCGGAGCCGAAACCTGTGATGAAAATTTAAAAATTTAAACGGACCTTCTGCGCATGCGCGAATTGATTTTTCCCGATTTTTTTTTTTCCCGTTTTTTTCTTCTTCCCGCGATTCTGGTCAACTGTTGGTGCGCCCGCACATGAGCAGTACATCCAGGGATGAATCAGCTGTTTCGCACAGACCAAGCAGCCACTATGGAAGGGGACTCCAACAAGCAGAAAGCTCAAAAGTTTAGCTATGAGGCAAACGAGGCCCTCATTGCAGCTGTGCAAACCAGGTTGGGGGGGAATTTAATAGGAGGGATGCTGGTAAACCCCTCCCAGCCCTACAAAGGCGATTGTGGACCAGCTTTATATCAAGAGGGACTACCAACAATGTAGGAAAAAGTTCAATGACCATTGCAGGGTCATGAGAGTAAGTAATATTTTTATTCATGCACTCCTTCATTATTTAAATTGTAAATCTGACATGTGTTGGTAAATGTAGTCTTAGTGTTGCACCTTATTTACCATGAATGATCGTTACACATTATTAACACTGCTTCTTGACATCTTGAAAGATGTTTCTGCACTTTGATGTCTTCGTCATGTACAACAACCAGGGCCATTAAACAGAGGACTGTATTAAATACACACAGTATTGTATAAGTGCTTTGATGGAATCTCTGGTAACTATTCCAATTGTCATCTTTGCAGGCAAAGTTGTCACATAACTACCGAGAGCAGCGATGCACAGGTGGTGGTCCACTGCCGTTAACGGACCTGGAGGAACGTTTGGCAGTTCATATCGGTGCCTCAGGGATGTCAACTACCCATGAGAGTGCTGACCCCCCGTTCGATAGTGAGGGTAAGTCCTGCACACTCCTCGGGCTAAATTGGGGCAATGTGATGTAGTGTCTGTGGGCTAGGGTTGGGGCAATGTCATATCGTGTCTGTGGGCCACGGTTGGGGCAATGTCATGCAGTGTCTGTGGACTAGGGTTGGGGCAATGTCATATCGTGTCTGTGGGCCACGGTTGGGGCAATGTTATGCAGTGTCTGTGGACTAGGGTTGGGCAATGTCATGCAGTGTCTGTGGACTAGGGTTGGGGCAATGTCATATCGTGTCTGTGGGCCACGGTTGGGGCAATGTCATGCAGTGTCTGTGGACTAGGGTTGGGGCAATGTCATGCAGTGTCTTTGGGCTACATATAATGCAGTGGTGCTGGTCGTTCAAATGAGCCGGTGTTATGTGACCTTACTCATGTCACCCTGCCCCCTCCCCTGCTGCTAACCACTCTTCTGTTGTTTTCTATTTCCCGATGAGGAGGTGCTCGATCCACCAATGGAAGCCTCCACCTCAGCCCATCGTGTGGGGGTGCAGGAGGGGGACCACGAAGACAGCGAAGATGAGGAACCTCCACGGGAAGAGGAAACTCAGGAAGCTATTTCGGAGGGTGGGGATGGGGTGACCGAGGCAATCGACATCTCTTTTACCTGCGGCGACCAGTAGCTCTGACCAGGAAGACACATTCTCGGGCTTTGGCCAATCTGAGGTCCTGGGTCCAAGTGACGTGCAGCCACACACTCCCAGGGTTGAATCCCGTATGCCATCTCTCCGGAGGGTGAGTCAGCAAAGCCGGTCTGCTGACAGACAGGCAGACGCACACCTGGACATGGTGGGATTGTCCAGGGAGAGCATCTAGTTCAACCGACAGCTCCAGGAGGTCTTGGTTGCTTTTCCCGCAAGCATTGCGACGTCACTATTGGCGGACATGAGGGAGGTCATGTCTCAGATTGTTGCGGCTGTCAATGACCACGCCCAATTGATGGTCTCGACCTTTGGCACCACATTCCCCTATGTCACAGCAACCAGACCCACATCACCTGTGAATGGCGAGGCCGAGCAAGAGGTTCGCCACTCAGAAGCTGGGCTTTCCATAACCGAGCTTCTCCAGGGGAACCACGTATGCCAGTGTCTATTCCCCTTTTAGAGCAGGACTCTGGCCGCGTTGCTGCACGATGTCTTGGTACCACTTTGGGTACAGTCATGGCGCGAGGGAGGGGGGGTTAGGACATGGTGGGGAGGGGGGGCCACAGGTAAAAGACGTTCAGCGCAGGGGTTGTTCTTTCATTGTTTTGTTGTTGTTTTTTTGCTGATTTGTTGTTATTGCTGTTTTATAAAAGTTTTCAAAGCTTCCCAATTCTGTTAAGTTATTAAAAGTTCACAATAATGTTTAATAAATTTTATTCCAGTTTCCAAATTATGTTTACAATGTTTAATAAATCTTATTCAAGTTACTGTATGTTAAATAAACTCTTTTGTTCACATTAACCATTCCCTGTAGTGTCTCATTTGCAGAATAAGAGGGGGAATAGTCAACATGGTGGGATAGAGTGGGCGGGCAACGGTGAAACATGCCGTACACTGCTCAAGTAAAGCGATGAATAATGAGCTGCTGAAGTAATGCTTTTGCAGTGGCGAGGCCTCCCCTGTGGTGGTGGTGGGGTGGTGGAGTGGGTTCATCACCAGGCTCCTCGTCCACCTCTTCATCCTCCTCCGCCTCATCCTCCTCGTGGTCATAGAAACATAGAAAATAGGTGCAGGAGTAGGCCATTCGGCCCATCGAGCCCGTATCGCCATTCAATGAGTTCATGGCTGAACATGCAACTTCAGTACCCCATTCCTGCTTTCTCACCATACGCCTTGATCCCCCGAGTAGTAAGGACTACATCTAACTTCTTTTCGAATATATTTAGTGAATTGGCATCAACAACTTTCTGTGGTAGAGAATTCCACAGGTTCACCACTCTCTGGGTGAAGAAGTTTCTCCTCATCTCGGTCCTAAATGGCTTACCCCTTCTCCTTAGACTGTAACCCCTGGTTCTGGACTTCCCCAACATTGGGAACATTCTTCCTGCATCTAACCTGTCTAAACCCGTCAGAATTTTAAACGTTTCTATGAGATCCCCTCTCATTCTTCTGAACTCCAGTGAATACAAGCCCAGTTGATCCAGTCTTTCTTGCTATGTCAGTCCCGCCATCCTGGGAATCAGTCTGGTGAACCTTCGCTGCACTCCCTCAATAGCAAGAATGTCCTTCCTCAAGTTAGGAGACCAAAACTGTACACAATACTCCAGGTGTGACCTCACCAAGGCCCTGTACAACTGTAGCAACACCTCCCTGCCCCTGCACTCAAATCCCCTCACTATGAAGGTCAACATGCCATTTGCTTTCTTAACCGCCTGCTGTGTCTGCATGCCAACCTTCAATGACTAATGTACCATGACACCCAGGTCTCGTTGCACCTCCCCTTTTCCTAATCTGTCACCATTCAAATAATAGTCTGTCTCTCTGTTTTTACCACCAAAGTGGATAACCTCACATTTATCCACAATATACTTCATCTGCCATGCATTTGCCCACTCACCTAACTGTATCCAAGTCACTCTGCAGCCTCATAGCATCCTCCTCGCAGCTCACACTGCCACCCAACTTAGTGTCATCCGTAAATTTGGAGATACTACATTTAATCCCCTTGTTTAAATCATTAATGTACAATGTAAACAGCTGGGGCCCCAGCACTGAACCTTGCGGTACCCCACTAGTCACTGCCTGCCATTCTGAAAAGTACCCATTTACTCCTACTCTTTGCTTCCTGTCTGCCAACCAGTTCTCAATTCACGTCAGCACACTACCCCCAATCCTATCTGCTTTAACTTTGCACATTAATCTCTTGTGTGGGACTTTGTCGAAAGCCTTCTGAAAGTCCAAATACACCACATCAACTGGTTCCCCCCTTGTCCACTCTACTGGAAACATCCTCAAAAAATTCCAGAAGATTTGTCAAGCATGATTTCCCTTTCACAAATCCATGCTAACTTGGACCTATCATGTCACCTCTTTCCAAATGCGCTGCTATGACATCCTTAATAATTGATTCCATAATTTTACCCACTACTGATGTCAGGCTGACCAGTCTATAATTCCCTGTTTTCTCTCTCCCTCATTTTTTAAAAAGTTGGGTTACATTGGCAACCCTCCACTCCATAGGAACTGATCCAGAGTCTATGGAATGTTGGAAAATGACTGTCAATGCATCTGCTATTTCCAAGGCCACCTCCTTAAGTACTCTGGGATGCAGACCATCAGGCCCTGGGGATTTATCGGCCTACAATCCCATCAATTTCCCCAACACAATTTCCCGACTAATAAGGATTTCCCTCTGTTCCTCCTTCTTACTAGATCCTCTGACCCATAGAAACATAGAAAATAGGTGCAGGAGTAGGCCATTCGGCCCTTCGAGCCTGCACCGCCATTCAATGAGTTCATGACTGAACATGCAACTTCAGTACCCCATTCCTGCTTTCTCACCATACCCCTTGATCCCACTTTTATATCCGGAAGGTTGTTTGTGTCTTCCTTAGTGAATACCGAACCAAAGTACTTGTTCAATTGGTCTACCATTTCTTTGTTCTCCATTATGACTTCTCCTGATTCTGACTGCAGGGAACCTACGTTTGTCATTACTAACCTTCTTCTCTTTACATATCTATAGAAGCTTTTGCAGTCCGTCTTAATGTTCCCTGCAAGCTTCCTCTCGTACTCTATTTTCCCTGCCCTAATCAAACCCTTTGTCCTCCTCTGCTGAGTTCTAAATTTCTCCCAGGCCCCGGGTTCGCTGCTATTTCTGGCCAATTGTATACCACTTCCTTGCTTTAATATTATCCCTGATTTCCCTTGATAGCCACGGTTGAGCCACCTTCCCTTTTTTATTTTTACGCCAGACAGGGATGTACAATTGTTGTAGTTCATCCATGCGGTCTCTAAATGTCTGCCATTGCCCATCCACTGTCAACCCCTTAAGTATCATTCGGCAATCTATCCTAGCCAATTCACGCCTCATACCTTCAAAGTTACCCTTCTTTAAGTTCTGGACCATGGTCTCTGAATTAACTGTTTCATTCTCCATCCTAATGTAAAATTCCACCATATTATGATCAGTCTTCCCCAAGGGGCCTCGCACAACAAGATTGCTAATTAATCCTCTCTCATTACACAACACCCAGTCTAGGATGGCCTCCCCTCTAGTTGGTTCCTCGACATATTGGTCTAGAAAACCATCCTTTATGCACTCCAGGAAATCCTCCTCCACCGTATTGCTTCCAGTCTGGTTAGCCCAATCTATATGCATATTAAAGTCACCCATGATAACTGCTGCACCTTTATTGTATGCACCCCGAATTTCCTGTTTGATGCCCTCCCCAACATCACTACTACTGTTTGGAGGTCTGTACACCTCCCCCCGCAGCCACCCCCCACCCGCAGTCCTCCTCCCCCCGCAGCTGCCAACCCCCCCCAATCCTCCCCTCTCTCGTGAGGTAGTCCTGCAGTCCCCATTGGCAAATCCTGTCCCTTCATGATGGCTAAGTTGTGTAGCATGCAGCACACCACAATGAATTCAGCGACCTGCTGAGGGGAGTATTGCAGGCAGCCTCCAGAGTGGTCCAGGCATCAGAAGCGCTGCTTGAGCACTCCAATTGTCTTTTCGACAATGTTGCGTGTGAATATATGCCTGAGAGTTCCGGAGTGGGATCATGAGCCAGGTTGCGAGGCCGTAACCTTCGTCCTGGAGCATCCATTTTTGGCCTTGTGGCTGACAGTGGAACAGGTATGAGACAGTGATCTCACACAAGATGAAAACATCATGGATGCTCCCTGGAAATTGTGCATTTACTACCATGTTTCGCTGAGTATAGTCGCAGACGATCTGTACGTTCAGGGAGTGGAATCCCTTTTGCTATCAGTAAACCTCTGGATCCTGCAAAGGTGCTCGCAGGGTGATGTGCGTATAATCAATGGCACCCTGAACCTTGGGAAGTCAGCAATTCGTGCAAAACCTACAGCCCTCTCATTCTGTGCCTCCTTGGTCATTGGGAACTTTATAAAGTCCATCCTGTGTGCATACAGTGCAATAGTCACCTGGCGCATGCAGCGATGTGTAACACACTGCGAGATGGAGCATATGTCCCCAGCTGATGCCTGAAAGGAGCCGGAGGGCATAGAAGGCAAGTGCCACAGTCACCATCACCTCGATGGGCAGTGCAGTCCTGATGCTGTTGGTAGGCTGTAGGTCTGTCTTGATGAGCTGGCATATCTCTATGACCACCTCTTTTCGGAAGCACAGCCTTCGAACGCGCTATGCCTCAGGCAGCTGCAGGTATGAGCGCTGCTCACTGTAAACTCGTGGAGGGTAAGGCCTCCTCCCCATATGTATGCAAGTTCTACGATTACGCTCAAAATGCTCTTGAATAAGCCTTCCTCCAGCTCGATGCTGCATGGAAAAAACAGCAAGGAATAATGGCAGAGATGTTATAGCTGTTGTCATGTATCTTACATTATTATATATAACTGTATCCTAACATGCTATACATGACTGTAATAAGATATGACCTGTAACCACCAGCATACCTTACCACCAGGGGTGCACTTGCAAGAGACAGGTATATAAGGGCAGGTCTCAGGCAAGTGCAACATTCCAGAGCTGTGAAATAAAGGTGCAGGTCTCATGTGAATCTGTACTGAGGGGACAGGACTTTACAGCTGTTATGTCTATAATGTACTTATGAATGACTCCACGAGGCAATGCGTTGTACTCAAACTGTGGTGACCTTGGTCCTTTATTCCAAGCTCCAGAGTGCTATGCAAGCATGGAATGCAGCCTTTTATACAGGGCCCTGTCACACGGTGTGAACCTTATTGATAGTACATCAGGTAAACCAGTCTCCATCTTGTGCAATCACTATACATAGAGTACATCCATAGTCAGCATATACAACATCACTCTCCCCCAAGTCCTTTGTGCCAATTACCTTTGCACTATGTGCTCTGGCTTAGCTCTCCCCAGACTTAAGTGCCAATAACCCTTGCACCTTGGCTGTGCTTTGGCTTGGCCCTCTCTCTGTTAACCCCCAAGTCCTTTTGTCACAACGTTGGGTAATGGTTATCAGTTTGGATGGTTCGGTGATGCAGTGGAGGTTCCAGTGGGTTCTGGGTGTGATTCATGTGTGTGTCCATGGCTACATACATCCATTACCCCTCATCACCCCCACAGCGAGATCGTGCAGCAGGCCCATTACGTTAACACACAGGATCAGACGCAGTGCAAGTACAAAGAAAGGAAGAAAAACAATTTTTTTTTCAGTTTGTATCGTGACACCTAGGTTCCGTGACTTACATTTGTTACATTTTACGGTTGTACGCCAGGATTGGGGTAGATTGCATTCATGCTTTGGTTGTGGTCAGTACTGAGGACGCTAGTTCTAGGGCAACCGGGCGGAGTCCTAGTCGTCTGATGCCGGTGCTGTGCCCCCTGCTAGCAGGGTGGGCTTGGTTCGCTCACCTGGCCAGGATTCAGGGCCTTTGCCGTTGCCTAGTGATGTGTGTGGCCTCCCTGTCCTCCTTTGAGAGCTGCAGAGTCTTCTGCCTGCTCTCTCACGGTGTTGGGAACCTGGCTGTTCCAGGTCCCGTTTGGGGAACTCGTTGGTTCTGACCTTTAGCTCCCGGACATGGCCGAGGTAGTGACTGGGTCTGGGGGCTGCGCTGTCTCCACCCGGGTGGTGGGGAACGGCGGACGACTGTGGGTATTGGCGCCGTTTTCGTTTCCAGGTCCGTGGCGAATAATGCCATCGGGTGCCTGCAGTGTGGGATAGACCTGGGGCAGGGTATGAGGCTCCGCGCCTTTACCCTCCCGAATTCGCTCGCTTGCTGCTCGAGGGAACACTCCATTTCCGACATCTCGCAACAACATTCTGTTCTCAATCTTAATCGGTTCGTTACATTGATTGCCATGTATACAATGTCTCTTTAATTTCAGTTGGTTGCAAGAGAACCCTGCTGGCTTTACCCCAATCAGATCCTTTGTTGGACCCCATGTGTTGGTCCCTCAGCGTTGCACCTCCGCAGCCATCATTCTTTTCAGCCACGCTGCGCCTCACTGCAGCAGGAACGCCACCTTGCTTTTGTCCTCGAGGTCAACTGCCTTGATCCTTCTCTCCCGCGATTCTGCCGCAAACGCTGGATGGGTACTTGTGATTTCGATCTTCCTCCCCTGAAGTCCTGCCACTGAATCCGGGAATGTTTTTTTAAGTCATTCCGGTTGGATCATTGCCACGCTGTAGTGATGGATGGTCTGTGCCTCAGATGCTGCGCTGGTCTGTTCTCTGGTGACCGGCCCAAGCGAAGGTGAGGTTTTGCTCTGCCTCTGAGCACGGGTGTCATCGATTGCTGGACTGAAGAGGTCTTCCCATTTCCACTGGATCTTCCCCATCCACCTTCTTCCGAGTAGCGTTGGGCCATAACCTGCAACAATCCACAGAGGTAACTTGTGCACCACACCATTATGGATTACACTTACATCCGCACTACCAAGGATTGGGATTGGTTCCTTAGTGTAGGTGTGCAACTTTTCCTGTACTGGTACTAGCTCGGGTCAGTTTTTGTTCCACAGCCTCTCGAAGGCATCCTGGCTCATCACTGACTGGCTCGCTCACGTGTCCTCTTCCATGAAGACTGGAACGCTGTTTATCTCGACTTCCACCTTCACTGGAGGACAATCAATGGTGCAGGTATACACTCCATACACTTCTTCTTGGGGCTGAGCTTCCTCTCTGGCCAAATCATCATACTCCCCATTGGATTCAAAGTTATCTACTGACTCCTCTGCTAGGCGGTGAGTCATATTTCTTTTACACCGTCCTTTTAAAAAAGGAGGGAGAGAGAAAACAGGGAATTATAGACCGGTCAGCCTGACATCGGTAGTGGGTAAAATGATGGAATCAATTATTAAGAATGTCATAGCAGCGCATTTGGAAAGAGGTGACATGATAGGTCCAAGTCAGCATGGATTTGTGAAAGGGAAATCATGCTTGACAAATCTTCGGGAATTTTTTGAGGATGTTTCCAGTAGAGTGGACAAGGGAGAACCAGTTAATGTGGTGTATTTGGACTTTCAGAAGGCTTTCGACAAGGTCCCACACAAGAGATTAATGTGCAAAGTTAAAGCACATGGGATTGGGGGTAGTCTGCTGACGTGGATTGAGAACTAGTTGGCAGACAGGAAGCAAAGAGTAGGAGTAAATGGGTACTTTTCAGAATGGCAGGCAGTGACTAGTGGGGTACCGCAAGGTTCAGTGCTGGGGCCCCAGCTGTTTACATTGTACATTAATGATTTGGACAAGGGGATTAAATGTAGTATCTCCAAATGTGCGGATGACACTAAGTTGGGTGGCAGTGTGAGCTGCGAGGAGGATGCTATGAGGCTGCAGAGTGACTTGGATAGGTTAGGTGAGTGGGAAAATGCATGGCAGATGAAGTATAATGTGGATAAATGTGAGGTTATCCACTTTGGTGGTAAAAACAGAGAGACAGACTATTATCTGAATGGTGACAGATTAGGAAAATGGGAGGTGCAATGAGACCTGGGTGTCATGGTACATCAGTCATTGAAGGTTGGCATGCAGATACAGCAGGCGGTTAAGAAAGCAAATGGCATGTTGGCCTTCATAGTGAGGGGATTTGAGTGCAGGGGCAGGGAGGTGTTACTACAGTTGTACAGGGCCTTGGTGAGGCCACACCTGGAGTATTGTGTACAGTTTTGGTCTCCTAACTTGAGGAAGGACATTCTTGCTATTGAGAGAGTGCAGCGAAGGTTCACCAGACTGATTCCCGGGATGGCGGGACTGACCTATCAAGAAAGACTGGATCAAGTGGGCTTGTATTCACTGGAGTTCAGAAGAATGAGAGGGGATCTCATTGAAGCATTTAAAATTCTGACGGGTTTAGACAGGTTAGATGCAGGAAGAATGTTCCCAATGTTGGGGAAGTCCAGAACCGGGGGTCACAGTCCAAGGATAAGGGGTAAGCTATTTAGGACCGAGATGAGGAGAAACTTCTTCACCCAGAGAGTGGTGAACCTGTGGAATTCTCTACCACAGCAAGTTGTTGAGGTTAATTCACTAAATATATTCAAAAAGGAGTTAGATGTAGTCCTTACTACTCGGGGGATCAAGGCGTATGGCGAGAAAGCAGGAATGGGGTACTGAAGTTGCATATTCAGCCATGAACTCATTGAATTCGCGGCTCGAAGGGCCGAATGGCCTACTCCTGCACCTATTTTCTATGTTTCTATGTTTCTATGTTTAATGCGCTGGAGGTGGCCCTTCGTGTTACAGGCTTTGCATACGTACTCAGCAAACCGACACTGGTGAGCCCTATGGTTTCCTCCGCAACATGAGCATTGTGCTACTCAATTAGCACCCCTCGGCGGACTCTGAGTTCTGGAACCCTGAGATCTGTGCTCTCTGCCCTGGGCAGAGCCACGTTTTACAGCCTGTGAAAGGCATCATTCTGTGTACAGTACTTGCTGGGTTTGAGTTCACAGGCTGAATAATTTGCTTGGTGCTGCAGGTCGAGGTCATGAACGCCTGACTGATGCCAATGGCTTTCTGCAGGTTGACTGTGGTGTCGGCAGATAGTAGCTTGTGAAGGAGGCCCTCGTGGCCAATTACTATAACGAAGATGTCTCGCAATGCTTCGTTGAGGTGCGTGCCAAAATTACACGGTGCCGCAAGTCTCCTGAGGTCGGCAGCATATTTTGCAATCTCCTGGCCCTCAGGTCTGCGGTGCGTGTAGAATCTGTGCCTGGCCGTGAGGAAACTCTCCTTTGATTTAAGTTGGTCGCGAATTAGTTCAGTCAGCTCATCGTATGTCTTATCCTTGGCCTTCGTGGATGCCAGCAAGTCCCTGACAAGGTGGTAGACCTCGGGCCCACAACTGGTCAGCAGTATAGCCTTGCGCTTCTCCGCCAATGTGTCCGTCTCCCCTGCCAGGTCGTTTGTCATGAAATATTGCTCAAGCCTTTCCGTGAAGGCACCCCAATCATCACCCTCTGCAAAGTCTTTTAGTGTGCCAAAGATAGCCATGATTGCATGAAAGTCCTTATCCTTGTCGCCAGTTGTTATGTCTATAATGTACTTATGAATGACTACACAAGGCAATGCGTTGTACTCAAACTGTGGTGACCTTGGTCCTTTATTCCAAGCTCCAGATTACTGTGCAAGCATGATGTGCAGCCTTTTATACAGGGCCCTGCCACCAGGGCAGGAAACCCCCGGTCTCCACCAGTTGCACCCTCTAGTGGTGCCAGCATGTACGTACAACGTGTGAACCTTATTGATCGTACATCAGGTAAACAAGTCTCCATCTTATACAATCTCACAGTGACTACACATAGAGTACATCCATTGTCAGCATATACAACAATAGCCCCCATTATTTTAAATGTCCTTAAAGATCCTTAAAAATGAACTATGTACTCACTGTGTAAAATGCAGCCTTGCCTCCAGATCTTTTTATCCAATAAACTTTTGCTCTGTTTTTCACGTTAGCGCTGAATGCGTAGTGGGCCCGACCTGGGAAGACTTGATTTTTTTTCAGGCGTGTTTTTAGGCTGGCGATAAAAATGATGATTTCAGCGAATTTTCCATCCCCCAGCGATAGCGCAGCATTGCACACTGATTGATGTAAAAAAAACAGCAAAAAAAACCAGGCTGGCACTAATTTTTAGCGCCACACAAAACCACTGCCGAATTTTCCAATTGAATGCTAATTTTGTGCAACTCGTTTAGCGCCCCAAAAATTATTTTTTCAGCTTTGCCATGGCGCTAAACAGGTACAAACCTGCCGAATTTCTAGCCCAACAGGTTTGTGTCCCATTACACTCCCATTGTAAGTATTTCTTTTCATATGTTATGTGAAGCCACTTCAGTTTTCAACAACAACGTATATTTATATAACGCTTTTAATGTAATAAGACCTCCCAAGGCACTTCACAGAAGCATTATCAAAAAATTTGACACCAAGCCATGTAAGGAGATGTTAAGGCAGATGAGCAAAAGCTTGGTCAAAGAGATAGGTTTTAAGGAGCATCTTAAAGGAGGAAAGAGAAGTGAGGAGGCGGAGAGATTTAGGGAGGGAATTCCAGAGCTTAGGACCTAGACAGCTGAAGGCACTGCCACCAATGGTGGAGTGATTCAAATCAGATGTTCAAAAGGCCAGGAAACAAACCAAATTGCGGAATATGATCCCAAAACACTAATAAAATTCTGAAATCCAATGTAATATGAAGGAATTTCTTATTCAGTCGCTTTGAAGCAGTGGCTTTGGCCATCGGCTTTTATTGATTTGCATATTATTTTTTGATTTGTCAGCCTTTGAGTTTTCTAGGTTGACATTCATGATTGATATATTTTACAAAAGTGCAGGTTGCATCTTGTATGCTATTTGAGATGTTACTGCGTTAGAAGACATTAGATGGTGTCTTAAAATAAAAACAGAAAATGCCAGAAATACTCAGCAGGTCAGGCAGCATTTGTGGAGAGAGAAACATTTAACTTTTCAGGTCAATGACCCTTCGTCAGAATCTCCAGCATCCGCAGTATTTTGGTTTTGTATTGGTCCTTGTCATCTTCATCTTGTGAGGTAAAATGATTTCAGGTGACTTACTGCATTTACAACCCCATGTGCTGTCTCCTCTGTCTGGGCAGCAATGTGAGGAGTGGCATATGGAGTGTGCTGAATAAGTCATCAGAAACTATAAACCTAGTCATTTTTTCTTTATATAAAAAATATATTTCATAATTTCTATTAAACTATACTATAGATTAGAGCTAAAACTTTGTACATCTTGAAGAATTCTTAATAAAACTATCAATCATTTTTTTTGTCATTTCTGGTCTTACATATGTTATGTGAAGCCACTTCAGTTTTCAACAACAACATATATTTATATAGCGCTTTTAATGTAATAAGACCATTTTGAGGTTATATTTCTACCTCAACCTAAACTAGCTGCTTTACTTCTATTCTGCAACATAAACCAGAGAGTTTCCTGGAGAGCAACTACTCGCTAGTGGATACTAAGGTGCCTTTAAGTATGTAATGGAGAAACCCTATTGGCAGATGATTGCATCATGATTTATAATGAGGGGAAAATACAAATCCCATTAGTACATTTAATGGCCTCATACTTTTCAAAGAAAAGGTTCTGAGCAGCCTACTTGCACTGTAACCAATACCTTTTCTAAATCCTGAATGATTAAATATTTTGGTAGATTCTATTCACTTGCAGACTCCACACAAATATTCAGACATATGCGCATTTATTTTGACCATGGTGATTTGCAATAGCTATTTTGAAGTATAAATATATTCCCTCAGTGATGCTGCAGAGCAGTGTGGAATATCATAGCGAGGAGCATTGCGTGCGATAATTTTTAATCAGGGTTGCGGTGAGGTTACAGTAAAGATGCAGCTCAATCTGTTCCAAATATACCTCACTGTGTAGACTTGTCATAAGCGCTTTGATTAAAATAGTATCCGAGTTCTCACTCAAGATCCTACTGTATAAAATTAGCAGTTGGCTGCCCTTTAGATAAACTTGGGGGGAAGGGCTAATTATTTTTCAATTTTATTTGTTTAAAATCAAAAGATATTTGAAATCTTACACCTGCTAAAAAATATTCCAGGTTTACATAATTTTGCATTACGATTCCATTTGCAGTGATTGACACAGACAAAAGATTTAATACCAAGGGTTTTCACTAGTCTCCTTGAGCAGCTGCATATCTTGGAATCCTAAGTGAGTGAACAGAACAGAGAACAAATATAGACAAATTATCCCAAATGTCAAAAATGATAAAAGTGTTCAAAGAGTGAACCACAATGAGTTTCCTTTTGAAGTGCAAATAATTGAATGCTTGAAATCAGAAGGTCACAGGTTTGAGTCCCAAGATTGCTTGTCACTTGAATTTACTTGTCTAGTTTGATTAGCCTTTGGCAGTTCTCAGCTGAGCCATCACATGATTTGAAGTTATTTACCTCTGAGGTTAGCAAGGGCAGTTTAGAGCTTTAACACTAGGATTATTTGGCTTAATTCTATTCAAATCATACTTCCTGTTTTCACATAATGATATACTGGTTGTTGAAAAAAAATCTGTGGGAAATTTTCCAATGCGGGGTCCCCTTGACATAAGAGTGGCCCTATTCACCAAATTATATCTTGGTCCCTCCGTCTACTCCTCTGATACCTTCTCCTTCGAACACCTCACCTTTGCTTTTCCCCTCTACTTTACAATCCTTGGTGTCTACTGCATCCCAGGCCCCAACCTGAGCTTCTCATCGAGGTAGCCTCCCTCCTTTGCTCCTTCAGTCTCTATACTGAGCGGTTCCTCAATCTCAGCTACCACTGCGCTCTCTCCTCTAAATTCATTGCCTTCCTCTTCTCCCATATTCACAGCCACCTGCTTGACCTTGCCATTTCACGAGGCATCTCTACTCCCATGGTCTCAATCTCTTATCACATCCTTACATCCCTCACCACCCATATTCTCATACCCCTTTCCAACTCCACTTCCTTCTGTGTCTCTCCCTGGGTGTGTAATAGAGAACAAAATCAGATCCTCTATCTACATATTATTAAATATCTTAAGTGGGCCTGAACTTCCTGAAAAAAAAGCCTTTCTCCTGTTATCACAATGTTTGGTCACACTATTGTGTCAATGGGCCATCAATTGCGGCCTCTCCGGGTGCGTACGATGTGCGCACGCACACGAAGAGGCCTTGCAAGTTCTGGTTTGACAGATCGTATGGATTCCCGGGAGAAAGTCATTCGCACACAGAAATTTGGGCTATTTGCCCAACCCTTGCCTACTTTTACCTGCGTAAGAGTTTGAAAACATAGAAAATTAAATTTTAGCAATAATTTTTATTTTAAAAACCCTGTCCACTAAGGTAAGTTTATTTTTAACCCTATTAA
The DNA here is from genome assembly GCF_044704955.1 of Pristiophorus japonicus. NCBI lineage: Eukaryota > Metazoa > Chordata > Chondrichthyes > Pristiophoridae > Pristiophorus > Pristiophorus japonicus. Next base: position 56,235,125 of record NC_091985.1, read on the forward strand.
AAGATTTTTAAAACATTTTCAAAAATATAAATTTTAACCTAAAACATTTAATTTCAATTAATTTTAAATATGTGAGTTTTTTTTTTATTTATTGTGTTATGTTTCTGTGTTTTAGGGGCTATTCTCATTTGACAGTAACGGGTGCTTGTACAAACGGAGCTCCCATTATTATCAACGAGAATACTCCATGTTCATTGGTGGTCCAGGTCCAAGTATATGTTCCCCCGGGACCACTAGGCACTTTCGGGAAAAAAAATTCGACCTCAATTTTCAGGCCAATATTTACCATTGTAAATTGCAATTTCTACATTTTTCTTCCAATTTTGCTATGTCACCTCCCATGATGTAGCTGCAGGCCCCGAACACTAGGAGGCTCTGTGGAAAAAGTTTCTTAGTCGGGGCATCTGGCCATGAATTTTTTCGTGGCTGGGCCACCCCATATTCAGCTCCAAAAGTGAACAAATGGGTTCCAGCGCAAATGAATCCTTCCCAAGTGGATTTTTCAGTGGTGTGACTGTCTTAATTTGAACGTTATCACCATTGAGAAATTCAGCATGCAGGTAAGGGTTTCCGACGAGCCAGCTGCTCCCTGGATTTTTTAGGGGTTGCAGCAAGGCCCTGTGGGGGGGAAGGAGTTTGCAAGGGGTTGGAAGGAGTTTGCAAGGATGGCTCGTGTAAGAGGTGCAAGGAGAGCCAATAGGTTCACTGATATGGAGCTGGAGACACTGATGGACGGTGTGGAGGACAGAAGAAGAATACTGTTACCTGATGTGGGAAGACCTGGCAGACCGTCAGTACATAATGCATGGAGGGAAATTGCGGGGGAGGTGTCAGGCACCTCCATATATGTGAGGGTGCTGACCAGTCTGCACCCGGCCCTTCTAGAGTGGCGATGGGTCGACGCCTCCTAGCTCTGGGACGACAGGGATCCTCCTCTTCCTCCTCCTCCTCAGGTGGTACTGCTGGCCCGGCATCCAGCGGCTGTCCCCTCATGATGGCCAGGTTGTGCAGCATGCAGCAGACCATGACGATGATCGAGAACCATTGAGGAGAGTACTGCAAGGTGCCACCAGAGCGCTCCAGGCACCGGAACCTCTGCTTAAAGATGCCTATGCACTGCTCGATGATGCACCTGGTGGCACAATGAGCGTCATTGTAGGCATGCTTTGATGCTGTCCTGGGGTTCTGCAGTGGAGTGAGCAGCCAAGCGGACAGGGGATATCCCTTGTCCCCAAGCAACCAACCGCAATCCTGATTCGGGCTGGTGAAGACGGCGGGCACACTGTCTGGTGCAGAATGAACGAATTATGGCTGCTGCCTTCTTTGCCCGCTGCCTGTCTGCACGGTGCCACCTTCTCCTGCGTGCCGCCCTGCTTCTGACCAGGTGTCGCCCTCCCAACACTCCTCCCATCCTCAGGGTGAAACCTACCAAGCAGGTCTCTGCAGCCCACAGGACTCCACTAAAGAGTCAGACCTGAAAGTTGTACAACAGTATGTGAAAACCTCTGAGCAGCACTCAGCAGGTTTAATGGAGCCAAAAGAATTAGTAAAACTATTTCAAAAACAAAATACTGCGGATGTTGGAATCTGAAATAAAAACACTAATAATTAATAAAACTATATCAAAAGCTAAATACTGCGGATGCTGGAATCTGAAATAAAAACACTAAAATTACTAAAATTATTTCCCTACCAAACGGACCCAATCCAACGGTGCCGCATTCGTGCACTGACTGGAAAAGCTCGGGGGGGCACTGCCAGGAAAAATCCTACCTTTTTATGCCTGAATTTCGCTGTCTTGGCCAATTTTAGCGGCCCGCACGCTGCTGAGGTCACCGCTGGAAACCTTCCTTTACAGCGGCTTCACCCCGCCGTTTCCGGCGGAAGTGCACACCGCTCAAATCCCCCCTGAGCTGAATATGGCTCGGGGAGGGTAAATCAGCCGACCGCGGTTTTCGATCGGCTACCCAAACCCTTCGGGGATGGTGAATTTCGGCCCCTTACTCTTTCCAATGCAGAAAGATCGCATATCCCAAATAGCATAAAACACCAGAGCGCAACAGACCATTGATATGGCAGAGCACACAGAGATTTCAATAAATATCTTGCATCTGATTGATACATTATGCTAATGAATGATATGAAAATGTGTGGAAAAATGTAGGATTATTCATCAACATACCGCCCACTACTGCCCACTTACCGCCGAGAAATACAAGTTTTATCAAAAAACAGGCCCCTACTGCCGACATACTGCTCGGCGGAAGATTCATGATTGACATACCGCCGAGCGCTATGCACATCGTCCGCCATGTAGAACTGCCCACATACCGCCCAAAAAGTGCAAGTTTAATGCCATGCCACCAGAGCTGCATACCATCCTAGAGAAGATGCTTTTACCCGATCTTAAGTGGGCGGGAATGGGTGGTAGTGGGCGGTGCTGCCATTTTAAAATTGGGAACACTCAGCAAAAGCAGCAGTGGAATTTACAGTGGGAAAGCTATTTATATTGGTACTCAAATATATTTGGAGTACATTATAAGATAGAAGGCATTTGAGTTTGTATTTTTTTTATTGAAAAATCATTTGAGTTTATCTCAAGATATTTGAGGAGATTCTGGAGATTTAAAAAGAATGGGGCCTGTACTATCTCAGCCTGTATTGCTGACTACCTGTCCAATGCAGGATCCAGATGGGAGAAGGTTTATTGAGCAGAATTATCAGGGTAATGGAGGAGGTCGCAGACTAATGAGGAGGAGGAGGCCTTACCCCTAAAGGATTTTCAGGGAGAAGCGCTCATACTTGGACCTGACCGATCGACAGTGCTTCCAAAAAGAGGTGATCACTGAGATTTGCCAGCTCATTAAGGCAGACCTGCAGCCCAGTACCACCAACATTACTGCACTCTCTGTCGAGATGAAGGTGACTGTGGCACCTTCCTTTTATGCATCCAGCTCTTTTCAGGCATCAGCTGGGGACATATGCTCTATTTCTCAGCACGCTACTCATTGCTGCATTCGACAGGTAACCAAAGCACTGTATGCATGCCGGATGGAATTTATAAACTTCCCAATGACCAGGGAGGCACAGAGTGACAGGGCTTTGAATTTTGCACGCATTGCCGGCTTCCCCAAAGTGTAGGGTGCTGGTGACTGTACCCATATTGCCCTGCGAGCACCATTACAGGAGGCGGAGATGTACCAAAACTGTATGGGATTTCACTCCCTCAACATGCAGCTCGTCTGTGACCATACACAGCAGTGGCATAATGGCAGTGAGTGCCAACTTTCCAGGGAGCATTCATGATGCGCACATCTTGCGTGAGAGCACTGTGTCTGACATGTTGAGGTCTGAGCTACAAGGTAAATGCTGGGGGACAAAGGGTACGGCCTCGCCACCTGGCTCTTGACCCACCTGCGGAACCCTCAGACAGAAGCCAAGCAATGCCCCCAACATTGCAGTACATCACATGAGCCCAATATTACAATGCAATAAACTTACATTACATTACATAAGGCCAACATTACAGTTACAGTTACATTACATGGCATTACACGACCGCAACACAGACCGGGGATTGTGTTGAACTGACCATCCTGTGTGGGTAGGTCAGCTCCAACACTGGTGGTGGCGCGGTTGCTATCCCCGACCAGCGACAGGGCACAGATCTCCATTTCCGTTAAGGCTTCTTGTGTTGGGGGTCCTACCCCCGTGCGCCGCTGATGAGTTGCTATTGTAGATGTCTTCTTCTGCAGAAACTGAAGTAAATGAAAGTGAAAATCTTCAATCCATTTAACATCGCAGACACACAGGTTCACACACACACACACACTCACACACACACACACACACACACACATATCAAAACACTAGTCCTTATTTTAATCTACCATTAATGTCCAAGCAATGTACAATCAAGCCTCATACGGTTAGTGAGGCAAAACCCAAACGTGCTGAAGCACAAATACATCATGGAAAGATACTCTGGCTTAACCATCATCATCATCATAGGCAGTCCCTCGAAACAAGGATGACTTGCTTCCACACCAAAAAAAAAGGATGAGTTCACAGGTGTTTCGAATGAAGAGCCCGAATTACATCCTCAAGTGTGGAAGATGCCTTTGCGTGGATTTTTTTAAAGTGTGGTGGCCGTTGCACACCAGCCACCACACGGGCTTGACAGAGCTAGGTCTTGGTCCAGTAGCAAGGATTATCCCAGACAACTGGAGACCAGCTCTGCTGCACGGACCTAGTGCGCGCACATATCGCAGTGTGGGCTGGCCCACACTGTGTGACTTAACCAAGAGTGGTCGTGGAAAGCCCACCCCAAAGCTGTACAACAAGGGATAAATAAAATCATCCGTGTGACACTGAACCTACATTTACATGGTACATGGCACATGCGGGGTGCATAAATAAAATCATTCCTTACTCTTGCTACCCTCACCACCTCTTACGACACCTTTCTCCAGTGCGTATCACTGTACTTGTGGAGGAGACAGCCTCCCCGATCTCGTCCCATATTTTGTTGTACAGCTTAGGGGGTGGGCTTTTCACCACCACCCTTGGTTAAATCAAAGTATCTTTCTGTGATATTCGCCAGCAGGGCAGGTAGCTCCGTTTTGTCGAAGGCGGGCGCCCTCAAATCTATGAAATTTTCTGCCCCAGAGAGCTGTGGAGGCTGGGTCATTGAATATATTTAAGGCGGAGATAAACAGATTTTTGAGAGATAAAGGAATAAAGGGTTATGGGGAGCGGGCGGGGAAGTGGAGCTGAGTCCATGATCAATCAGCCATGATCTTATTAAATGGTGGAGCAGGCTCGAGGGGCTTAATGGCCTACTCCTGCTCCTATTTCTTATGTTCTTATGTTCAACTTCCCATCCTTTTTGATATTACGGTGCTTAGACTTCTTTTTAAGCATTTCCATTGAGTATTTATTATATTTTTAGATTATATGATTTGTTATTTATTAAATATGTATTATTATTGATATTTTTATTATTATTTGTTATTAATATTATTTGATTATGGAATTTTTGATGATAACAACCAACCCTCGAATACTTTCTTGCTCCTTCTCATTCTCTCTCACTCCACTCCAACTTTCTGCGCATGCGCAGGTGACCCCTGACCATTGAAATCGCGGGTGAAAAGGAGCTGTAAAAAAATGGCAAAAAAAAAAATTCACGCATGCGCAGTTCAGTGCTGCAGCGTCCCATCGAGAAGAAAGTCGATCTTGATCTACTATAATGCTAATACTGCCCGCTATACACCGTTCACATACCAGCGAAAAAACTAGCTGAAACTAGCGGACTTCAATCTCGGCGGTATTCCGGCGTTTCTAAACCACGCACCGCCGGAATACCGGCGAGAAGTGGGCAGACTTTAATTCTTGATGAATTTCAAGCCCTGTATCTCCCACATGTTTTATGTAAAAGCAGATTTTTTTTAAAGAGGGAAGTTCATCACCAGCTCCCCTTCAAATATCAAGCAGTTATAGGGAATTTTTAAGATTATGTGTTTTCTATTTGTTTCTTGTTGGTTTTTACTTTTTGAGAATGAACAGTAAGTATCGGAGAAATTGATGTGAAAGAGTTCATATCCTGTGATGGAATTCAATTAATCCATTCATTCATCATTCATCGAATGAATGTATTAATTTGATCCATAGGTATGACAAAATTATTGAAGCACTTTGTAGTTTTTGACAATCTACTGACATGAATCCACCTCCCTCACATTGTTACTGGGCTGCACTTTGATAGAGTTCTGAGGTACAGCCTCTCCTTTAATGGCATACTTCAAAGAGACCACTTTCGTTTGGCGACATTTAATATTTATCCAATCAATTTCAAAACTTTATTAACAATTGCAATGTATAACACAATTATTTGCTCCATTATTTCTTAAATGATGACTGGTTTATCAGTTTCAATCTTCGATCAGTGCTGAATTTGCTGATTTTAGCCAGAATGCTACCATGGTCTCTGGGGTAGGGACAAGAAACAAATCAATCAGAGTTCCCGTTTCTAGTCACTGTCTAGTGACTCCCACTGGAGACTACGCAGCTGAGGACTAGATTAGGTTTGACTCAGATTCTCTTGCTATGAATATTTTGTGAACACTTATTGTCTAAGCTCAAATATGAAGAATGGCCACTTTGACGAGATACCAGTGAACAACTATACTCTGGTATCAATCTACATCTTCAGAAGAGCAGTGAAAATTGAAGAGTAATAAAATGTTTTTACAAGTTCCTTGCTGATTGGTGAACAGGACTTGCTTTGAATTTGCATTTTCCTTACCAATTACTTGGACCTTATCCTAGAAAGGGATAAAATATACCTTTAATGTAGAGAGAATAAATAATTAGCGTAGGTGAAAGCTACAATGCGCCACAAAGGTCTGCAGGCAGCAAGAAAGCAAAGACTGGAGTACTGTATGGAAATAAGCACACTGATGTTAATGCAAACTGAGGAGTTGCTGGGGCTGATTCCTCTCTGCCGCTTGAGGGCACGTTTGCCAGAGTGAACCTGAAGTGTGATAATTAAACGTTTTGCTGTTGTAATATATAGCTACATTAGACTGAAAAGGACAATACTGTATCTTTAAGTCACGGATGCCTTGAGGACAAAGAAACCTGATCCATCTGCCTCTCAAAGTGTAGTAAATTGTCATTTATTATATTTTGCTATTTTGACAGATGAGAATTTATATTATTGGCTCACCATGAAGCTACATATTCTTTACAGGATTAACCAAACACAAGGACTACACTAATCAATCAAGCATACCTGTGACATCTTTGGGGAGTGATTCATCCATTTTACAAACCTTTTTTCTCTCTAACAGATGGGCGAGGCTGAAACTGAATTTATACTCATCTGAGAAATGTTTTGATCTTCTAGCATGTCATATACTTCAATTATTACATTAAGTTTTGTAAAAGTACAAGCCAGTAATGTTTAAAAAAAATTCTCATCTGTGGAAAGTTTGAACCTAAATTCTTCCTGTGCTCACTGGCAAGAGGCAATATTGGGAAATCATGGGCACTTTGCCCACCATTTTCTGTCCATTGATTTAGTTGCCTGTGATTCTCTGTTACTTTCTGCTTCCAATGCATATTTGAAAAATTAGCCCCATGTTGTATGAGGTATCCACTTTCACACAACACGTCACAGTGAAGGTGACTAAATGGTGGATTCGGAAGGGGAAGATCCTGCTTGTCCAATCGCCCTTACTTTTTTGAGGAAGTGACATTCCAAGTCGATTGTGGAAAGTTCTATAACTGTTGTGCCCTCGCGTCCAAAAAGCATGTGACAAGGTGCCACAAGCAAAGGCTACTATTTAAATTAAGAGTAGTGGGTAATCAAGATACACTTTGGAATGGATAATAAATTGGCTAAAGGATAGGAAGCAATGAGAATCCATAACAAAGGTTATGTACGGTGGGGGGAGGGGGGGAGGGGGGGGGGCAGAATGCTGAATGGATTCAGACCAAGGATCTATTATTTCTAATTAAATCATAACTTGGATCCAAAACCTCAATTCAAACTGCTCAAATTTCCAGATGATGCAAACTTGGAGAATAATTGCATTAATAAAATATGTAAGTGGATGGAACAATGGCAAATTAAATTAAATATACCCCTTAGACGTTCCGGGCGTCTGCCTGAAATGAGTGTTAGGCCCATTGCCTACGTAAATAGCTGGCTTCATACTCATATCATGCCCCTTTGATAAATTGGACTGTGTCTGACCACAACATGTGCCAAGCTGTTTTCTCTGGCCTTGAAGCAGCCAAACTCGCTGTCATTAAAGGAGCTGCTGGCGGCAGCTATCAAAAAGGTTTAAAAAAAACCCTCCTTCCCAAACCACTCTCCCTCTTTGCATCCCTAGTTACCTTTGAAAGACTTCTCCGCTCAGACCTCTTCGTCAACGCATCTCCTAACCCTCCCAAAACAGCTTGGTACATGCTCCTTTTCTCCTCTATGAAGCACCTTGGAATGTTTTTCTCAGTTAAAAATGCCACATAAATGTAAGTTTATGTTGTACTAAAGGATAAAAGGCAGCATTACTGAAGTGTATTTTAAAGTGTCCATCTGTAGTGGTCATCTTTTTCATAAGAATAAAAAATAACTTTTTTGTTTAATTCTACTCCAAAAATTACTCATATATGACAAACAGATGAAAATTGTTTGTCAAATTATATTTAATATATTACCTCCTCCCTTAGGCATTTTCTTTTTAAAATTATGATAATTATAGATAACTCCTAAAGATTGAAAAAAGTTTAGAGAATGACTCCCCATCCTTTGAAAACCATTCTCTGTAAGCCCAGGGTCCATATTGACTTGGGTTTATAGACTTGGGGCCCGAATTTGATCACCTTACCGCCAACTGCCGTCGATGTTCCTCTGCAAGATCCGCCCAGTGCCACTTTCGAGGTGACCTGGAGCGGGCGGGAGGGGAGAGCCGCCGGGAACCGCCCGCTGATGTCAGTGGATGTCCAAGTGGCGCAACTGACCACTCGCCCGCCGGGCTCCCATGCAGGTGGGAGTTGACACCAGAATGGGGTGGACCTCTGGCTGGAGGTTGGTCTGTCCCCGATAGTAAGTCTAAAGATCCTGAAAAAAAGGTTAGTGAACATTTTTTTTTCCACAGCGACTTACCTGCATGGGGTCTCCTGAAGGTCTTCCAATAGTTTTTTTATTTTTTCCTGATGATTTTTATTTTCAGCTGCTTGACTCTCCGTGGGCCCGACTCCATCCTCGGCGGCACTTGGGTGGCAAGCGCCTCTCCCGCTCGCTGCCGCCCAGATTGGCGGCGTACGTCGTTCATTTGCCGTCCGCCGACCTTCAAGGGACCTCGGCGATGAAAGCCCCGCTCAAAGTACCGTCCGGTGGTCATCGGCGACACTTTAGGCGGCACTTGGGTGGGCAGAGGCCTTGAGCAAATGCAACCCCGTGGTTTTCTATGTGTACCAATTCATCAGTGCAAGCCTCTGTTTAGGTTTCAACAAGCAGTAGCATTAGCCTGTATTTCTGTTGGCATACTAAAATATTTTTAATTAGAAGTTAAGATAATCATAACACATTTTTCAATTTCAATCGATACAACTCAATGAGAATATAATTAAGCCTGCCTGATAGCCCAGTAGGAAAGGCACTGCTCAGTGTAATATTAAACCAAAAAGGGCCCAAAATTTATCAGGACGTGAGGTCCACCCATTTCTCAGTGGCATTCCGGCGGTGCGTCGTTTAAAACCGCCGGAATATCGTCGAGACCGAAGAGTGCTAATACAAAAGCGAAATACTGCGGATGCTGGAATCTGGAATAAAAACAGAAAATGTTGGAAATGTCAGCGGGTCAAGCAGCATCTGCGGAGAGGAAGCAGAGTTAACGTTTTGGGTCGAAGACCCTTCGTCAGAACTGGAAAATGTTTGGAAAGAACATATTCTTAACAAGCACTGAAAGGGAGAGGGGAAGAAAGAACAAAAGGGAAGGACTGTGATAGGTTGGAAGGCAGGAGAGAGTAGAGAGACAAACGGGATGGTGGCCCAAATTCTAATGGTAATGCCAGGAGTTAGAAAAACATTAGTCAAGATCAGGTGTGAATGGCGGGATAATGACCAACGGCAATTAGAGACAAGGAGAAAAAAAAAGAAACTGGCTCTGGGGTGAGGGGGCGGTGGGGGGAAGAGAGCCAAAGATTGGCAGCAGTTACACTCTGAAATTGTTGAACTCGATGTTGAGTCCGGAAGGCTGTAAAGTGCCTAAACGAATGATGAGGTGCTAGTTCGGTGACATTTTTTGGGCGGTATGCGAGCGGTGTGCAGTGGGTGGTATGCAGCATTATAGATCTACTTTCTTGTTGATGGATGATACAGCATCGCACTGCGCATGCACGCATTTTTTTTTTGCTTTTTTTTTTCCCAGATGCTTTCCCCCCGCGATTTTAGAGGTCAGGGGTCACCTGCGCATGCGCAGAGAGTTGAAGTCGAGGGAGAGAGAGTGAGAAAGAGTTGCAAAGTATTCGAGGGTCAGTTGTTTTCATCAGAGATTCCAGAGTCAAATAATATTAATAACAAATAAAAATTATACAATATCAACAATAATAATACATATTTTATAAATAAAAAATCATATAATAAATATAATAAATATAGATATAATGGAAATGCTGAAAAAGAAGTCAAAACACAGGAACATTGACAAGGACAAGAGGTTGAGGGCGCCCGCCTTCGACGAAACCTGCCCAGCTGGCGAATATCACGGAGAGATACTCCAACTTAATGAAGGGTGGTCGTGGAAAACATAGAAACAAAGAAAATAGATGCAGGAGCAGGCCATTCGGCCCTTCAAGCCTGAACCACCATTCAATATGATCATGGCTGATCATGCAACCTCAGTACCCCACTCCTGCCTTCTCTCCATACCACCTGATCCGTTTAGCCGTAAGGGCCACATCTAATTCCCTTTTGAATATATCTAACGAACTGGACTCAACAACTTTCTGTGGTAGAGAATTCTACAGGTTCACAATTCTCTGGGTGAAAAAGTTTCTCTTCATCTCGGACCTATATGGTTTACCCCTTATCCTTAGACTGTGACCCCTGGTTCTGGACTTCCCCAACATCGGGAACATTCTTCCTACATCTAACCTGTCCAGTCCCATCAGAATTTTATATGCTTCTGTGAGATCCCCTCTCATTCTTCTAAATTCCAGTGAATATAAGCCGAGTCGATCCAGTCTTTCTTCATATGTCAGTCCTGCCATCCCGGGAATCAATCTGGTGAACGTTCTCTGCAAAGCCCCCCTCAAAGAGGTGCAACAGAAAATAGGACGAGATCGGGGAGACTATCTCCTCCACAAGTGCAGTGGTACGCACTGGGGAAAGGTGTCATAAGAGGTGGAATGACCTGGTGAGGGTAGAAAGAGTAAGTAATGATTTTCTTTATGCACCCCACATGTGCCATGTACCATGTAAATTTAGGTTCAGTGTCACATGGATGGAGATCTGTGCCCTGTCGCTGGTCGGGGATAGCAACGGCGCCACCATCGGCGTTGGAGCTGACCCACCCACACAGGATGGTCAATTCAATACAATCCCCGGTCTGTGTTGCGGTCCTGTAATGTCATGTAATGTCATTGTAACTGGAATGTTGACCTCATATAATGTAATGTAAATTTATTGCAATGTAATGTCGGGCTCATGTGATGTACTGCAATGTTGGGGGCATGTAATGCAATGCATATGTATATAATGCCATGCATTTTAATGTATTGTCAGTCTGCGATATGTAATGCAGCAATGCTGGTCATTTAAGTAAGACTGCACTATGTGACTGTACTCATGTAGTCATGTAACCCTGACCCCTCCCCTGGTGCCAAGCACTTTTAAATGTTGTTTTGTATTTCCAGACTCAGAGGATTCAGACCAGACCTCCGCAGAGAGACCAGACGACAGACCCACTGCCTCCACCTCTGGCATTATCCAGCCCTCTCCCGATTTCACCCCTTCCAGAAATGATGATGAAGAAGAGGAAGAGCAGCTCATCCTGGAGCCAGTGGAGGTGGAGGTGGTGGGTGGAGATAGAGGAGGATCTAACAGTTCCATGTGGGCCAGCTGGAACATCCTCCACCATCACCGACTCTATATTCATGGGATTCCCCCATGTCTCCTCTGATTCTGTGGGACCAAGCGGTACACAGCAAGGCACCCCCAGCGTTGCAGCGCCTTTGCCGCAGCGACGGAGTTTGGTGCAGAAAAGGTCCGTTGCTGCACGACAGATAGTCACGTACCAGGACATGGTGCATCTGTCACAGGCCAGCGTTGACATAGGTCGAGAGCTGCTTAAGGCCATGGCTACGATAGCCGGAAACATCGCAGCACTATCAGAACAATAGTCGGAGGATATGTCGCATCTGATCACCACGATGGAACGAACCGTCGACTCCATCGATGCTATGCGGCAATCGACGGGGTCGGGACATGGCGCGGAAACCTCCCGTGCCATTGTAGTCAGGGCGACAGCACCTGAGGGTGGGGAGCTGCCAGCAGCTTCCAGCCCTGAAGCCGTATCTTTTGGATAATGAGCTTCTCTTGAGGCCCCATTCATTGCGCCTGCAATGTCTCACCCGCACCGACAGCAACAGCACTTGGGGTGCACTGCTGAATGCCGGCCAGGTTCCACCACAGGGAGGTCCGGGCTCAGGGGCAGTGGGAAAGGGAAGCGTGGAAGTAAGAACGGGGGCGGGGAGTGGTGGTGGTGAGCCCAAAGGGTGGGGGAGTACGCAGTCGAGGTCGAGTTAGAGGACAGTAAAGGGTGCTTTGTTGTATAGTCAATTCTTCATTGTTAATTTAAAATAGTTTAAGTTTGACTTTTAAAATTTATTTCAAGTTGTTAAAGTTTTAAAGTTGTTAAAGTTGTTACAGTTATTCAAAGTTATAGTTATAAGTTTTGCAAAGTTCTATATTTTGTACATTTTTACATAAACATTTCAATTGAATTTAAGCACTCTTGTACATTGTCAAACCTTTGGGGTAACAGTCATCAGCGTCCCAAAACACAGCTCTCCACATTCAAGCAAAGTGTTCATTTATGAGCTGCTGACGTAACAATTTTGGAGGGGCAAAACAATTTTGTTGTGCCCTCCACTGTGGTGATGTGGGGGATGGAGGGAGTGTCATGGGTTCATCTGGAAGCTTCTCCTCATCCTCCTCCCCCTCATTTTCCTCTTCTTCCTCCTCCATCTCCTGCACTCTCTCCTCAGGTGGTCCCGCAGTCCCCTGTGGCAATTCCTGTCCCCACATGATTGCTAAATTATGCAACATGCAGCACACCACTGTGAACTGAGCAACCTGCTCAGGGTGGTAATGCAGCCTGCCTCCCGAGTGGTCCAAGCATCTAAAGCGCTGCTTCAGCACTCCAATTGTCTTTTCAATTATGTTACGTGCGGCTATATGGCTTTTATTATATCATTGCTCGGCTTCTGTCTGAGGGTTCCGCAGTGGGGGGGGGGGCGGTGGGGGGTTCAATAGCCAGGTGGCGAGGCCGTATCCTTTGTCCCCCAGCATCCAGCATTTACCTTGTGGCTCAGACTTCAACAGGTCAGACACAGTGCTCTCACGCAAGATGTGCGCATTATGACTGCTCCCTGGAAAGTTGCCATTCACTGCCATTATGTGCTGTGTATGGTCGTATATGAGCTGCACGTTGAGGGAGTGAAATCCCTTACAGTTTCAGTACACTTCCGCCTCCTGTAATGGTGCTCACAGGGCAATATGGATACAGTCAACAGCACCCTACACCTTGGGGAAGCCGGCAATGCGTGCAAAACCCAAAGCCCTCTCACTCTGTGCCTCCCTGGTCATTGGGGAGTTAATAAATTCCATCCGGGGTGCATACATTGCACCTGTCGAATCCAGCGATGATTAGTGTGCTGAGAAATGCAACATATGCCTCATGCATAAAAGGAAAGTGCCGCAGTCACCTTCATCTCGACAGATAGTACAGTAATGTTGGTGTTACTGGGCTGCAGATCTGCCTTAATGAACTGGCAAATCTCATTGATCACCTCTTTTTGGAAGTGCAGCCTTCGAACACACTGTCGATCGGTCAGGTCCAAGTCTGAACGCTTCTCCCTGAAAATCCTTTGGGGGTAAGGCCTCCTCCTCCTAATCAGTCTGCAGACCCCTCCATTACCCTGATAATTCTGCTCAATAAATATTCTCCTATTTGGATCCTGCATTAGACAAGTAGTCAGCAATACAATCTGAGATACATTATTTTTAAATCTCCAGAATCTCCTCAAAGGTCCTGAGATAAACTCATATGATTTTTCAATGAAAAAAATATTAACTCAAATGCCTTCTATAATAATGTACTCAGTACCAATAAAAATATCTCCCACTGTAAATCGCACTGTAAAGTCACGATTCACCTCTGAAATACAGAGGTGCAGCTTTTGCTGACTGTTCCTGATTTCAAAATGGCGGCACCGAGCACTACTGCCCGTTCCTGCCCACTTAAGATCGAGTAAAACCACTTTCTCCAGGACAGTATGCAGTGGTATGTCGCTGGTATGTCATGAAACTTGTACTTTTTGGGCGGTATGCGGGCAGTTCTACATGGCGGATGGCGTGCATGCCGCTCGACGGTATGTCAATGATGAATCTTCTGCCGAGTGGTGTGTTGGTGGTATGTACCTGTTTTTTGACGAAACTTGGGCGTTAAGCGGGCAGTATGTCGATGAATTTCGGGCTCATAGACATGAAGATCCCAGGCTCAATTCCCGGACTGTACCGACTTAGTTGATCTCAGCTGGAGCACCAATAGAGCCAATGGGCAGGTGGGGGTGGGGTGGGGAGGGGAACTCAGCCAGTGTTCTAAAAGCTGATGGCTTTCCAGTGACCCCTGCTGGAAAGTGCACATAGATGGCCATGAGGTGAGAACAGGATCCCGCTCACTTGTTGTTCCCTCGAGAGCTGAATATGCTGTCGGCAATTAATGTATAAGTTCATCTATGGAGAATGGCCAAGTGGGTGAGACACTTGAGGCTGCGAGTGCCCATGGAACTATACCCCAGCAAGAGTCAGCAGCAAGTGGAGAAAACTGAATTTAAAAAAAGAAGCAACAACAGAAGAAATACCAGTAATCATCAGACAAAAGCAAAGCAAACAATATTCTTCACAGCAACATCTGACCAGCTTTCAATAAAACACACTAAGCCGTGGATTGTCGCGGTGCATACCTTAGTAGAAGCAATAAAGATAAGCTGAATTAAAAATAGCTTTACAAGAACCATGGAAACCACACAACCCTATTCCAAACCATTTAAAATTCATAGGATTCTTATCATGCATGCCAGCAATAAAAAGATTCCTGAGCACTGGGTTCTGATCTGACTGACTTTTAATCGCTTTTACACTGATCTCACTTCTCTGTGCGTCGTAAAGTTATGCTGGTTCAATAAATGATGTGGGTATTGTCAAATAGAAAAATAAGTTTATTAATATCTATAGGTAACTTAAACACTCATAATTTCCATTGTGGCCCGACTGATGTTCCCTGATTTCTGCCTCCCCAGAATTTGGGAGGGGTCAGGGGCAGGGTTAAGCAGCAGGCAAAAGTTCTGGCCCATCACACTTCCAAAAGTGACTGTGAAATTACTCCCCTTCTATCTTTTAAGGTAGTTATAGTTCCACCATTCTACTTTCTCTTCGTCTCTCAGCAATACTTACTACCTGTGCCTGAGAGAGTGGGTGGTGGACCGGGCCCAAGGCCCTTCTCAACTCTGGAGGGGGAAGAGCACAGGAATTGCCGGAGGTGTTTCATACCCTGAATTCCACAACCCCGCCCCTCCCCCTCACTGTGAGGAAAGGCCCCACACAGCTAATATTGGTAAACCAGCATGTGGGGGACTCTGTGCAGACACCTGTACCCCACGATTGCACAGTGTAATACTTTCGTGCTGCAGCACTCTGTGCCACCACATGACTCTTCTATCCCTTATCTATTTGTCAGCTTTTCAGTTGCATCCGGCCAAGCCATTAGATAATGAGTTTCAGCACTGACTTGGTTTCTAAAACTAGTTCAATGAATTTGTAATTACAAATGCAATAGCTACTGAGATTGCAACTAAAAGCAGCAATTATGTAATTGCTGCTGTGTATGTAACACCAAAAAGCCTTGCTTATTAGGCTGTGTACAGCTCATGCTAGTATCAGTCGACTAACTATAGCCTGACACCTTTAGATTATTCTGCAGATGGCTAGTTTATTCTGAATGTATTTGTTAAGCTAAATTCTGTTTATTTAGGCTCCTTTTATAGGGTAGGAAGAGAGAAAAAAATGTGTTCAGGGAGTTCCACTCTCCTGATAATTTATCCTTGCAGAGTTCACAACCGTAAACAAAATTTATGCTTGGGTCTTAAGTTTTTCTTTCTCAGTCTGCATATGTGTAAAATCAAAAATAGCAATGCTTAGTAGAAATTCTAAACTGAGTTTTGACTGAACTAATTCTGAACTGGATCAATTTGGATATATTTGAACAATAAGAGTTCGAACAACGTTTAGCGAATGCAGATGGGATTTTAATAGGATGCTGTAAGCTTGGGCAAGAATCATTGACATCACAGCTCAAACCCGACTTTGTTCTCATCCAACATTCACACTTCCACTTTCTTTGGGATTTGCTGGATAGTGATCAGGGGTGGCAACTCTGGTTGATATTTCCTCCTCCTAGCTCAGGGGGACTGAGGCCAATTGTTGCATTCCTAGCTGAGATAAACGAATGCAGCATACCTGTCAATAGAGGTTAGGATTGAGTTCCTCGGCTGTCCACCTACCAACTCAGCCATCAAGAAGAGGCCTGTCTCTTTAAGGCACTTGAGCGCACTTACATATTTGAATTATTTTCTATTCATTGTTTGTTCTGTGCATGTCTGCCACCATTACAATATCCTATTTACGACTCAGTTATTACTGTTTAAATGTGAAAAATAATAAACAATCTGAAATTTAGGTGAAGTATTTTTTCTCTGGTGATGTAACAGTAACAGTGGTGGATTCCCTGAAAAATTAACTATTTTGCCATCTGTGCAAGCAATGGGCTTGTTTCACAATATCTCACGAAAACTGACTGCAATTCTTGTATTTTATACAAAACTGGGATGTACCCTGAATTCCATGGGAAGTCTTTGGATTTCCATAACTCTATGGCATAACCTTGTGATATAAATTACATTTTGTGGAATTCTGTTTGTAGATTACCTAAATTTGACGGAGGCTCTTTTCAAATTAACCTGAATTATATAGAAAATTGTGTGTTTATTCGGACAGACCTATCCTAACACCTAATTTACAACACCATTGTATAATTTATAACATATGTGTTAAACCCCATTAATCTGCTAAAAATACAAGTCTGTTACAATGGTCTCTTTTTATATGGTGCAGCTATTTTATCAACATTCTTGCATGTAGTTCCTAACACTCCTAGCAAATTTAGCTTGTCAAATAAAAAACATTTCAATATAAAAAATACTTAATAATGTGAATGAACCTTGAGGACTTGGTTCAAATCCATCACTGACTAATGGGACAAAGCCTCTTCTGTCTGTTGCTGTCAGGGTCCTTTGTGGAATGAGTTTGGGCAGCTTCAATCCAGTTCCTCAATCCAGTGATAGTTTCACAGCACCAAATTGCTTCGAGTTTGGCATTAAATTGGCAGTGTCACTCAGAGAGGCCACAGGTTAGTTGACCTGCGAAATGGAAAAATATATATTGTACGGGATTCCACAGATTGAGACACCATGTTGGAGCAGAGGTAATGAAGCTTTACTTTGGACTTAGCTATCCTATACCCAACCGAGGAGTGCTTGATATTGACACTGGATGAACAAAATGGAAAATTGTCTCAGATCCTTCACCTTGAGAAGCACAACATTTGCACAAAAAGAAATGTGAATAAATAATGCATGCATATATAAATTACGATATATCCAGGATGGGTTAAAAGCAGTGATAAGAACATAAGAACATAAGAAATAGGATTAGGACACCTGGCCCCTCGAGCCTGCTCCGCCATTTAATAAGATCATGGTTGATCTGATCATGGACTCAGCTCCACTTCCCTGCCCACTCCCCATAAATCTTTATTCACTATCGCTCAAAAATCTGTCTATCTCTGCCTTAACTATATTCAATCCCAGCCTCCACAGCTCTCAGCGGCAGAGAATTCCATAGATTTACAAATCTCTGAGAGAAGAAATTCCTCCTCATCTCAGTTTTAAATGGGCGTCCCCTTATTCTGAGACTATGTACCCTAGTTTTAGTTTAACCTATGAGTGGAAATATCCTGTCTGCATCCACCTTGTCTAGACCCCTCATTATCTTATATGTTTCGATAAGATCATCTCTCATTCTTCTGAACTTCAATGAGTATCAACATAGAAACATAGAAACATAGAAAATAGGTGCAGGAGTAGGCCATTCGGCCCTTCTAGCCTGCACCGCCATTCAATGAGTTCATGGCTGAACATTCAGCTTCAGTACCCCATTTCTGCTTTCTCGCCATACCCCTTGATCCCCCTAGTAGCAAGGACCTCATCTAACTCCTTTTTGAATATATTTAGTGAATTGGCCTCAACAACTTTCTGTGGTAGAGAATTCCACAGGTTCACCACTCTCTGGGTGAAGAAGTTCCTCCGCATCTCGGTCCCAACCTACTCAACCTATCTTCATAAGTCAACCCCCTCATCTCCAGAATCAACCTAGTGAACCTTCTCTGAACAGCCTCCAATGCAAATATATCCTTCCTTAAAAACGGAGACCAAAACTGTACTCAGTACATAGAAACATAGAAACATAGAAAATAGGTGCAGGAGCAGGCCATTCAGCCCTTCTAGCCTGCACCGCCATTCAATGAGTTCATGGCTGAACATGAAACTTCAGTACCCCCTTCCTGCTTTCTCGCCATAACCCTTGATCCCCCGAGTAGTAAGGACTTCATCTAACTCCCTTTTGAATATATTTAGTGAATTGGCCTCAACTACTTTCTGTGGTAGAGAATTCCACAGGTTCACCACTCTCTGGGTGAAGAAGTTTCTCCTCATCTCGGTCCTAAATGGCTTACCCCTTATCCTCAGACTGTGACCCCTGGTTCTGGACTTCCCCAACATTGGGAACATTCTTTCTGCATCTAACCTGTCTAAACCCGTCAGAATTTTAAACGTTTCTATGAGGTCCCCTCTCATTCTTCTGAACTCCAGTGAATACAAGCTCAGTTGATCCAATCTTTCTTGATAGGTCAGTCCCGCCATCCCGGGAATCAGTCTGGTGAACCTTCGCTGCACTCCCTCAATAGCAAGAATGTCCTTCCTCAAGTTAGGAGACCAAAACTGTACACAATACTCCAGGTGTGGCCTCACCAAGGCCCTGTACAACTGTAGCAACACCTCCCTGCCCCTGTATTCAAATCCCCTCGCTATGAAGGCCAACATGCCATTTGCTTTCTTAACCGCCTGCTGTACCTGCATGCTCACCTTCAATGACTGATGTACCATGACACCCAGGTCTCGTTGCACCTTCCCTTTTCCTAATCTGTCACCATTCAGATAATAGTCTGTCTCTCTGTTTTTACCACCAAAGTGGATAACCTCACATTTATCCACATTATACTTCATCTGCCATGCATTTGCCCACTCACCTAACCTATCCAAGTCACTCTGCAGCCTAATAGCATCCTCCTCGCAGCTCACACTGCCACCCAACTTAGTATCATCCGCAAATTTGGAGATACTGCATTTAATCCCCTCGTCTAAATCATTAATGTACAATGTAAACAGCTGGGGCCCCAGCACAGAACCTTGCGGCACTCCACTAGTCACTGCCTGCCATTCTGAAAAGTACCCGTTTACTCCTACTCTTTGCTTCCTGTCTGACAACCAGTTCTCAATCCACGTCAGCACACTACCCCCAATCCCATGTGCTTTAACTTTGCACATTAATCTCTTGTGTGGGACCTTGTCGAAAGCCTTCTGAAAGTCCAAATATACCACATCAACTGGTTCTCCTTTGTCCACTTTACTGGAAACATCCTCAAAAAATTCCAGAAGATTTGTCAAGCATGATTTCCCTTTCACAAATCCATGCTGACTTGGACCTATCATGTCACCATTTTCCAGATGCACTGCTATGACATCCTTAATAATTGATTCCATCATTTTACCCACTACTGAGGTCAGGCTGACCGGTCTATAATTCCCTGTTTTCTCTCTCCCTCCTTTTTTAAAAAGTGGGGTTACATTGGCTACCCTCCACTCCATAGGAACTGATCCAGAGTCAATGGAATGTTGGAAAATGACTGTCAATGCATCCGCTATTTCCAAGGCCACCTCCTTAAGTACTCTAGGATGCAGTCCATCAGGCCCTGGGGATTTATCGGCCTTCAATCCCATCAATTTCCCCAACACAATTTCCCGACTAATAAAGATTTCCCTCAGTTCCCCCTCCTTACTAGACCCTCTGACCCCTTTTATATCCGGAAGGTTGTTTGTATCCTCCTTAGTGAATACCGAACCAAAGTACTTGTTCGATTGGTCTGCCATTTCTTTGTTCCCCGTTATGACTTCCCCTGATTCTGACTGCAGGGGACCTACGTTTGTCTTCACCAACCTTTTTCTCTTTACATACCTATAGAAACTTTTGCAATCCGCCTTAATGTTCCCTGCAAGCTTCTTCTCGTACTCCATTTTCCCTGCCCTAATCAAACCCTTTGTCCTCCTCTGCTGAGTTCTAAATTTCTCCCAGTCCCCAGGTTCGCTGCTATTTCTGGCCAATTTGTATGCCACTTCCTTGGCTTTAATACTATCCCTGATTTCCCTAGGTAGCCACGGTTGAGCCACCTTCCCTTTTTTATTTTTACGCCAGACAGGAATGTACAATTGTTGTAATTCATCCATGCGGTCTCTAAATGTCTGCCATTGCCCATCCACAGTCAACCCCCTAAGTATCATTCGCCAATCTATCCTAGCCAATTCACGCCTCATACCTTCAAAGTTACCCTTCTTTAAGTTCTGGACCATGGTCTCTGAAATTACTGTTTCATTCTCCATCCTAATGCAGAATTCCACCATATTATGGTCACTCTTCCCCAAGGGGCCTCGCACAATGAGATTGCTAATTAATCCTCTCTCATTACACAACACCCAGTCTAAGATGGCCTCCCCCCTAGTTGGTTCCTCAACACATTGGTCTAGAAAACCATCCCTTATGCACTCCAGGAAATCCTCCTCCACCGTATTGCTTCCAGTTTGGCTAGCCCAATCTATGTGCATATTAAAGTCACCCATTATAACTGCTACACCTTTATTGCATGCACCCCTAATTTCCTGTTTGATGCCCTCCCCAACATCCCTATTACTGTTTGGAGGTCTGTACACAACTCCTACTAACGTTTTTTGCCCTTTGGTGTTCTGCAGCTCTACCCATATAGATTCCACATCATCCAAGCTAATGTCTTTCCTAACTATTGCATTAATCTCCTCTTTAACCAGCAATGCTACCCCACCTCCTTTTCCTTTTATTCTATCCTTCCTGAATGTTGAATACCCCTGAATGTTGAGTTCCCAGCCCTGATCATCCTGGAGCCACGTCTCCGTAATCCCAATCACATCATATTTGTTAACATCTATTTGCACAATTAATTCATCCACCTTATTGCGGATACTCCTTGCATTAAGACACAAAGCCTTCAGGCTTGTTTTATTAACACCCTTTGTCCTTTTAGAATTTTGCTGTACAGTGGCCCTTTTTGTTCTTTGCCTTGGGTTTCTCTGCCCTCCACTTTTCCTCATCTCCTTTCTGTCTTTTGCTTTTGTCTCCTTTTTGTTTCCCTCTGTCTCCCTGCATTGGTTCCCATCCCCCTGCCATATTAGTTTAAATCCTCCCCAACAGCACTAGCAAACACTCCCCCTAGGACATTGGTTCCGGTCCTGCCCAGGTGCAGACCGTCCGGTTTGTACTGGTCCCACCTCCCCCAGAACCGGTCCCAATGCCCCAGGAATTTGAATCCCTCCCTGCTGCACCACTGCTCAAGCCACGTATTCATCTGCGCTATCCTGCGATTCCTACTCTGACTATCACGTGGCACTGGTAGCAATCCCGAGATTACTACTTTTGAGGTCCTACTTTTTAATTTAGCTCCTAGCTCCTTAAATTCGTTTCGTAGGACCTCATCCCTTTTTTTACCTATGTCGTTGGTACCAATGTGCACCACGACAACTGGCTGTTCTCCCTCCCATTTCAGAATGTCCTGCACCCGCTCCGAGACATCCTTGACCCTTGCACCAGGGAGGCAACATACCATCCTGGAGTCTCGGTTGCGGCCGCAGAAACGCCTATCTATTCCCCTCACAATTGAATCCCCTATCACTATCGCTCTCCCACTCTTTTTCTTGCCCTCCTGTGCAGCAGAGCCAGCCACGGTGCCATGAACTTGGCTGCTGCTGCCCTCCCCTGATGAGTCATTCCCCTCAACAGTACTCAAAGCGGTGTATCTGTTTTGCAGGGGGATGACCACAGGGGACCCCTGCACTACCTTCCTTGCACTACTCTTCCTGCTGGTCTTCCATTCCCTATCTGGCTGTGGACCCTTTCCCTGCGGTAAGACCAACTCACTACACGTGATACTCACGTCATTCACAGCATCGTGGATGCTCCAGAGTAAATCCACCCTCAGCTCCAATTCCGTAACAGGAGCCGGAGGTGGACACACTTCCCGCACACGTAGTCGTCAGGGACACCGGAAGTGTCCCTGAGTTCCCACATGGTACAGGAGGAGCATAACACCCGACCGAGCTCTCCTGCCATGTCTTAACCCTTAGATACACTTAAACTGGTAATAACAATGTTAAAAGTTACTGACCAATATAAGAAGAAAAAGAAAAACTACTCACCAATCACCAGCCAATCACTTACCCCCTAGGCTGTGACGTCACCTTTGTATCTTTGCCTTCTCGCTGTAGCTGCACCGGTAGGCCTCTCGCCGACCCCGGACTCGCGCTGCTCCGAGCTCCCGCCTCCTCGACTGACTGCTCGACTCCCGCTGGCCTTTATAGGCCTCCTGCCGACCCCGGACTCGCGCTGCTCCGAGCTCCCGCCTCCTCGACTGACTGCTCGACTCCCGCTGGCCTTTATAGGCCTCTCGCCGACCCCGGTCTCGCGCTGCTCCGAGCTCCCGCCTCCTCGACTGACTGCCAGGTACTCCAGGTACGGCTTCACCAATACCCGATACAGTTGTAGCAGGACTTCTCTGCTTTTATGCTCTATTCCCCTTGCAATAATGGCCAACATTCCATTTGCCGTCCTGATTACTTGCTGTACCTGCATACTAACTTTTTGTGTTTCATGCACAAGGACCCCCAGGTCTCTGTACTGCAGCACTTTGCAATTTTGCTTTTCTATTTTTTCTGCCAAAGTGGATAAGCTCACATTTTCCCACATTATACGCCAAATTTTTGCCCACTCACATAGCCTGTCTATACTCCCTTGCAGATTTTTTATGTTCTCCTCACAATTTGCTTTCCCACCCATCTTTGTATAATCGGCAAACTTGGCTGCATTACACTTGGTCACTTCATCCAAGTCATTCATATAGATTGTAAATAGTTGAGGCCCCAACGTCGATCCCTGTGGCACCCCACTAGTCACTGTTTGCCAACCGGAAATGACTCATTTATCCCGACTCTCTGTTTTCTGTTAGTTAGCCAATTCTCTATCCATGCTAATATATTACACCCAACCCCGTGAACTTTTATCTTGTGCAGTAACCTTTTATGTGGCACCTTATCAAATGCCTTCTGGAAATCCAAATGCATCACATCCACTGGTTACCCCTTATCCACCCTGCTCATTACATCCTCAAAGAACTCCAGCAAATTTGTCAAACATGATTTCCCTTTCATAAAACCATGCTGACTGCTTAATTGAATTATGCTTTTCCAAATGTCCCGCTACTGTTTCCTTAATAATGGACTCCAGCATTTTCCCAATGACAGATGTTAGGCTAACTGGTCTATAGTTTCCTGCTTTTTGTCTGCCTCCTTTTTTAAATAAGGGTGTTACATTTCAGTTTTCCAATCCGCTGGGACTTCCCCAGAATCCAGGAAATTTGATAGATTACAACCAACGCATCCACTATCTCTGCAGCCACTTCTCTTAAGACCCTAGGATGTAAATCATCAGGTGCAGGGGACTTGTCCGCCTTTAGTCCCATTATTTTACCGAGTGCTACTTCTTTAGTGATAGTGATTATATTAAGTTCCTCCCGCCCTATAACCCTTTGATTATCCACTATGTAAGATTTCTAAATCTCTGGCCTTAAATTTGACAGTGAGACAATTCTTCTTAAACAATTGGAACAGTTTATTAAAAAAACACACACATGCACATCCACCTTGGTTACAACAGATACAATGAGGTTATAATAAAGAGTGATATACATTACTTCCCTTTGGCTGGCTGGTTCAGGAGAGAGAGTAAAGTTTTTGGCTGAGTTCTTTATACCTCTCAAAGCCATTGACCCTCCGAAAGCCTCACGATTGGATCTTGGTTCCAGGGCAGTTCTTCATTGGCTCCCCTCACACATGTGGCTGTCTGGCCTGGCTCAGCCATCTCTTGATTAGATTAAATGGCTTTCCAATACACAAAACCCATGTGGCAGCTCTGTGGGCTTCCATTTTGTTTCTTTCAAAACTCAGCCCATGCTGGCAAACTATGGGCTTTCATTTTGTTTCAACACAAACAGGCCTTTCCGTATAACCTACACTTTTAACATTTATACATACACAGAATCAATTTTAATCATTAATAAACACTTTTATTCTTTTTAGTGTCTTCTACCGTGAAGACCGATACAACATATTTGTTCAACGTCTCTGCCATTTCCCTGTTCTCCATTATTAATTCCCCAGTCCCATCCTCTAGGGGACCAACATTTACTTTAGCCACTCTTTTCCTTTTTATGTACCTGTAGAAAGTCTTATTGACTGTTTTTATATTTCGTGCTGGTTTGCTTTCATAATCTATCTTCCCTCTCTTTATAATTTTTTTTTCGTTGTTCTTTGCTGGCTTTTAAAAGTTTCCCAATCCTCTGGCCTCCCACTAGTCTTGGCCACATTGTATGCCCTTGTTTTCAATTTGATACTATCCCTTATTTCCTTAGTTAGCCACGGATGGTTATCCCTTCTCTTACAGTCTTTCCTTCTCATTGGGCTATATTTTTGTTGTGAGTTATGAAATATCTCCTTAAATTTCTGCCACTGCTCATCAACCATCCCATACTTTGATTTATTTTCCCAGTCCACTTTAGCCAACTCTGCCTTCATTCCTTTGTCGTCTCCTTTATTTAAGTTTAGGACAGTGGTTTGAGATCCAACTTTCTCACCCTCCAACTGACTTTGAAATTCAACCATGTTATGGTCACTCATTCCTAGAGGATCCTTTACTACGAGATCATTTATTAATCCTGTCTCATTACACAGTACCAGATCTAAGATAGCCTGCTCCCTGGTTGGTTCCGCAACATACTGTTCAAGGAAACTATCCCCGATACACTCTATGAACTCTTCCTCAAGGCTACCCTGGGCCAATTTGCTTTATCCAATCAATATGAAGTTTAAAATCGCCCATGATTATTACGTTCCTTTTTTACAAGCCTCCATTATATCTTGATTTATACCTTATCCAACAGTGTAGCTACTGTTAGGGGGCTTATAGACTATGCCCACCAGCAACTTTTTCCCCTTATTATTCCTTATCTACACCCAAACTGATTCAACCACTTGGTCTTCTGAGCCAATATTATTTCTCACTAATGCACTGATCTCATCCTTTATTAACAGAGCTACCCCACTCCTTTTCCTTTCTGTCTGTCTTTCCAAACTGTCAAATATCTCTGAATATTTAATTCCCAGTCCTGGTCACCTTGCAACCATGTTTCTGTACTGGCTATCAGATTATTCCCATTTGTATCAATTTGTGCCATCAACTTATCTATTTTGTAACGAATGCAGCATTCATTCAGAAAAAGAGCTTTTAAATTTGTTTTTTTACCATTTTTTCCTGCTATGACCCCAGTTTCTGATTCATCTTTATGTTTATACATTCTGTCCCTTCCTGTCATGCTCTGGTTTTCATTTCCCCCAGTGCTACCCTGCTCTATCGCCTTCTCCTTATTCTTTGACTTTTTAAATTTTCACTCACCTGAATCCTACCCCCCTAATTAGTTTAAAGACCTCTCTACAGCCCTAGTTATTTGATTCGCCAGGTCCCTAGTCCCAGCACGGTCCAAGTGGAGTCCGTCGAATGGAACAGCTCCCTCTTAAACTGTGCGCAAAACATAAAAACAGATAGTAAAAGCTTTCACCGATATATACAACGGAAAAGAGTGACTAAAGTAAATGTTGGTCCCTTAGAAGATGAGAAGGGGGATTTAATAATGGGAAATGTGGAAATGGCTGAGACCTTAAACAATTATTTTGCTTCGGTCTTCACAGCGGAAGACACAAAAACCATGCCAGAAATTGCTGGTCACAGGAATGTGGGAAGGGAGGATCTTGAGACAATCACTATCACTAGGGGGGTAGTGCTGGACAGGTTAATGGGACTCAAGGTAGACAAATCCCCTGGTCCTGATGAAATGCATCCCAGGGTATTAAAAGAGATGGCGGAAGTTATAGCAGATGCATTCGTTATAATCTACCAAAATTCTCTGGACTCTGGGGAGGTACCAGCGGATTGGAAAGCAGCTAATGTAACGCCTCTGTTTAAAAAAGGGGGCATACAAAAGGCAGGTAACTATAGGCCAGTTAGTTTAACATCTGTAGTGGGGATAATGCTTGAAACTATCATTGAGGAAGAAATAGCGGGACATCTAGATAGGAATAGTGCAATCAAGCAGACGCAGCATGGATTCATGAAGGGGAAATCATGTTTAACTAATTTACTGGAATTCTTTGAGGATATAATGAGCATGGTGGATAGAGGTGTACCGATGGATGTGGTGTATTTAGATTTCCAAAAGGCATTCGATAAGGTGCCACACAAAAGGTTACTGCAGAAGATAGAGGTACGCAGAGTCAGAGGAAATGTATTAGCATGGATAGAGAATTGGCTGGCGAACAGAAAGCAGAGAGTCGGGATAAATGGGTCCTTTTCGGGTTGGAAATCGGTGGTTAGTGGTGTGCCACAGGGATCGGTGCTGGGACCACAACTGTTTACAATATACATAGATGACCTGGAAGAGGGGACAGAGTGTAGTGTAACAAAATTTGCAGATGACATAAAGATTAGTGGGAAAGCGGGTTGTGTAGAGGACACAGAGAGACTGCAAAGAGATTTGGATAGATTAAGCGAATGGGCTAAGGTTTGGCAGATGGAATACAATGTCGGAAAGTGTGAGGTCATCCACCTTGGGAAAAAAAACAAAAAAAGGGAATACTATTTGAATGGGGAGAAATTACAACATGCTGCGGTGCAGAGGGACCTGGGGGTCCTTGTGCATGAATCCCAAAAAGTTAGTTTGCAGGTGCAGCAGGTAATCAGGAAGCTGAATGGAATGTTGGCCTTCATTGCGAGAGGGATGGAGTACAAAAGCAGGGAGGTCCTGCTGCAACTGTATAGGGTATTGGTAAGGCCGCACCGGGAGTACTGCATGCAGTTTTGGTCACCTTACTTAAGGAAGGATATACTGGCTTTGGAGGGGATACAGAGACGATTCACTAGGCTGATTCCGGAGATGAGGGGGTTACCTTATGATGATAGATTGAGTAGACTGGGTCTTTACTCGTTGGAGTTCAGAAGGATGAGGGGTGATCTTATAGAAACA
Organism: Pristiophorus japonicus; assembly: GCF_044704955.1. Lineage (NCBI taxonomy): Eukaryota > Metazoa > Chordata > Chondrichthyes > Pristiophoridae > Pristiophorus > Pristiophorus japonicus. Next base: position 56,262,523 of record NC_091985.1, read on the forward strand.
TTTAAAATAATGAAAGGGCTAGACAAGATAGAGGCGGAGAGGTTGTTTCCACTGGTCGGGGAGACTAGAACTAGGGGGCACAGCCTCAAAATACGGGGGAGCCATTTTAAAACCGAGTTGAGAAGGAATTTCTCCTCCCAGAGGGTTGTGAATCTGTGGAATTCTCTGCGCAAGGAAGCAGTTGAGGCTAGCTCATTGAATGTATTCAAGTCACAGATAGATAGATTTTTAACCAATAAGGGAATTAAGGGTTACGGGGAGCGGGCGGGTAAGTGGAACTGAGTCCACGGCCAGATCAGCCATGATCTTGTTGAATGGCGGAGCAGGCTCGAGGGGCTAGATGGCCTACTCCTGTTCCTAATTTTATGTTCTTATGTTCTTATGTTTACCCCAGTACTGGTGCCAATATCCCACGAACCAAAACTCATTTCTCGTACACCAGTCTTTGAGCCATAACATACTCTGTGGTTTCTCTAATTTCTTTAAAGTCTAATATTCAAACTCATTTCTAAACTGCTCCCAGTGCAGAGTCTCATTCACTTAGAGCTTGTATTGGAGTAATTATAGGTGTTCTCATGATTTGCCTCCATAACAAACAGAAAATCATCGGGATCACACCCAGCATTCCTGTTATGTACTCCCACAGCAAGATTGCACATTAATAGAATGCATTCGGCTAGTTGGCTCAATGGACCAAGTGGAAGAAGGCAGCTCATCGGCATAGGATTCATGATGGGGCCTTAGAGATATGGGATGGTCGAGAGAGAAAAAGGGAACACAATGATCTACCCTGGTTTAATGGATGCCTATACATTTGTCATGATTGTTTGTGCATATGTATCAATTTTTCCTGGTGATTTAGGTATGCATCTACATCCATGTTTTTTCATGGAGGTTTAATGATGGATATAAATCTAAGTTCATGGTGTCCTCCAATGGAATAGCTATCATAAGAACATAAGAATTAGGAACAGGAGTAGGTCATCTAGCCCCTCGAGCCTGCTCCGCCATTCAAGAAGATCATGGCTGATCTGGCCGTGGACTCAGCTCCACTTACCCGCCCGCTCCCCATAACCCTTAATTCCCTTATTAGTTAAAAATCTATCTATCTGTGACTTGAATACATTCAATGAGCTAGCCTCAACTGCTTCCTTGGGCAGAGAATTCCACAGATTCACAACCCTCTGGGAGAAGAAATTCCTTCTCAACTCGGTTTTAAATTGGCTCCCCCGTATTTTGAGGCTGTGCCCCCTAGTTCTAGTCTCCTCGACCAGTGGAAACAACCTCTCTGCCTCTATCTTGTCTATCCCTTTCATTATTTTAAATGTTTCTATAAGATCACCCCCTCATCCTTCTGAACTCCAACGAGTAAAGACCCAGTCTACTCAATCTATCATCATAAGGTAACCCCCTCATCTCCGGAATCAGCCTAGTGAATCGTCTCTGTACCCCCTCCAAAGCCAATATATCCTTCCTTAAGTAAGGCGACCAAAACTGCACGCAGTACTCCAGGTGCGGCCTCACCAATACCCGATACAGTTGCAGCAGGACCTCCCTGCTTTTGTACTCCATCCCTCTCGCAATGAAGGCCAACATTCCATTCAGCTTCCTGATCACCTGCTGCACCTGCAAAATAACTTTTTGGGCTTCATGCACAAGGACCCCCAGGTCCCTCTGCACCACAGCATGTTGTAATTTCTCCCCATTCAAATAGTATTCCCTTTTTTTGTTTTTTTTCCCAAGGTGGATGACCTCACACTTTCCGACATTGTATTCCATCTGCCAAACCTTAGCCCATTCGCTTACTCTATCTAAATCTCTTTGCAGCCTCTCTGTGTTCTCTACACAACCCGCTTTCCCACTAATCTTTGTGTCATCTGCAAATTTTGTTACACTACACTCTGTCCCCTCTTCCAGGTCATCTATGTATATTGTAAACAGTTGTGGTCCCAGCACCGATCCCTGTGGCACACCACTAACCACCGATTTCCAACCCGCAAAGGACCCATTTATCCCGACTCTCTGCTTTCTGTTAGCCAGCCAATTCTCTATCCATGCTAATACATTTCCACTGACCCCGCGTACCTTTATCTTCTGCAGTAACCTTTTGTGTGGCACCTTATCGAATGCCTTTTGAAAATCTAAATACACCACATCCATCGGTACACCTCTATCCACCATGCTCATTATATCCTCAAAGAATTCCAGTAAATTAGTTAAACATGATTTCCCCTTCATGAATCCATGCTGCGTCTGCTTGATTGCACTATTCCTATCTAGATGTCCCGCTATTTCTTCCTCAATGATAGTTTCAAGCATTTTCCCCACTACAGATGTTAAACTAACCGGCCTATAGTTACCTGCCTTTTGTCTGCTCCTTTTTTTAAACAGAGGCATTACATTAGCTGCCTTCCAATCTGCTGGTACCTCCCCAGAGTCCAGAGAATTTTGGTAGATTATAACGAATGCATCTGCTATAACTTCCGCCATCTCTTTTAATACCCTGGGATGCATTTCATCAGGACTAGGGGACTTGTCTACCTTGAGTCCCATTAGCCTGTCCAGCACTACCTCTCAAGTGACAGTGATTGTCTCAAGGTCCTCCCTTCCCACATTCCTGTGGCCAGCAATTTCTGGCATGATTTCTGTGTCTTCCACTGTGAAGACCGAAGCAAAATAATTGTTTAAGGTCTCAGCCATTTCCACATTTCCCATTATTAAATCCCCCTTCTCATCTTCTAAGGGACCAACATTTACTTTAGTCACTCTTTTACGTTTTATATATCTGTAAAAGCTTTTACTATCCGTTTTTATGTTTTGCACAAGTTTACCTTTGTAATCTATCTTTCCTTTCTTTATTGCTTTCTTAGTCATTCTTTGCTGTCGTTTAAAATTTTCCCAATCTTCTATTTTCCCACTAACCTTGGCCACCTTATACGCATTGGTTTTTAATTTGATACTCTCATTAATTTCCCTGGTTATCCACGGCTGGTTATCCCTTCTCTTACCGCCCTTCTTTTTCATTGGAATATATTTTTGTTGAGCACTATGAAAGAGCTCCTTAAAAGCCCTCCACTGTTCCTCAATTGTGCCACCGTTTAGTCTGTGTTTCCAGTCTACTTTAGCCAACTCTGCCCTCATCCCACTGTCGTCCCCTTTGTTTAAGCCATGAACTCATTGAATGGCGGTGCAGGCTAGAAGGGCCGAATGGCCTACTCCTGCACCTATTTTCTATGTTTCTATGTTTCTATGCTCGTTTGAGACACTACTTCCCCATCCTCAATCTGTATTACAAATTCAACCTTACTGTGATCACTCATTCCAAGAGGATCTTTTACTAGGAGATCGTTTATTATTCCTGTCTCATTACACAGGACCAGATCTAAGATAGCTTGCTCCCTTGTAGGTTCTGTAACATACTGTTCTAAGAAACAATCCCGTATGCATTCTATGAATTCCTCCTCCAGGCTACCCCGTGCGATTTGAGTTGACCAATCGATATGTAGGTTAAAATACCCCATGATTACTGCCGTTCCTTTTTCACATGTCTCCATTATTTCCTTGATTATTGCCCGCCCCACTGCGAAGTCATTATTTGGGGGCCTATAAACTACGCCCACCAGTGACTTTTTCCCCTTACTATCTCTAATCTCCACCCACAATGATTCAACATTTTGTTCATTAGAGCCAATATCGTCTCTCACAACTGCCCTGATATCATCCTTTATTAACAGAGCTACCCCACCTCCTTTCCCTTCTTGTCTATCTTTCCGAATCGTCAGATACCCCTGTATGTTTAATTCCCAGTCTTGGCTACCCTGCAACCATGTTTCTGTAATGGCCACCAAATCATATTCATTTGTAATGATTTGTGCCGTCAACTCATTTACTTTATTTCGAATGCTGCGTGCGTATCTGGCGTGCTATCGGCATATCTGGCAATTTAGTGGTGACTCTCCCTGCTTGCCTATTCATCTTTTTATTGGAAGATGTAAATTTAATGTTGTGTCTAGTATTGGCCCTTCAATCGCAATACCTCCAGTGCAAAGTTCAGGAATCATTATGTCCAACAAGGGAGAGAATCGGGCAGCTCATTTCTGACACAAACAGAATGTAGATAGCCATAGAAAAGGGATTTGAAAATATCTCAACAGCATGACATTCAAATATTACAATGTCATTGAATGTCCATGTGTTCACGCGTATACTAAAGTTGAATGCCAGCTCTGTTAGGTGAAGGATATGTCCAGAATTGAAGACTCATCCTGAAGTGGAACCAAATGAAAAGTTAGATTTCAGGGAAAACCTTCACCACAATATTTGGGGAGAGTGATGTTATCAATTGAAAGAATGAAAGGCGGTGGAGGGTGCGGGGGGTGGGATCAGTGTGCACGTGCCTGAAAGCGGACTGCACATCCAGAGAGTCCGGAGACATGGAGGCCTTGCTAATCTTCATAGCTGGGCTGGGCTGGTGGGTGGGAGCGGGAATTTGGCCGCAAGAAGCCGCATCCAGAGAACCGTGGGAATGGTACCCAGAAATTGGGGGAGGAGAAGTTCAGCGATCGGGAATTGGTGGGGTGGGGTGTTCCAGGACGGTTGGGGATCAGTGGGAGTCCCAAACACTCCATGTGGGTCCTGGAGGAAACATTCCTGTTCCTCCTGGACCACAAGGAATTCCAAGAGAAATAATTTTTTAACACTTACCATGGCCTCTGCTAGCCAGTTGGCTCCTCCCACCGTGGTTCTGCTTCCCAGGCTGTAGACAGTGTGGTTTCAGCCCGACTGCCTGCCTCTCTTCCGCAGTTACATCCGAGCCAGGAGATGGAGCACGCGGTGTCCATCGGTACGCTCGCGGCCTTCCACGAGAGGTGGGCACCAGAGGGCGCCGGTGCATCATCACCCCCGGCAACCAAATTTTAATTTGATCCTTAATATTTAAAGTTTAAGTTGTCTATGTTTGTTGGTTTTAGTGCCCCGCCCCCGCCCCCCCTTTTAGCCAGGGGGCATTTGCCTAATTTGTATTTTTGGTGCCCAAATCAAGGGGGCAATTGAAACGTTTTTGAGTGTGACCTCCCCCCACCTTTAATCAGGGAGCACTTGTTTAATGTTCACAACTAAAATAGTTGTAGACAGTGCGGGAATCCCCCTGCCTTCCAGTTAATATTACGCCATGGCTCCGATGAATATTAAGTAGGCCCCCAGCTACCTTTAGTGGGAGCCTCGTTGATGGCCTGATTTGCTGAGAGGTAGAATTTTCAAATTTTAACTCTTCCCACACACAATTCTCGCTGGGCGAAGAGGTTTAAAATCTTAGCTGTTAAATCTGGACTAAGAAAGATGCAAATCCAGGAATCACCAGCAATACTAAGCAAAGAAAGAGCTTGCATTTATATAGCTTCATTCACGACCTCAAGACGTCCAAAATACTTTACAGTTAATGAAGTATTTTTTGAAGTGTAGTCACTATTAAAATGCAAACAGAAGTACAAATTTGTCTGAATATTTACCCCGAAGAGCCACTGTGAGTCTTTTACAGTTTGGATAATTTCCTGCCAAAATCATGTAGTTAGTCAGTCCTTAAGAGTTCAGTGGGCTCCTTTTACACCTTCTTTTACATTAACCAAAGCAAACATGCAGATGAAGATAGATTGCTAATTTTGCTTCAACACTGACAAGGCGCATTACTGACAACACGAATGGTCATATATAATGTTAATGCTGTTACACATGGGAATAGGTGAAATATCTGAAACTTTGAGGAGTTGTAACAGCTACTTCTTTAGGTGAAATAATCATTGATGGCAGGTCACCCTCAATGGTATCATTTAGTAACACCTACATTTGAAACTATATGATCCAGGAAGTACACACAGATTATCCTGGTATGGTAAAAATGAAGGATTGGCTGGAATGCACATTTAGTGTGCTTCCCCAGATAGCAACATAGAAGATGCTGTACATGAGTGTAATCTGTCAGATCAACTTACCTGAAAACCCTGTGGAAACCAGTACTTAGCAATAGCCAACAAAAGCATGGCAGCCGCTTGACTGTCAAAATAATGGTGAGGCTAACGGCATTTGCCGTTATTTATGCGCCATTCACACAAGGACAGATGCGTGGCTAAACACGAATATCGGAAATTTGCTGTCGGAGCTGTGCGCTTCGCTCTGTTAGCCTCTGGAAAATGACTACTCACTGCCTAACCCACCATTCAAATGCATTGGATGGCATGAAGTTCCTGTACTTGAATGTGGTGTATTTGGACTTTCAAAAGGCTTTTGACAAAGTCCCACACAAGAGATTGGTGTGCAAAATTAAAGCACATGGTACTGAGGGTAATGTATTGATGTGGATAGAGAACTGGTTGGCAGACAGGAAGCAGAGAGTCGGGATAAATGGGTCCTTTTCAGAATGACAGACAGTGACTAGTGGGGTGCCGCAGGGCTCAGTGCTGGGACCCCAGCTATTTACAATATATATCAATGATTTAGAGAAAGGAATTGAGTGTAATATCTCTAAGTTTGCAGATGACACTAAGCTGGGTGGCAGTGTGAGCTGCAAGGAGGATGCTAAGAGGCTGCAGGGTGATTTGGACAGGTTAGGTGAGTGGGCAAATGCATGGCAGATGCATTATAATGTGGATAAATGTGAAGTTATCTACTTTGGTGGCAAAAACACGAGGGCAGAATATTATCTGAATGGTGGCAGATTAGGAAAAATGGGAGGTGCAACAAGACCTGGGTGTCATGGTACATCAGTCATTAAAAGTTGGCATGCAAGTACAGCAGACGGTGAAGAAGGCAAATGGCATGTTGGCTTTCATAGCTAGGGAATTTGAGTATAGGAGCAGGGAGGTTTTACTGCAGTTGTACAGGGCCTTGGTGAGGCCTCACCTGGAATATGGTGTTCAGTTTTGGTCTCCTAATCTCAGGAAGGACATTCTTGCTATTGAGGGAGTGCAGCGAAGGTTCACCAGACTGATTCCCGGGATGGCAGGACTGACATATGAGGAGAGACTGGATCAACTGGGCCTGTATTCACTGGAATTTAGAAGAATGAGAGGGGATCTCATAGAAATATATAAAATACTGACGGGACTGGACAGATTAGATACAGGAAGTATGTTCCCGATGTTGGGGAAGTCTAGATCCAGGGGACACAGTCTAAGGATGAGGGGTAAGCCATTTAGGACCGAGATGAGGAGAAACTTCTTCACTCAGAGAGTTGTTAACCTGTGGAATTCTCTACTGCAGAGAGTTGCTGATGTCAGTTCGTTGGATATATTCAAGAGGGAGTTAGACATGGCCTTTACGGCTAAAGGGATCAAGGGATATGGAAAGAAAGCAGGAAAGGGGTACTGAGGTGATGATCAGCCATGATCTTATTGAATGCTGGTGTAAGCTCGAAGGGCCGCATGACCTACTCCTGCACCTATTTTCTATGTTTCTATGTGCTTAACTCTTATTTACCCTATGCAAATTTTCTTGTGGCTCAGATAGTAATCCAGAGATTATTACCTTTGTGGTTCTGCTTTTTAATTTGGCCCCTAGCTGCTCATAGTCCCTCAGCAGAACCTTTTTCTTTGTCCTATCTATGTCATTGGTACCCACGTGGACCACGACAACTGGATCTTTCCCCTCCCATTCCAAGTTCCTCTCCAGCCCTGAGAAGATGTCCTTAACCCTGGCACCGGGCAGGCAACATAGTCTTCGGGACTCACACTCTCGGCTGCAGAGAACCATATCTATCCCCCTAATGATACTGTCCCCTACCATTACAAAGTTTCTTTTTATTCCCCTCACTTGAATGGCCCCCCTGTACCACGATTTGTCTATCTCAGAGGTCAGATGTCATTCATAAAGAAATCTGAGTTGATATCATTATCCTGAGTTGGAATTTCCGGCTTATAAGTGACCCTCCTGGAAGCTATTTTTCTACATACAAGTCTTTTGCACCTCACAAAATAAGATCAAATCTTTACAAGTTTACTAATTGGCAAGGCATGTGGATGCTCTGCATCTGTTTGGAGCTGGGTACACTCTCCGAATAAGAAATGCTGGCAGAACTCAAAGTTCTTGTACAAAGATTTTCGTCATTTTTTCCAGATTGTAGTACAATTTCCCTTGTGGTGTATAGTTTACTTGTAATGTAATCTATCAGTAAAGTGCATTTTAACATTAACATTCAATCTGGTACATGATGTTACAATTCAGATTTTTTCACAATACTTGCTCTCATGTTTATGGTTATACAGTATTTCCAGAAGGAGGCTGAGTCCCTTATGAAGCAAAACGTGCTTCTAATTCATTGCCATGCATGGGATAGTGTGCTCAAGTTTAATAGTTAATCTCTAATCACAATACAAACTCACTGGAGAGAATGTGGGTTGCCCATCACAGTTTCCTGTCATTTCAGAAGGTGGAAAAAATAGCAATGTCTACAGGCTAAGTCTACTTGGTGAGATTTATTTACATATAGAATAATACATAGTAGAAAGATAAGATACTAAAACAAAAACAATACATAAAAACTATAGAACCAACACAGACTGCAAGGATTTACTATACCTTTTTCAGAAATGCGTTTCTTATAGCCACTTCTTGTGAAATGCCTGAAAATACATTCACAGATGGTGAAATACATAGGAACAATTGCTCACAAGGACCCTATTGGCCCCCACAGGTATAATCATTGTATCGAAATAGAGAGTTGTAAACTACAGAATGTTCTATGGATTGTGTGAATGTACTTTGATGAAAAAGCAGGCCATTTGAAAATTAATAAAAATACATTACAGCAAAGCAAGAGTTAATAGTGAATGAATTTCATCATGATGATGTTCACACTTTCCCAGTTGTGCTGGTTCTTACCACCCAATAAAAGGGGAGAACAAATTTGTGTCTGTCCCATCACCCCATTGGGGATGCATATAACATTTCCCTAGAGATCAAAGCGATTATCTGGCTTTGTGTCAGACAATGAATGCTTGCACTGCACCCTCAAAACAAGGTAATGGCACACAAAGCCAGCTCACAGACCAGCTGGCTGAAACTGTTTTAAATTTAGTATTATCCTGACAAGATAAAATGACATAAAATGAAAGCAGAAATTCCCATTTCCATTAGACATGGTAAACTGCAATGGTAACACTAAAATAAATGTTGACGGGGTCCACCAATGGTTTAGTAAGTTTATCGAGCATAATGGTGAACAATAAGGGGTAGAAAGACCCCTGTTTTTTTTCTTTGCTGATCTAGCTGATCTGAGTCTGGTAGTGACCGTCTAAACACCCAGGGATTGGGGAGGGTGAAATTGGCCAGGATTCTGGTTTCTAATTGTGATCCTGCTGGAAGTGTATGCATGTGGACATTGGTTAAGATTCAATTCTGATGGTATCCATCGTCATATTGTTTGTTGGCACTTGCTTTCAAGAATCACAAATGAATAATAGCCACTGGAGGGCACCTAGTGCCCATGGAGCAATAGCTTAGCAAGGAGCCAATGTCATCAGGGCCTATTTCTGCTCCTATTTCTTATGTTTTTATATAAGGGAGGGAAGCAAATTAGCAAGTAAATAAATATATGATTTAAAAGTAATAGTTGAAGCAGCACAGAAACATGCCATTTGGTCTATAATTTCTGTGCTTTCTCTTCCCTAGAGCTGGCACAGACATGTGAAGAGCTGAAATAGTTTGAAAAATTAATTTGGATATTATTATATGTTGTGTTCTTATGAATAATCAATCCATATCTCTCATTTATGAAACACAAAAAGTTAGCATGCAGGTACAGCAAGTAATTAGGAAGACAAATTGAATGTTGGCCTTTATTGTAAGGGGGATGGAGTATAAAAGTAGGGAAGTCTTGCTACAACTGTACAGGGCATTGGTGAGACCACACCTGGAGTACTGCATACAGTTTTGGTCTCCTTATTTAAGGAAGGATATACTTGCATTGGAGGCAGTTCAGAGAAAGTTCACTACGTTGATTCCTGGGATGAAGGGGTTGACTTGTGAAGAAAGGTTGAGCAGGTTGGGCCTATACTCATTGGAGTTTAGAAGAATGAGAGGTGATCTTATTGAAACATATAAGATTCTGAGGGGGCTTGGCAGGATAGATGCTGAGAGGATGTTTCCCCTAGTGGGGAAATCTAGAATTAGGGGGCATAGTTTCAGAATAAGGGTTTGCTCATTTAAGGTGGAGATGAGGAGGAATTTCTTCTCTCAGAGAGTCATGAATCTTTGGAATTCTCTACCCCAGAGAGCTGTGGAAGCTAAGTCATTGACTATATTCAAGGCTGAGATAGACAGATTCTTGAACTTATAGGGGAGTCAAGGGTTATGGGGAGCGGACAAGGAAGTGGAGTTGTGGCCAAGATCAGATCAGCCATGATTTTATTGAATGGCAGAGCATGCTCAAGGGGCCAAATGGCCGACTCCTGCTTCTATTTCTTATGTTCTTATGGAGCTAAGAGACATTTTCAGCGATTTTCTTTAAATAGTTGCTTGATCGAATATCATCCAAGTACTTGTCTTGACTCGTAGTCAGGCTTATTCTACCAATGTTAGAAGGCCATGTCAGGGGTCATTTTGATTTTACGTACTAACTATAATTCGACTAATCATCATTTATTTATAAACCTTGAACTTTAATGATTAAAGCGTATAAGGCATTCCACTTGAATTGTGCAGTTGTGCATATATTGACCATGGTCTTTCTGTAATCTAATGAATGTGCAACATTCTCTACTCTTTATGAACCTGACTTGAAATAATTGATAGCTAGAGGAGTAGGAGAGAGGAAAGGTGTATTACAGAAGTGGGTTATCACACTGTCCTTTCGCTTCTATGGCCTGCCTTCAAATCCAGACCAGAGTGATGTGATAAATATTTCCACTCTGCCGTTGTAAGACAGATTGAATTACAGGATTTGGTACAAGAAGGGATGGAAGAGAGGGAGGTATCCCCAATCAAACTTTTCTAGGGCACACATCCTAGTAATTTCAGACATGATGTAATGTTCCTATTAAGGGTAAAATTAATTTGTTCAGTTTCTGGTGCGTGTGGGTCACACCGTAAAACTATCCATACTTCAGCATTAAATGCACCTAAATCAGCAATCTGACTCAGACAGACTACAAAATGGGTGACATGGGAAGAGGGAACATTTACACTGGTTCTGTAGTAGCCGTTAAGACAGATTGTTGGGGCAAAATAGGAAAAACTTTATGTCATAAGCCATACTTGATCTGGTAATCCTTCATGTTGACACTGGGTGATAAAAATGGGAGATGTGTTCCATTCCCAAGTACTGACATCCCTCACCTTAATTACCACATACATTCACTACAAAAACTGGCTACTCAATCTATCTGAACTTGAAAATGATCAACTTAAGAACATGTAATGAAGAGCTCATCAGTGCAAAGAGAGAGTTTGCTTTATGGTTGGAGGGGTTAATTTCCATTGCACCATTTCTTCCTGGCTAAGGAATGGATGATTAGCTATTTCACTCTAACAGAGGTGTTAGCTCATTCATTTATACGATAAATTAGTTGGAACATTGGAACTTTTTCACCACGACTGGAATTTTACAGTATCAAATTTTACTGCACACAGCTTTCACTGCCACCAGTGTTGTAGCAGTGCTATAATATTCTGAAAAGCTTGCAGTAAACAAATGCTATACTGAATGGTTCATATTATTGCTGAGCTATGAAGCCACCTCTCAATTTGAATTATAGTGCAATCTTCACTAGTCACCACAATGGAGGGGAACCCTTCGTGGATAATGGAAATTGGCAGACAATTGAGTGTCCAAATTGTGGTCTTATACATATGATACGATAATGCATTAGGCACAGGAATGACAACAAGTACAATGCAAATAATAAGAGGAACTCTGAGGGTCATTTTCTCACTTTGCATTCCTTGCCTGGGGCTTTGCCCACTAAATATACACATTTGAAATTTGGGTGGTGATGTTCACTGTTTTTCAACCATTAATTGTAAGCACTTTCTGAATCAGAAACAGAAAATGCTGTAAACACTCAGTAAGTCAGTCAGCAACTGTGGAGAGAAGAGACAATTTAAAGTTTCAGATGTAGCCCCTTCGTTAGAACTGGTATTTCTGATATGCGTTCCTGCCAGGTGAAGCTCCCAGCCAAGTGTGCAAGATCAGAAAGCTTTATTCAGCAGGAAAAGGTAAAATTCAAGAATAATAAAAGAAATTGTGCAATATGGCAATATCTCACACAAGAGCCAAATATTCATTTACAACATTTCCAATGCAGAATTTGTATGACGATGAATTGGGCACGCTCCACCCATGACTTTCCATCTAGTCATTTTACCAGACAGAATATCATGGGCAGCACCTGTCTGAATTTCTGATGTGTCCCCTAGAACATGGGGCTCTGTACCATCAGCGCTAAAAATAAACATTCTTCCAAGAATTTGTCACACAAAAATACTTGTCGATAATTGAAATCGCAGGTAATAAATATATAGTGGCTCCTCTCTATCTCACATTGATTTATTTGAATCGCGTGAATCTGTCCTGTTCTCATCTCTTCTGATATGTACAGTACTTAAAATAAGTTAAGATTGATGCTGTTTTTTTGTAAGCACTGTAGTGGCTAAATAATGAAAGTTTAGCACAAAAATTTTCATTAGAAGTAATTTCGTTCTAACAACATTGTTATTCAATTCATTTATATAATACATATGTAGAACAATGGTGCAGAAAAGCTCTACTGATTCAGGCATCTGAAAAACGGATGTTACCTGGTGCGCTTAAGTCGAGTTGATGTAACCATCACAGTGCTGATTCATGGAGTAATAAGATCCACCAGTGGACAACACAGAGCTGTGAAATATTACAGAACTATGCAAAGGTCAGCAGGTTCCAAGATTTGGAAGTAGTCAGCGTTTTATACACGGCAAATTCCAATGTGCTGGTAATAGAAAAATTTATAATTAAAATGATGTGCTAATTAACACTGCTGGGGCCATTGGTTTCACTGTGACTGAATAAAGCAAATTCTACTGTTATATAGGAATATGGAATTTTATCTATTTTGGGGATCCATGATTTCTATGAAAATGGAAAAACAATGCCCCTGCCTAGAATATCCAAAGCAGTTGCTATGCTATAGAATCAGGGCCATTGTTTCACCTGTGACCTAGTAAGTCAAATTCTGGTTTTATTATCAGGATTTGTCTTAAGGATTATATTTTACGATTCTGATTTTTCAGCAAAAACCGTAAAAACAATTTTTCTTTACCATGCCATATATATGATCTTGTTATGTCATGCGCTAGCCTAATTTAATTGACATCGACATTCTTGCCCTTGTTATGCAGGCATTTAGGAAATGGTAGCATAGTGGTAATGTTACTGGACTAATAATTCAGAGGCCTGGGCTAATAATCCAGAACGTGAGTTCAAATCCCACCACAGGAGCTGGGGAATTTAAATTCAGTTAATTAAATAAATCTGGATTAAAGGTGAGTATCAGTAATAGGGATCGTGAAACGACCAGATTGTCATAAATATCCATCTGGTTCACTAATGTCCTTTAGGGAAGGAAACCTGCCGTCCTTACCCAGTCTGACCTATATGTGACTCCAGACTCACAGCAATGTGGTAGACTCATGAGCAAGCCACTCAGGGGTAATTGGGGATGGGTGATGAATGTTGGCTTTGCCAGCGACGTCCACATCCCAAGAACGAATAATAATTTTTAAAAATTGTGCCCTGCATTAATTGCACAATAGTTGTAAATGAGGTATGAAAATGCCAGTATAGACACCATCCCCTCATTTCGCAGTCCTGATTGTGCCACTTCCATTGAAGCTTTCCCAAGGTAACATTATGTTCACTGCAGTGTAATCCAAGGAGCCAATGCAATCCCATAAAGTCTGTAGTGTGTTGTAATGTCATGATATGCATTAATCTTATTCTGCCTACTTTGATTCCTCAAGTCAATAGACAAATGTAACGTGTGCTGGTCTGGTTGCGGTACCAGCTTGACATTGGCTCATACGTTGCACATATGCACATGCCTGATGACACTCTAAATTTCTGAGAAACTCTTAATATGCCTTAGGCTGGATTTTCGGCTGATTTGCGCCCCATTTAGCGCCTCGATGGGGCGCAAAAATGATTTTGCGCCCGGGCGGAACTTTCGGCAATGGGTTTGAGGCAGCGCTAAAATTTAATGCTCCATCGCTGTTTTGACCATTTTGATGATGTAAATCACCGTGCATCGCTGCGCTAGCGCCCTGGGCGGAACTTTCGAGCATATCGCCCGATTTAGCGTCTACCTGCGAACCATCCAAGAAAATGCAGTCGGACCCCAGGGCGCAGCGGACGCTAACGGCACCATGTTGCAAACGGAGGAGAAAGTTGGAGTTGTGAGTGATTAAAAGGATTGGGAGAAGAAGGCTCCGTTACTGCATCCTTTTGTTTGTGAAATTTTATGTGAGTTTCTAGTTTATTTTAAAGGACATTTAAGGACTTAAAAAAAAATATGGGGGTCATGCTATTTCAAGAGCCAGTAATCCTGGCTGCAATATTCATACGGCTTTGAGCTGGAAGAACACATACTGTTGATCATTTGCAACGTAATCAAAGAGGTCGTAAACATATGGGGAGGTGTCCTTACCCCCCATGTGTTCACAGGGAACATTGCTTATACCTCCAGCCCTCTGAGGCACAGTGCATTAGAAGGCTGCACTTCTGAAAAGGGGTGGTCACAGAGATATGCAAGTTCCTACAGGCAGATCTACAGCCTACCAGCAGCACCAGGACTGCACTGCCCGTCGAGGTGAAGGTGACTGTGGCACTTGCCTTCTATGCCTCCGGCTCCTTTCAGGCATCAGCAGGGGACATATGTGTGGTGTTTGCAGGCACTCTAGCAATGACTCCATGAGGTAAGGTATTGCACTTGAACTGTTGTGACCTTAGTCCATTTATTGCAGCTCCTGAATGAGGTTATAGTAAGGTGGGCTCCCTTTTATACCTGGTTACCTGCGGTGTGCAGGTGACCTCTAGGTCTCCACCTGTTGCACCCTGCATATTGTATACAGTGTAAAGATACATTAATTGGTCTTATGTAACTGTACATTGAGTGTACAGGGTATATACATACACAACGTCACTCCCCCCTAAGTCTTGTACCACTGGCCTTTGCACTGGGTGCTCTGGCCCTCGACTTGAGTGCCCAAAGCCCCTGTACTTTGTCTGTGCTTGGCAATGGCTTTCTCTCTCTGGACCCCCAAGTTCTTATTGCCACAATATTTGGAAATGGTCAGCAATGGACGGTTGGAGGTTGAACTGGGGGTTTGAGTGGGTTCTGGGTGTGATCCATGTGTCCATGGCTACATACCCCCATTTACCCCCCCCCCCACCCCCCCCCCCCCCATACATAGACCATGTGTGTGGCTTGACAGTTGCATTTACATACATGTACAAAAAATAGGATTGGTTACATGACTGTTTGGGTTTAGCAGTAGTGGAAGAAGTACATTTTACAGGCAAGGTACATACGTGGTATTGCAGTCTTACCCCTGGGGTCTAGGTGCAGGTGGATGAGGACGCTAGTTCCAGAGTGACCGGACTGTGTCCAGGTTGTCTGATGGCAGCGCTGCGCCCCCTGCCAGCTGGATGGGCTCGAATCGCTCCCTTGGCTGGGTCTCAGGGCCTTTGCCGTTGCCTAGTGGTGGGCAGAGCCACAGGAATATGTGGCTTCCCTGTCCTCTTTTGAGGGTTGCACAGTCTGGAGGGCTGGAGGGTGCTGGCCTTGTTATGTATTGTCCAGGTACATTAAATGTATAAGTACAATGGTGCGCCACAGAGGGCGTTGTGGTGGGAGACCTGAAGGTACCTGCAAGACAGAGTATAAAAGGCTGCCCACTACACCTGAGAGGCACTCTGGAGTTACACAATAAAGGACCAAGGTCACAGCAGTTACTACAACACCAGACTGCGTGGAGTCAGTGATTTGAGTACTGCATACACTACATTGGCCACGAGGACACGGACGAGCTTTACGCAACCATGGCTACACTGGGCTCGTTAAAGAATTTTACGGTGGGCAATGATTGGGAGGCCTTTACAGAAAGGCTCGAGTACTACTATACAGCAAACAATCTGACGGGGAACACGGACGCACTGAGAGAGAAGCGTAAGGTGATATTGCTTTCCCGTTGTGGCGATGAGGTTTACTGTCTCGTCAGGGATTTGCTGGCAACTGCGAGTGCCAAGGACAAGCCATACGAGGAGCTGATTGAACTTATTCGTGACCAATTGAAACCGAAGGAGAGCATCCTCATGGCCTGGCACAAATTCTAACACCACTGCAGACGTGAGGGCCAGGATGTCACCAAATATGCTGCGGACATCAGGAGACTCGCGGCGCCGCGTGATTTTGGCACACATCTTGACGAGGCGTTGCGAGACGTCTTTGTTATGATGATTGGATGTAAAGTCCTGTCCCCTCAGTACAGATTCACACGAGGCATGTAGTGAAGTCAAGGTCACTCTGGACCTCTTTATTTCACAGCTCTGGAATGCTGCACTTGCCTGAGACCTGTCCTTATATACCTGTCTCTTGCAAGTGCACCCCTGGTAGTAAGGTATGCAGATGGATACAGGTCATATCATATTACAGTCATGTATAGCATGTTAGGATACAGTTATATATAATAATGTAAGATACATGACATTGGACACAAGCTGCTATCCACGGAACCCACAGTCACCCTAAAGCAAGCCATCACCATCAGCAGGGCATTTATGACCTCGATTTGCAGCACCAAGCAGATGATCCACACAGTCTCGAACCCGGCAGGCACTGTCCACAGGATAGCGCCCACCACAGACAAAACTGCAGAACGTGGCTCTGACCAGGGCAGAGAGCACGGATCTCGGGGTCCTGGAACTCAGAGTCCGCTGAGGGGGGTCAATCAGGCAGCACCATGCTGGCACTGCAGAGGAAGCCATGGGGCTCACCGGTGCAGGTTTGTGGAGTATACTTGGAATGCCTGCCACACAAAAGGCCACCTTCAGCGTTTGTGCAAAAGAAATCTGACTCACCGTGTGGCTGAGCAGATAGTAGAGGGTCCATCTTCCAGCGAGGAGCAGGCAGAAGAAGATGAGGCGTTTGGTCTGTATACGTGTACCAATGGTTCGGCCCCAGTGGTCATGGAAGTCAAGATTAACGGAGTCCCAGTGAGTATGGAAGTGGACACTGGATTGGGTCCATCATTCATGAGTCAGGAAACTTTTGATAAACTGTGGGTCAACTCAGTTGCACGACCCAAGCTGGTCCCGGTCACGGCAAAGCTACATACCTATACCAAGGAACTGATACCTGTTCTTGGCAGAGCGGATGTGCAGGTATCTCATGAGGGCGAGACGCATGGTTTACCTTTGTGGGTCATTGCAGGCGATGGGCCGATGCTTCTCGGCAGGAGGTGGATGGGGAAGGTCCGAGGGAGCTCGGAAGACTTCATTCCTCCACAGACCGCTGTCCCCCGGGTTCCCAAAGAGCAGCGCCGACCGAGCTGGAGGAGAAATCCCCACACAGACGAGCAGACCCTGGAAGAGCAATTTTTCAAGTACGGGCCGATCGCTGAGGTGCGAGCAGGCAACGCACTGCAGGCGATGAATGGGAAATCCATCGATGGCCGACAAATCCGGGGGCGGGGGGGGCCCACGTGGAGAAAAAGTCAGGTGTCGGTTGTGGCTACGGTGGAAGCCAGGACAGCGGCGGCGGTGGTGGCGGCTACAGCGGCCGCAGGAGAGGCGGCAGTTACTGGGATAACGGCAGGAGCGGAGGCTACAGCGGCAGCAGAGGCTATGGAGGCAGCAGGTATGACTTGGGAGAAAGTGACAGCTACTTGGGTGGGTACAAGAGCCAGAGCGGCGGATACGGCAGCAATTACAGAGGCCGCTCTCACAGGGACTATGACTGATCGAAACCTAAGAGCCACAGTCAAATTGTCTTGGCCGTTTTCCTTTCTTCTTTCCTCTTTAATCCTTCTGTTCCAGAGAGTAAAACGTCATGCCAGCGGGCTCAAGATGGTGGCGAGCTTCGTGGCAGCAGAGCTCTGCAGACAAAGGCAAGCAGAGCAACTAAAATGGCGGCGCCCAAGGGAAGCCTCGTGGGAACCACAAGATGGCGTCTTAAAAGGGAAATGCACCCGGGAGTCTATGAAAGGGCTTTACACCGTGGCGGGCCCCACAAAGAGACTTTTGTAAGGCAAGAGCGAGTCTAAATGAGCAATGTGATTTGTATGATGACGTGAGTTATTTTATAGAGTTAATATTTTGATGCTGAAGGGGTACTGTGTTTAAAATAAGGGATATGTATTATGAAAAAAGTTAATACCACAAGGTACAGTAAAAGGGTAAATGGATCCGTGACTAACATGATTAATGGACCAATGCGATTCTCGATTTATGTGATTCATGCAATGGTTCAGCGGCTGCAGATGAGCCACTAAGGTGATCACTTTCTGAGAACAGAGGCAACGCACTAGTTGTGATATCTCGTCTCAGCGCAGCCCGTTACCTCGGGCAAAAAGGGGCAGTATACCGCCACCGCACCTCACCCAGAGGAGCTGGGATTAAATAACTGTTCAGTGTACCTGCAACATCTGTACCACATATTATATGTAGCATACAAATGTACTGTCTATGTATACCTGTTTTCTGTTGGAGGTTATGCTCGTGTACTTCATCACCCATGTAAAGACCGCAAACACCACAGGCTTGCACCGGATCGCAAGCATAATCTCCACATGGGGGAGAAGAGGGAAGTGGATGGACATGGACTTCAGGGACTCACACTCACAAATCAATCAGGACGAACAAGGCCGAGGTCACCGGCAATGGCTTCTGGAACTGGAGGGGTAGTGAGATGTTATGTATTGTCCAGGTACATTATATGTATAAGTACAATGGTGCGCCACAGAGGGCGCTGTGGTGGGAGACCTGAAAGTACCTGCAAGTCAGAGTATAAAAGGCTGCCCACCACATCTGAGAGGCACTCTGGAGTTACACAATAAAGGACTAAGGTCACAGCAGTTACTATAACACCAGACCGTGTGGAGTCAGTGATTTGAGTGCTGCATACACTACAGGCCTCTTGCTCCCGGTGCTGGCCTGTAGGGCCGATCTGAGGCAGGGTGCCAGTAATGGTGCCTGTGCCGTCCGCTGATCGCTGGCCCTGCAGTGGGTAAGCTCCCACTGTGTATGACCACACATCCTGGGGCATCACCTTGGTCCCGGAGGCGCAGGCTACATGATTGGGTAGCCCGCTGGACTTGGGTGCTTCAAACGGGACATTGCCCTTGGTTTTGTCGGCGTGCATCTTGAACCCGGCATCACATTTTATTTCATCATTTACATTTATGATACATTGGCTCCGATCGCTCTCAGGTACGAGTTTACATTTGTCAATTACATCTTTACCCTCAATTATATTTTTTCCCTGTATATTACCAGCATTGCTGTACAATATTACATTTCGATACTTGTGTTCATCAATTACACCTTTTTCACATATCCTAATGGCATCGCTGTTCAACGGTACAGTTAAATACATGCATTTGTTAATTACATGTCTCACATTGATATCACCGGCATCACTGTACAAAAAGTGGAACAGTCCCTTTAATTGTTCTGGCTTGCCGGTCTCCTTTAAGAGGGCCTTGCAATCTTTACCCCAATCCGGTTCGCTGCTCGGCATCACGTGTTGCTCCATCAATGCTGCCCCTCGTGGTGCGGACGCCATCTTTTCACTCTCCTCGAGGTAGGCTGCGGTGATCCTTCTCTCCCCAGGTTCTGCCACTGAAGCCGGGGAAATACCTTCTGCGTCGATTTTCTCCCTTCTGAGTCCTGCAACGGCCCGGAAGGTGCGTTCTGTCCGTTCGAGTTGGATCATCTCGCCGTTGGGTAGTGCGGCCTGTACTGTCGCCGTGCAGTCGAGCTGGACAGTAGGATCTTCAGGTGCTGCGCTGGATCCAAATTTGGGGCCGCCTAGGATGTCGATCACCGTGGCCTGGAGGCTTTCCCAGCTCCAACAGATTTGGATTTGCTTCATCCAACTTCTTCCTAGCAGCGTTGGACCATCACCAGCAATGATCCACAAAGGTAGCTTGTGCATCGCGCCACCGAAGGACACCTGGACATCCACGCTGCCAACGACTGGGATGGTGTCTTTTATCTAAGTGAGCAGCTTCACCTTGATTGGCAGCATTTAGGTTGTTCGATAGGGTTATCCCAGAGTTTCCCGAAGGCCGCCTGGTTCATCAGCGATTGGCTCGCCCCTGTGTCGACCTCCATCGAGACTGGAACACCATTGATTTCAACGTCTATATTCACAGGGGTCACAGTCTAAGGATAAGGGGTAAGCTATTTAGGACCAAGATGAGGAGAAACTTCTTCACTCAGAGAGTTGTTAACCTGTGGAATTCCCTACCGCAGAGAGTTGTTGAGGCCAGTTCATTAGATATATTCAAAAGGGAGTTAGATATGGCCCTTATAGCCAAAGGAATCAAAGGGTATGGAGAGAAATCAGGAAAGGGGTACTGAGGTTGAATGATCAGCCATGATCTTACTGAATGCCGGTGCAGGCTCGAAGGGCCGATTGGCCTACCCTTGCACCTAATTTCTATGTTTCTATGTTTCAACGGGGAACACTTGGTGGAGCAGGTAAACACTCCGTACACCTCTTCCAGGGGCTGAGCTGCCTCCTGGACTCTCTTTTCGTCTTCATCATGCTGGAGCCCGGATGATCGACCAACTCTTCAGCGACTCGGTGAGTAAAATTTATTTTATACATTCGCTGTAGATGGTCTTTAGTGTTACAGCCCTTGCAAGTATAGTCTCTGTATCTGCATTGGTGGGCTCTATGATTTCCTCCACTGCGCCATCATGGAGCGGACCGGTTGGCCTCCTGCGGCGGACTCAGGGTTGCAGGGCTCGGGGTCACAGTCTTGCCTCTGAAAGGCGCCATTCGGTTCACTGTACTTGCCATGTTGGAGTCCTGGGGTTGAGTCGTTATCCTTCTGGAATCGCAGGCCGAGACCATGAATGCTTGGTTCACGCTAATTGCTTTCTGCAGGGTGACGGTGGTGTGCGCAGAGAACTGCTGGTGGAGGAGACCTTCGTGGCCGATTCCGATAACAAAGATATCCCTCAGTGCTTCGGTGAGGAGGTCGCCAAAATCACGGTGCAGCCAATCGTCTCAGGTCTGCAGTGTATTTTGCGATTTCTTGGCCTTTGGGCCGCCGGTGTGTGTAGAACCGGTGTCTGGCTGTTGGGATGCTCTCTTTTGGCTTAAGCTGTTCCTGTATCAGGGTTATGAGCTCCGTGAATGTTTTTGTTGTCATCTTCTCTGGGGCTAGCAAGCCCTTACAAGGCCATGAACGGTGGGCTCACAACTGCTGAGCAGGATGGCTCGGTGCTTATCAGCCAGCGAGGTCGGTGCATTTCCAGCCAGGTCATTCATGATGAAGTAGTGTTCTAGCCTTTCCACAAAGGCATCCCAATCTTCTCCATCAGCTAATTGTTGAAAGTAGCTAAGGTTAGCCATTTTTCGCGTGGAATTCGTATTCTCATCGCCAATTGTGGTGTTTGCAGGCACTCTAGTAATGACTCCACAAGATAAGGTATTACACTTGAACTGTTGTGACCTTAGTACATTTATTGAATGAGGTTACAGTAAGGTGGGCTCCCTTTTATATTTGGTTACTTGCTGTGTACAGGTGACCTCTAGGTCTCCACCTGTTGCACCCTCTGGTGGTACAGGCATATTGTATACAGTGTAAAGATACATTCATTGGTCTTAGGTAACTGTACATTGAGTGTCCAGGGTATATACATACACAAAATATGCTCCATCACGCAGCATGCTACACATCGCTGCATTCACCAGGTGACTACTGCACTGTACGCACACAGGATGGACTTCATAAATTTCCCAATGACCATGGAGACCCAAAATGAGAGGGCTGTAGGTTTTGGATGATTTGCTGGCTTCCCCAAGGTTCAGGGTGCCCTTGGCTGTATGCACATTGCCTTGCGAGTACCATTAGAGAGTCCTGAGGTTTTCCGATACCAAAAGGCATTCCATTCCATGAAGTACAGATCGTCTGCGACCATACTCAGCACATCATGGCAGTCAATGGCCAATATCCAGGAAGTATCCATGATGCTTTCAACTTGCGTGAGAGCAGTGTCAAGGCTGAATGCTTGGGGACAAAGGTTACGGCCTCGCCACTGGCCTCATGATTCCCCCCCCCTCTGGAACCCTCAGACAGAAGCCAAGCATCACTATAATGAGAGCCATGCAGCCACATGCAACATTGTTGAACAGACAATTGGAGTGCTCAAGCAGCACTTACGATGCCTGAACCACTCTGGAGGCTGCCTACAATTCTCCCCTCAGCAGGTCTCTGAGTTCATTGTGGTGTGCTGCATACTTAGCCATCATGAGGGGACAGGAATTGCCAATGGGGATTGCTGAACCACCTAAGGAAAACATAGAAACATAGAAACATAGCAAATAGGTGCAGGAGTAGGCCATTTGACCCTTCGAGCCTGCACCACCATTCAATAAGATCATGGCTGATCTTTCACCTCAATATCCCTTTTCTGCTTTTTCTCCATACCCCTTGATCCCTTTAGCCATAAGGGCCACATCTAACTCCCTCTTGAATATATCAAACGAACTGGCATCAACAACTCTCTGCGGCAGGTAGTTCCACAACTCTCTGAGTGAAGAAGTTTATCCTCATCTCAGTCCTAAATGGCTTACTCCTTATCCTTAGACTGTGTCCTCTGGTTCTGGACTTCCCCAACATCGGGAACATTCTTCCTGCATCTAACCTGTCCAGTCCCGTCAGAATTTTATATGTTTCTATGAGATCCTCTCTCATCCTTCTAAACTCCAGTGAATAAAGGCCCAGTCGATCCAGTCTCTCCTCATATGTCAGACCAGCCATCCTGGGAATCAGTCTGGTGAACCTTCGCTGCACTCCTTCAATAGCAAGAACGTCCTTCCTGAGATTAGGAGACCAAAACTGAACACAAAATTCCAGGTGAGGCCTCACCAAGGCCCTGTACAACTGCAGTAAGACCTCCCTGCTCCTATACTCAAAACCCCTAGCTATGAAGGATGAAGGCCAACATACCATTTGCTTTCTTCACGGGGGGGGTGTGGAGGAGGAGGAGCAGGAACATGAGGAAGAGGAGCCTGCCGAGCAACCCATGCCACCACCACCACCACAACCACAACCACATGGGAGGCCCCATGGAGCTTTCGCCACTGTAAAATATTTAGGGATATTTGACAATTTGGAAGGGCAGACAGAAAGGAAAAGGAGGTGGGGTAGCACTGTTAATAAAAGATGAGATCAGTGCATTAGTGAAAAATGATATTGGCTCAGAGGATCAAGTTGTTGAATCAGTTTGGGTGGAGATAAAGAATAATAAGGGGGAAAAGTCGCTGGTGGGCATAGTTTATAGGCCCCCTAACAGTAACTACATTGTTGGACGGAGTATAAATCAAGAAATAATGGAGGCTTGTAATAAAGGAACGGCAATAATCATGGGCGATTTTAACCTTCATGTTAATTGGACAAAGCAAATTGGCCAGGGTAGCCTTGAGAAAGAGTTCATAGAGTATATCTGGGATAGTTTCCTTGAACAGTACGTTGCAGAACCAACCAGGGAGCAGGCTATCTTAGATCTGGTACTGTGTAATGAGACAGGATTAATAAATGACCTCATAGTAAAGGATCCTCTAGGAATGAGTGACCATAACATGGTTGAATTTCAAATTCAGTTGGAGGGTGAGAAAGTTGATTCTCAAATCAGTGTCTGAAGTATGAATAAAGGAGACTACAAAGTTATTAAGGCAGCGTTGGCTAAAGTGGACTGGGAAAATAGATTAAAGTATGGGACGGTTGATGAGTGGTGGCTGATATTTAAGGAGATATTTCATAACTCACAACAAAAATATATCCCAATGAGAAGGAAAGACTGTAAGAGAAGGGATAACCATCCGTGGCTAACTAAGGAAATAAAGGATGGTATCAAATTGAAAACAAGGACATACAATGTGGCCAAGACTAGTGGGAGGCCAGAGGATTGGGAAACTTTTAAAAGCCGAAAAACGACTAAATAAATGATGAAGAGAGGGAAGATAGATTATGAAAGCAAACCAGCACGAAATATAAAAACAGTCAATAAGACTTTCTACAGGTACATAAAAAGGAAAAGAGTGGTTAAAGTAAATGTTGGTCCCCTAGCGGATGAGGCTGGAGAATTAATAATGGAGAACAGGGACATGGCAGAGATATTGAACAAATATTTCGTATTGGTTTTCACGGTAGAGGACACTAAAAACATCCCAATAGTGGATAATTAAGAGGCTATAGGGAGGAAGGAACTTAATATAAGCACTATCACTAATGAAATAGTACTCGGTAAAATAATGGGACTAAAGGCAGACAAGTCCCCTGGACCTGATGGCTTACATCCGAGGGTCTTAAAAGAAGTGGCTGCAGAGATAGTGAATGCATTGGTGGTAATCTACCAAAATTCCCTGGATGTTGGAGTGGTCCCAACAGATTGGAAAACCACAAATGTAACGCCCCTATTTAAAAAAGGAGACAGACAGAAAACAGGAAACAATAGACCAGTTAGCCTAACATCTGTGGTTGGGAAAATGCTGGAGTCCATTCTTCTCTTCTTCTTCTTAGGCGGTCCCTCGTATCGAGGATGACTTGCTTCCTCACCAAAAAGGATGAGTTCACAGGTGTTTCAATGAAGGACTTAATATTCCAGGTCCAGAACTGCATATTGAAGGGTGGAAGATGCCTGTAACATGTGATGGCTGTTGCACACCAGCCACCACACGGGCTTGACAGAGCTAGGTCTTGGTCCAGTGGCACGGATTAACTAAGACGACTGGAGACCAGCTCTGCTGCACGGACCTAGTTCGCACATGTATCGCAGTGTGGCTTGGTCCGTGCTGCCCCTGGACCCAAAAGGGTTGGAGTCCATTATTAAGGAAGCAATAGCAGGACATTTGGAAAAGCATAATTCAATCAAGCAGAATCAGCATGGTTTTATGAAAGGGAAATCATGTTTGACAAATTTGCTGGAGTTCTTTGAAGATGTAACGAACAGGGTGGATAAGGGGGAACCAGTGGATGTGGTGAATTTGGATTTCCAGAAGGCATTTGATAAGGTGCCACATCAAAGGTTACTGCACAAGATAAATATATAATAATATATTAGCATGGATAAAGGATTGGCTAACTAACAGAAAATAGAGAGTCGGGATAAATGGGTCATTTTCCAGTTAGCAAACAGTGACTAGTGGGGTGCTGCAGGGATTGGTGCTGGGTCCTCAACTATTTACAATCTATATTAATGACTTGGATGAAAGGACAGAGTGTAATGTAGCCAAGTTTGCTGATGATATAAAGATGGGTGGGAAAGCAAATTTTGAGGAGGACACAAAAAATCTGCAAATGCGTATAGACAGGCTAAGTGAGTGGGCAAACATTTGGCAGATGGAGTAGAATGTGGAAAAATGTGAGGTTATCCACTTTGGCAGAAATAATAGAAAAGCAAATTATAATTTAGATGGAGAAAAATTGCAAAGTGCTGCAGTACAGAGAGACCTGGGGGTCCTTGTACATGAAACACAAAAAGTTAGTATGCAGGCACAGCAAGTAATCAGGAAGGCCAATGAAATGTTGGCCTTTATTGCAAGAGGGTAGAGTATAAAAGCAGAGAATTTGTGCTACAACTGTACAGGGTATTGGTGAGGCCACACCGAGAGTACTGCGTACAGTTTTGGGTCTCCGTATTTAAGGAAGGATATACTTGCATTGGAATCTGTTCAGAGAAGGTTCACTAGGTTGATTCTGGGGATGAGGGAGTTGACTTATGAAGATAGATTAAGTAGGTTGGGCCTATACTTATTGGAATTCAGAAGAATGAGAGGTGATCTTATCGAAACATACAAGATAATGAGGGGGCTCGACAAGGTGGATGCAGGTGGCCAGGTGGCCTACACCTGCTCCTATTTCTTATTTTCTTATGTTCTTAAAAGCCTTACGTCGGCAGCTCATACTTGAACGCTTTGCCTGAAAAGTGGACGGCAGGTTTGAGTGTTGCCTGGCCACTCTTTCCCACCATATTGACTATTCCCCCTCTTATTCTGCAAATGAGACAAAAAAATGTATCAAACATTGTAACATTGTAAACTTTAACCTTTGTTGTAAGACTTAAATAAAATAAGCTGCACCCAGCAGTGTGATGGTTCAACAACATTAACAACATAATCCAGTGTGAAGCTTTAACGTGAAACTTTAACA
This sequence comes from Pristiophorus japonicus, assembly GCF_044704955.1. Lineage (NCBI taxonomy): Eukaryota > Metazoa > Chordata > Chondrichthyes > Pristiophoridae > Pristiophorus > Pristiophorus japonicus. The sequence continues at coordinate 56,288,932 of NC_091985.1, forward strand.
TACATAAAAATACATACGATGCAACCAGCATCAACAACATAATGCAGCAATCCTGCCCCACTATTTTTTCCCACAGTCTTTTGGCCCCCTTTACCTTGCCACCCTCCCTTGCTTGCTGATCCTAACACAAGTGGCACCAAGATGGTGTGCAGGAAAGCTGCCGGAGCCCTCCTGTGTTGGAGGAGAGACGGCGTCTGGGGACGCACCGGACCAGCTCGTGGTGTGGAAGGCCCGGCTTCTGACTGGCTAGTCTTGTCAGCAGTGTCGCCAGTCACAGGTAGTTTGGGTGTGACAGTGGGGAACGCAGAGAGTATAGCGGCAGGCATGCACAGCGTCACCTGCCCAAGCTCAAGCAGAGCTTGTGCCTGTGATGCGCTATACTCTGCAAGTTTTTTGCGCAACCACTCTTCGGGACTCCACTGCCACTGCTGGAAGCCACCAGCCTCGTGTGGGCATTGATGGCCTCGCAGTTATTGCGGCTCGCTCTGAGAATCTCCATAATGGTCACTTTCAAACTGCTGATGCTCGCCGGGATCCTGCACAGGACATCAAGGAGCTGACGCCTGAGCTGGATGCTCTCCCTGGACATTCCCACCGTGTCCAGTTCCACGTCTGCCTGTTTGTCAGCAAACCGACTTTGCCGACTCACCCTCCGGAGAGATGGCCTGCGGGATTCAACCCCAGCACTGTGTTGCTGCACGCCACTCATCCCAGGAGCCTCGGATTCCTCGAACCCCGAGAACGTCACGTTGTCCTCAGAGGAGCTGAGTCCCGGTGGTGAAGCAGGGGTCGATTGATGCTGCGCCGGAGTCGACTCATCGGTATCCTCTTCCTCCTCCTCCTCCATACGATGGCCTGACGTGGAGTGTTGCTTTGAGGGATGCTGCACCTGTGGCTGGTCATCTGGAAGTAGAAAGCAACAGAAGAATGGTTAGCAGCAGGGGAGGGGGCAGGGTGACACGAGGAAAGTCGCAGAGCACAGGCTCATTTGAAGGACCACCGCTACTCCATTATATATAGTCCAGAGACACTGCAGGATATTGCCCCAACCCAGCCCAGGGAGTGTGCAGGACTTACCCTCAGTATCCGAGCGGGGGTCAGTGCCTCGAGTGGCAGCTGCCTGACCAGTGACACCGATGAGGCCTGCCACTCTGTCCTCGATATCCGTGAGTGGCAGGGTCTGAGGCGGGCCGCCGCCTGTCCGCACCTGCTCGTGGCAATTATGCAAATTCTTTGCCTGCAAAGATGAAAATGGGAATGGTTACAAGAGGGCCCACCTGCTCTTATGGCACAGATAGCCACCAAAACACTTATACCATACTGTGTGAATGTATAAGAGTCCTCTGTTTAATTGCCTTGGAAGTTGCACGTGTTTCAACAGGAGGACATCGAAGTGGGGAGCAATCTTATGAGATCTCAGAAAGCAATCATAATAATGTGTAAAGATCATTCATGGCAAATAGGGTGCCGAACTAAGTCTACCTATATTTCATGCATTTTAGGAGATAACCCACAGAGTGCTGAGCGACACCAACAGCATGAGAACAAATAGTGTGTCAGATTTATAATTCAAGTAATGAAGGAGTGCATGAATTAAAATTGTACCCACTCTGACCACCTTTGTCAGATCATTAAATGTCTTTGCACTGTGTTCCAGTCCTCACCACAGAGTCTGAAGCACAGACCTCCTCAGAGATTTGTCTCCAGATCCTCTTAAATACTGATGGCAGTGGTCTGGATCCACCCCAAAGATGCAACTCCTGCCATCTTCTCTCCACAGCCCCCACTAGAGCTTCATTAGCCTCTTGGCTGAATCGCGTAGCATGCTGTGTTGCATCACCATCCTCCATCATCAAAATCCAAATGCAAAATGGCTGATTCAGCCCCGGGTGAACTGCGCATGTGTGCAGCTGTACTCTGCATTGTGTTTGTGACTGGAGAGCAGACCAGAAGCGTGGGAGGAAAAAATAAATACAAAATTTGTGCATGTGCAAAACGATCGATTTTTTTTAGCACTGGCGCTCCAAGTTGGTGGTGCAACACCGGAGTTAGCGCTAACGCTCCTCGTGAACTTTCATTTGGCGAAAGTTGCGAGCTCTGGTGCTAATGTTAACCCGCTGCTAAATTTTTCAATCCGCCGCGATTTGCACCCGAAAACGGGCAAAATCGTAAAAAGCCAAATATCTAGCCCCTTGTGTTTTTCCAGTTCAGTCTAGCAACACAACTGATAAACATTGAATCAGTTTGGGATTGGGCTTATCAATGTGTGCTATCTTTATTAAACTTTGTATTTACACTGCAAGGTTCCTCTGCTCCATTTAAAATCTACCATTTAATGTGTATTTCCTTCCCCAGTTCTATTCCCAAAATGTATTCATTCATTTTTTTTTTACATTGAACTTGAATCTTCTGTGGGCAGCTGAAGGAAATTTCAGAAGCAAGGCTTCTGCACTGCTTGGGATATATTTCCTGTTCCTGCAACTGGTCATATTGAATTGCCTGGGTGCAGTGTATAGAGGAAAATCAGGCAGGGAGCGATGCTTGAGGAGCCCACTGATTTCTCATCCATTAATTTAAATGGACTGGAAATTGGTCAGCTCCCTTACTGGCATGTGATCCTCCCGCACAACTTCCCCCACACAATCCAAAATGCCCAGGTGTAAAAACAGGAAAATATGCCCCATTGTCTTCAAGTGTTTAAAAAATCCAGCACTATTCTGGTAATTATCTCAATTCTGCCACCCCTCTATCTCCTACCTGAAGTTTCAATTGCTCCACTTGTTCACCTAGGGCTGAGGGAGGGGGATAATTTTAACCTAACCCGCTCAGCTGGGAAACTAGCTTCCAATGGAAAGTAAAATGGGGAGGGGGGGTGGGGAGGTGGTGGTGATGTAACATGGGCAGCTGCTCCGATCCCAACATTGTTACATTGTTGTAACTTCAGTACCTTTTCCTGGGAAGGAAATTTTGGTAGACAGGGCCTCCCTCTTGGTGGCAAGGCTCCTGTCGGGATCCCGCCCTCCATACTAAATGAGCATTGCAAATGAGCAGAATTCTGCTAGTGCTGCAGCAAGGCCACTGCTGGAACATCAGAAGAGGCATCTGGCGATTTCACCTTTCCCAACACCTACCACCCCGCAATCCCCTCTCCAGGACTGGGGCACTTAATCTAGGCTGATACTTCAGTGCAGGGGGGGGAAGAGGTTAAATTCTCTAGAGGCCCAGTAAAAGCATTCCTGATTAATTGATGATCCGGACTTCACTAACAGGGTTGGGCGGGGGGAGCCGTGGGCTCTGATGCAGAGTGCTCTGGAGTGGCTACCCTTGCCCATAGTGACTTGCAGTTCAGTCAGCCACTCATACAGCACTTGGCAGATGCGGTTTGTGGATGCCTCTGTAGACAAGCTGTACAGACTTGCTTGAGACTCTCAAGTGACAGCATGGAGTGCTAATACTGAGTTGCCAAACTCGTTTGATGTGAAGGAGTTCCGAGTAGAGCGCTTGCTTTGGGAGTCTCGTGTCTGACATGTGAACAATGTGGCCTGCCCAGCGGAGCTGATCAAGCTGGTCAGTGCTTCAATGCTGGGATGTTGGCCTGGTCGAGGACGCTAATGTTGGTGCGTCTGCCCTCCCAGGGGATTTGTAGGACCTTGCGGAGGCATCGTTGATGGTATTTCTTCAGCGACTTGAGATGTCCACTGTACATGGTCCATGTTTCTGAGCCATACAGGAGGGCTGGTATTACTATAGCCCTGTAGACCATGAGCTTGGTGGCAGTTTTGAGGGCCTGGTCTTCAAGCACTCTTTTTCTCAGGCGGCCGAAGGCTGCACATCACCGAGAGCATGCAGAAATTAAGCACAGGCATCAGAAAGAGCGTGCGGGAAACCTGTCCCACCCACCCTTTCCCTCAACGACTCTCTGTCCTATCCGTGACAGGCACTGTGGTTCTCGTTTTGGACTGTTCAGCCATCTAAGGACTCATTTTAAGAGTGGAAGCAAGTCTTCCTCGATTCTGAGGGACTGCCTATGATGATGATGACTAAACTACGTGTGTAGAAAGGCTCTGTGACATCTAAATACCTGGGCTCACCAATTGAAGTAGGCCTTGAGCTGACTCTTCAACAGCAGGTTGCACCTCATCCAAATCTGCTCTGTGCTTCAACACGTTCTCTCTCTTGCATCTTAAAGGAGGGAGAGATGTGAAGAGATTTAGGGAGGGAACTCCAGAGTTTAGGGCCTAGGCAGTTGAAGGCACAGTGAATGTATCTGTACTGTTGCTTACTGTAGTAATCCAGAGGTCTGAATTAATAATCTGGAGACATGCGTTCAAATCCCATCGTGGCAGCTGGGGGAATTTAAAGTCAGTTACTTAAATAAATCTGGAATTAAAATCTAGTATCAGTAATGGTGACCATGAAACTACCGGATTGTCAGGAAAAACCCAACTGTCCTTTAGGAAAGGAAATCTACCATCCTTACCTGGTCTGGCCTACATGTGACTCCAGACCCACAGCAATGTGTTTGACTCTTTGCTGTCTCTCTAAAATGGCTTAGCAAGCCATTCAGTTGTACCAAACTGCTACAACAAAGTCAGCACTGTGTGAGTACCTTCACCACACAGACTGCAGCAGTTCAAGAATGGGGCTCACCACCACCTTCTTAAGGCCAATTCAGGATGGGCAATAATTGCCGGCCTTGCCAGCCACACCCACATCCCGTGAATTATTTTTTTTAAGTCTCAGTATCATCCTGGTGAATCGACGATGCCTCCCCTGCAAGGCCAATTTATCCTTCCTGAGGTGCGGTGCCTAGAACTGAACGCAGTGCTCCAGATACAGTCTAACCAACTGTAGCATAACTTTCACCCCTTTGTATTCCAGCCCCTTTGAGGTAAAGGTTAACAAAAAGCCTTTTTGATTATTTTTGTACCTGTCCACTAGTTTTTAGTGATTTCTGTACATGGATCTCTAAATCTCTCTGCTTCTATTTAGAAAATAGTCAGATCTATGCTTCTTAGGTCCAAAATGTATGACCTCACACTTCCTCACACTGAACTCCATCTATCACAGTTTCACCCACTCATTAATCTATCAATGTCCCATTGCAACTTTCTTCTCTCATCTACAGTACTTACTGTGTCACCTAACTCAGTGTTGTCAGCAAACTTGGATATACAGCTCTCTATTCCTTTATCTAAATCATTGATAAATACAGTGAAAAACTGAGGTCCCAGTACAGATCCCTGGGGGATGTCACTAGTTACATCCTGCCCATTATTTCCATGCTCTGTCTTTAACATTCTAACCAATTATTTAGCCATATCAGAATTTTGCCTCAAATTCCATGTACTTACATTTTTGCTAACAGTACCTTATGCGGAACCTTATCGAATGTCTTTTGAAAGTCCATGTAAATAACATCCATCAACATGGCTATATGGCCTACTCCTGTTCTTATTTCTTATGTTCTTATGTTCTTATTCTCTTATATACCACATTTGTTACCTCCTCAAAAATTTCAGCTAGGCTAGTTAGACAAGATTTACCCTTTACAAATCCATGCTGGCTGTCTCAGCTCATATTTGTACAAGTGTTTAGTCACTCTGTCCCTAAAAACAAAGCAGAAATCTTTAGCATCCATTTAGGGTGTCATGTATCTCGCATTACTGTATATAACTGTATCTTACCATGCTATACATGACTGTAACTGGATATGACCTGTAACAATAAGCATATCTTACCACCAGGGGTGCACTTTCAGGAGACAATCCATACCTGTCCCACTGAGGTATATAAAGGGAGGTCTCAGGCAAGTGCAGCACTGGAGAGCTGGAATTAAAGGTGCAGGTCCTGAGTGATCTTGACTTCAGCATGTGTCTCGTGTAAGTCAGTACATTAGAGTCAGGACTTAACAGTGGCGACAAGTTACGGGATCACAGAATCCACAGAATGGCTACCAACAGCTCAGATGAGAAATACAATGCTGGAGACAATTGGGATGACTTTATAGAAAGGCTCCAGCAAAGCTTTGCGACCAAAGACTGGCTGGGCGACGATAAGGCAGACATGAGAAGAGCCCATCTCTTGACCAGCTGTGGCTCGAAAACATACGCTTTAATGAAGGACCTGTTGGCACCAGAGAAACCAGCAAGCAAGTCGTTTGAGGAGTTGAGCATACTGGTGAGAGACCACCTGAAGCCAGCGAGCAGCCTACACATGGTCAGACACAGATTCTACAACTACAGACGCTGTGTGGGTCAAAGCATACCCGACTTCGTGGCGGAACATCGGAGGCTGGCTAGTTCATGTGAGTTCCCCGATGAACTAAGGAGAGAAGTACTGAGAGACTTTTTTATTGAAGGAATAGGCCACGCAGGCATATTCCGAAAGCTTATAGAGACTAAGAACTTGACTCTAGAGGCAGTAGCATTGGTCTCACAGACGTTCTTGGCAGGCGAAGAAGAAACGAGGCTGATCTATACTTCGGGTACGACAACCAACGAGGCATTGGAACAAGGGGTTCACATTGTGAAACAAACTGCTACCCCCACACACAGACAAAGGCAGGAGAGCAGGCCTTCAACAGCAGACAATGGCGCCAGAAGCCATCAAAATCATCAACCCACAATGCAAGCAATCAACAACAGATTGAGAGAAGCTCAAGGGAGATCAGCCAGATGCAGCTCATCCTTCGGAAACAATGGAAACGGTCTGTGTTGGAAATGTGGGGGAAGGCACTCAACCAAGGTGTGTCGATTTCAGCATGCCGTTTGCAGAAACTGCAACTGCAACTACACAGGGCATCTGGCTCGCATGTGCAGAAAAACAGCAGCTTGGCTGGCATACGAATCGGAAGGGTCGGAAAGCGGACCAGAAGACGGTTGCAACAGTGCACGGGCTGCCGAGGTACAGCGGGTTAACACGATCAATATCCACTGTTCTTACACCAAGACGCCTCCAATTATAATGAGGGTTCTACTCAACGGGATACCCGTCAACATGGAACTGGACACGGGGGCCAGTCAATCCCTCATGAGCGTTCAACAATTTGAACAGCTGTGGCCGCACAAAAGCAACAGACCAAAACTCACAAAGTTCGACACCAAACTAAGGACCTATACTAAAGAAATCGACCCAGTCCTTGGCAGCTCCATGCTCTCGGTCACACACAAAGGGATGGTGCACCGACTTTCCCTGTGGATTGTCCCCGGGGATCTCCCAGCCCTGTTGGCGAGAAGCTGGCTAGCAGAACTTAATTGGAAATGGGATGATGTTCACGCCATGTCGTCAGAGGAACGAACCTCCTGCTCAACAGTTCTAAGCCATTTTGAACATCTCTTTCAGCCAGGTATGGGCACCTTCAAAGGGGCTAAAGTTAGAATCTACATCACACAGAATGCCAGACCGGTCCCTCACAAGGCTAGAGCTGTGCCTTATGTGATGAGGGAAAAGATTGAAAACAAACTGGACCGGCTTCTGCAGGAAGGCATAATTTCTCCCATGGAATTCAGCGACTGGGCAAGCCCCATCGTCCCCGTCATGAAGCCTGATGGATCCGTGCAAATCTGAGGGGATTACAAGTCTACCATAAACAGAGTCTCCCTACAGGACCAATACCCGCTGCCCAGAACGGAGGACCTATTTGCCATGTTGGCTGGAGGAAAACTTTTCTCAAAACTTGACCTCACATCTGCGTATATGACGCAAGAACTGACCGAAGAGTCTAAGCTACTCACCACCATCAACACACATCGAGGCCTTTTTGTGTATAATCGATGCCCATTTGGCATCAGGTCGGCAGCTGCTATATTCCAGCGCAATATGGAAAGTCTGCACAAGTCCATCCCGGGGACGGTTGTGTTTCAAGATGACATACTCATCACGGGCAGGGACACCGACTCTCATCTCCGCAATCTTGCGGAAGTACTAAGTTGATTGGATCGGGGAGGCCTAAGAGTTAAGAAATCCAAGTGTCTGTTTCTCGCGCCTGAGGTTGAATTTTTGGACAGAAGGATTGCCGCTGATGGAATCCGCCCAACCGAATCCAAAACCGAAGCAATTCGCCTGGCACCCAGGCCCCGGAATGTCTCGGACTGCGCGCCTTTCTCGGGCTACTCAATTACTTTGGGAACTTTATGCAGAACTTGAGCACGTTGCTGGAGTCTCTCCATGTGCTACTCAGAAAGGGGTACAATTGGTTTTGGGGGGACGCCCAAGAACGCGCCTTCAATAAGGCACGCAACCTTCTATGTTCCAAGAGTGTTTTAGCCTTTTTTGACCCAGGTAAAAAGTAAGTCCTTAAATGTGATGCGTCAGCATACGGGGTCGGGTGCGTTTTACAGTATTAAAATGGTGAGGGTAAATTACAACCCATTGCTTATGCCTCCAGGTCACTTTCGCGGGCGGAGCGCGGGTACAGTATGGTTGAGAAGGAGGCGCTCGCATGCGTGTACGGTGTCAAAAAGATGCACCAATACCTTTTCGGGGCCAAGTTTGCATTAGAAACCGACCACAAACCCCTCACGTACCTACTATCCGAGTGCAAGGCAATCAACGACAACGCCTCGGCGCGCATTCAGAGGTGTGCACTCCTGCTGGCGGCTTACGACTACACGATAAGGCACAGACTAAGCACAGACAACTGTGCCGACGCACTTAGCAGGCTACCCCTGGCGACCACAGAAGGGTCCGACGAACAGGACTGTGAGATGGTCATGGCAATCAATGCCTTTGAATCCACAGGTTCGCCCATGATGGCTCGCCAAATCAGAGCCTGGACGACCAGCGACCCCACGTTATCTCTAGTTAAAAGATGCGATTTAACCGGTGACTGGGCAGAGGCTCGCGATGCCTGCCCCGAGGAGGTCAAACCCTTCCATAGGCGCATGCATGAACTCTCACTACAGGCAGACTGCCTGATGTGGGGCAGCCGAGTAGTTATGCCCTTACGAGGCAGGGAGGCGTTTGTCCGGGAGCTCCATCGCGAGCACCCGGGGATCGTCCTTATGAAGGCCATAGCCAGATCTCATGTCTGGTGGCCTGGCATTGACGCGGACTTGGAGCTCTGCGTCTGTCGGTGCACCATTTGAGCCCAACTCAGTAATGCCCCCAGGGAGGCCCCCCTAAGCCCTGGCCCTGGCCCAGCAAACTGTGGTCGCGGGTGCATGTAGACTATGCGGGCCCAGTCATGGGCAAAATGTACCTCGTAGTCGTTGATGCATTTTCAAAATGGATCGAGTGCACCATTTTAAACTCGAGCACCACCTCCACCACTGTGGAGAGCCTTAGAACCATGTTTGCAATGCACGGCATTCCTGACATATTGGACAGTGATAATGGTCCGTGCTTCACCAGCACAGAATTTCACGATTTTATAGTTGACCACGGTATAAATCATGTTAAGACGGCACCTTTCAAGTCGGCCTCCAATGACCAGGCGGAGTGAGCAGTGCAGATCATTAAACAAGGTATGCTCAGAATCCAAGGTCCCACACTGCAGAGCTGCCTGTCGCGACTGCTGCTGGCATACAGATCTCGTCCGCATTCGTTGACTGGGGTTCCGCGCAACTATTGATGAAACGAACCTTAAAGACCAGGCTCTTGTTAATCCTCCCAGACATGCATGAAATTGTTGAGGCTAAGCGTCAAAAGCTAACTGAGAACCATGACCGAAATTCGAGGGGGAGGTGGAATGAAATAGGGGAAAAAGTGTCTGTGCTAAACTATGGCCGGGATCCCAAATAGCTTGCAGGGACAGTAACAGACAAAGAGGGAAACAGGCTACTGGTTGTACAAATGGACAATGGCCAAACCTGCCGGAGGCATGTAGACCAAGTAAAAAGTAGCTTCATTAATAACACTGAAGAACCAGAGGCAGACTACAATGTGGAACTCACACCATACCTGGTGGACAGACAGGTGGAACAACCTAGGAAAGGGCAGTCTCAACAGACAGCCCAGGCGAGATACCAGCTATCACACCGAACGAAACAGACAGCCCAGATGAGATACCAGCAATCACACCAAACGAAAAACAGGCACCAAGGCAAACAATTGAACCAAAACTAAGACGCTCCATGCAAGAGCGCAGACCACCTGAGAGACTGAATCTATAAAGGCAATAAGACCTTGGGGGAGGGTGATGTCATGTATCTCACATTACTGTATATAACTGTATCTTACCATGCTATACATGACTGTAACTGGATATGACCTATAACAATAAGCATACCTTACCACCAGGGGTGCACTTGCAGGAGACACTCCATACCTGTCCCACTGTGGTATATAAAGGGAGGTTTCAGGCAAGTGCAGCACTGGAGAGCTGGAATTAAAGGTACAGGTCCTGAGTGACCTTGACTTTAGCATGTGTCTCATGTAAGTCAGTACATTAGAGTCAGGACCTAACATAGGGGTCAGTCATTTGCTATCAAGCTGCAAGATGGCAGGACTGGGAAATTAAACATTTTCCCTTTTCAGGCATTCAGGCCTCGATATTAACCCACCCGCAATGGTGGGAGGCGGGGAGCTAAAATTTTAAAACAGTGAACGCTGGGGTTTTACGGCGCTGGGTTTCGAGGCGTGCAAGTGCACCATCTCGGAGAGGTGTCACACTTCATTAACATATTTAAATCAGGCTCTCACAGTGCAATTGCTGCACGGGAGGCCGGAGCTGTCGGCTCAAGAAGGTAAGTGCCTTTTACAGCACTCCTTGTGAGCCAGGAGGAGCAGGACTGCTTCCCTCATGCCCCTCAAGGAAGCCTTCAGCCTCTCCCCTGCTAATTGCAGCCTATCTCTCCAACAACCCACCCCCCACCCCTGCCGCTATGATGGCCTCTCCCCCCACGCCAAGCCTCAATCTCTCGTTCCCTTCATCCCACCATCTCTCCCTCCCTCTCTCCAGCGATTTCTTGCTCTCTTCCTCACACAATAGCCTCTCTTCCCACACACCCAAGCCCCAATCTCTCACTTCCTCCCTTTTGCAATGGCCTCTCTCAGCCCCCCTCCCACCATCTCTATTTCTCAGTCCCTCCCCCCTCCAGATTGCCCAGGACCATCGCTCCATCCCCAGGAGTCCCCAATTGAAGCCTGCTGCAGCTGCTTTTCCTTTGCATTTGGCCGGCTGCCAAATTGACAGGCACGAACAAATGATAATGAAGTCCCACCGTTAAATTCGGTAGGTCCTTGGCCTTGCCAGGTTTTCTCCGCACTCCCCCTCAACCTGCCCACGTCCCTATAAATATTGGGGCCTCAGTCTCAGCATCAAGTGCTCACAGTTCTGTTTGATGTATAGTTCTCTCTACTCTGTGCCTCACAACATCCAAAAAAGAGAATCCTTACTAGATCATGTAACATTTTTCAGTTACCATGCCAAGCATACTATAACTTTTCCGTGTGAGATTGACAATGTAATGCCAGTTTAATTAACGTTAAATTAAGGGGTCATTTCATGTTGTGAGCTCATGCCCATCAGATACTGGGTTCGGAGACTGCCCAACCCCATTTCACACAGGACTCTAAGAGCCAACATGCAGAGGTTTACCGTAATTTCATGCTTTGATATCAAGTAGACAAACACTGTATGCTATGAAACAGTTGCAGTGGCATCATATAAAGCAATTTTATGATAGGCTTAATTCCTAGGACAGCCACGAACAACTATTGTGAAACATCCATCACTGAGGTGCCATATTGGTTATCTGCACTGCACGGCAGTGTATGCTATTTCAGCAATCATTTCCAATGTTTATCTTTTGTATTAAAATACAAATAACATTTGGTCGACAGTTTACTGTAAGAGATGCAGTTATATCATTACATTACTGATTTCAACATTGTGCTTATCTTGATCATGGCAACCGTACCCAATTAACTACATATGAACATACGAACAATGATGGACAGGTAAAGACCATCTGGTCTATCGAGCCTGTTCCACACAATTGTGATCCCTTGTGTATCACAACTTATACACTCCACCCCAGCCGAAACCATGTGATCTCCTGGGAGAGTTAAAAAAACCCAGGCCAATTTGGGAAAAACAAAATCTGGGAAATTCCTCTCCTAACCATCTAAGTGATCGAAACTAGTCCAGGAGATCATTCTAGCCTTGAATTCCCTGCAGTGCCTACCTTCTGTAAGAGGAGATCTCCGTCACATGTCTTCGATTATATCTGTGCTGCTCGGGCATGGTGGGGCTATGCTCGTATGTCATTTGTGCTCCAGAGAGCATCATGTACTGTTTGTCATTGTTAGGTTAAAGTAACTATTTTGAGAAACAGGTCATTTTAACCTAAGCCGCTGGCCCGGAAACCCACGGGATCGGGTTGACTTCAATGGAGAGTGAAAGCGGGCAGGGTGTATGTGTTCTTTTGTAAATTTGATGCAGACCTCTTTGTCCAATGATGCCCAACTGTGTCTTTTTTTTCTTTGTTGTGGGATTTTCAAACGTTTTTTGTATTGCAGTCGCGTTTTGCACTTCAAGCCACGGTTTCTGCTAAATTCCAGATGATACCAGGAAATGAGGAGATGGAGTGCCGAAGTTTTCCTTTCCAATATTATTTGAAAGTGTCCTCTTATACTATTATTAGCTAATAATACAAAAAAAACCAAGATTGAATCTCAGTTCAAAGGTTTTGAAGCAGTGAACTTGATTTATTAATACTGTTCAACATGGTTTTCTTTAGTTACAGACTTCAGAAACATGGGAATGTTTCCAGTCTTGCATCGGATCTGCTGGTCTGTATTGAATTAACACTGCAAATCCTCTCATCATTGGAGAGTCCCATCAGCAGAGCCTGTCACGCAATGCGGTATTGTCTCATTTCCAGCAATACAACTTCAGTAAGAGACTTCTAATAAAATAGTGGCATCAGGAGGAGATTGCAACACTTTCCCTGTCCTGTGCTAGAAATTTCACCATCATTATCTGTTTTGAGCAGAAAGTCTCTTCTTTAGAAAAAACGTTGGCACACTGAAAGATTAAACTTTAATGAAGCAAAGCCAAAACCACAGATGCAGCCGTCTTCCTGTGTGTATCATGGCATGCGGATAGGTAATGATAGAGCGGATGACTCTGGCTGCTATTCTGGATGGCAAGCCTATTATTGTTGGCACTGCCTCCCGTGAATCAAGCTTGTGGAACTAAGTGTAAAAGCTACCAAGAAAATATTTCCATGTCCAATTTTCTGCTCTCTTCACCTAAAAATTGGGCTCTGCAGCATCTGTTTTTTAGGCACTAATCTTAAAGGTCGAAAATCAGGAAGTGCGCTGGACGCCATTTTGGTAAAGGGGTATGTGTGCGCACATCTAACGACTGCCGGCAGGTCAATGGCATGACGAACCCCCCCCATCAGCACTACTTAAAGGGATCATGAATTACTTACAGGTTAGTTACTGGATTATTTCTTCTGGCTGCTATTCTACACGTTTTTGAAACTTTCCTATACTTGTCTAAAGTATAGTCTACAAGCAGTGGGTGGTGCTGCAGTACGTTTTTGCTGCTTTAAAGGCTTGTGCTGAAACAAATTGTTTCCAGACACGGGTGGCCTGGTCGGCCTTCCGTTTGGAATTGAGCATGACTGGGAGAATGAGGAGAGGCCATACAGAAGTAGACAGGATGCTAGAAGTGGGAGGAGGAGGAGGGGGCGAAGGGCTCTCAGCAGGAGGTCAAATTTGCCCATGATATTTCGGGAGCAATTCTGTTACCTGAACTTCAATGAGGATCAATGCATGAGATATCTTTGCTTCACTAAAGAGGTTGTGGCTGAAGTCAGCCAACTGTTGCAGTCACAATTGAAACCTAAAAACAGGGCAAGGACAGCATTTCCTGTGGTCAAGGTGACCATGGCTCTAGATTCGAGGGTGATCTCGAGCCCGGCTTCAGACTGTACCATCTTGGCCTGGGCTGCAGCAGTCTGGGCTGGCTGGCTGACAGGTAACAGCAAGGGCACTGTTAGAGTGGCAGGGTTGGGAGCACAAGTAGTGTCATCCTGAGAGAGGAAAGCAGGTTTGTGCTCCATGGAGCCACTGCCACTTCCCCGGGGAGAACAGATTGATTGTGTCACCCTGGAAGTCCCTTGGAACACTGGTATTCAGGGCCATGATGGCAACAGTCTGAGCCTGCATGGCAGCAGTCTGATGTTGCACTGCAGCACTCAGACCTTTGGTGGAAGATATTTGTGCTGCATTGGAAGCTGAGACTATTAAAATGACTTAATAAGATGATGAACGGCAGAGTCAATGGGCAGGGTGTAAAATGGGTTGTTGATTCACTATTGTCCTTTTTGCAATATTACCAAAAAACATTTTCAATTCCATTGTTCCAACTGAAGCTACTGTATAAAGACTGCCCCTTTAAAGTTCTTTAAAAAGCCATGCATTATTATAAAGTTCCCACTGATGGTGCATTCTATGGATGTTGTAGAGTTTTAAGCAGTTGCCATAATGATACAACCTCTCAAACATGCAGAATTGACCTTGAGACTTCTTACCTTGAGGAATGGCAGGAGACCCTTGTTGGCTTCCTTGTCTTTCTCTTTCAGATTAAAGTCATAAAGAGCTTTGCAGAGGGGAGGGGGTTGAGGTAAATGATGGATCACTTGAACAAAATTGAGAGGGAAGATTCCACAGACTCCATTGATTTCTCCATAATACCAATTCCCATCCACTTGCCGATGCACCCTTTTTGAAGCTGAGGTCTCCTGGTTTCTGGCCTCCATACGTGTACAATGCTGTCGCACATGGCACCTGCAATAACCAACAACTTCGGATGATGGTATTTCAGCATAAGCAGTGTTGAAAGCAACATCACATTGCTGATAGACTCGACATAAAATACTTGCTGAAGAAAGAGGCCCAGAATCCTGCACAGAGACTACAGGGACATGCTCCTGCATTGTAGTCTACAGAAACATCCTTCCTCCCCAAGTCCCAACCCCAGTCCCATCACCAAGTACACCTCACTTTATTGTATTGAACAGTATTCAGAGAGATTTAGGTGTCCTTGTGCAAGAAACATAGAAAGCTAGCATGCAGGTACAGCAAGCAATAAGGAAGGCAAATGGCATGTTGTCTTTCACTGCAAGAGGGAGTTAGATATGGCCCTTATAGCTAAAGGGATCAAAGGGTATGGAGAGAAAGCAGGAAAGGAGTACTGAGGTGATGATCAGCCATGATCTTATTGAATGGTGGTGCAGGCTCGAAGGGCCGAATGGCCTACTCCTGCACCTATTTTTTATGTTTCTATGTTTCTATGTTTCTGCGAGTGCAAGATCGAATGATGGTGTCTCTTCATGTTCACTGCCTTCTTCCTCTTCCTCCACTACCTGGACAGGTTCCAGTTTTTGGGTATCTGAAATGAAAAAGAGGCAAGGGTTGGGTTATGGTGATGGGAGAGGAAATAGTAACACCCTCTGCAGCCTCTCACTCAAGAGATTGAGGGATGAGGCAGAAATGGGATGAGAGAACGAGGATTAGGTACATGGATACCCTCACCATCAATCACTTAAGCACCACCAGTGGCCACAGCCTCAGCAATGCCCCTTCCCATGATGGCTAACACTGTCTCCCCCATGGGTGTTAAAACACGCAGGCACGCTTGTCCTCCTCCAGTTCTTTGCTGCTGCCTGCTGTTATGTACCACCTCCTCCTGCAAGAAAAAGGGAGGTATGTCAGTGAGTGTCATGCAATATGTTTGGGTGATATGGCTGTCATGGTTTAATAGCTACCAGTCTATATGAGTTTTGGGTGTGAGGATTGCAACAGTGCTAAGTGTGTAAGGATGAGGTTAAGCATATGAATGTTAAGGTTCAATCCTGATTGAACGTGATTATTGGTAGGTGAGTGATGGGGTGTAGTGAATTGAGCAGTGGATGTGGCTAGTGATGCAGTTGGTAGGGTATGCCATTTGAAGATGAAGGCACTCACATTGACAACTCGCTTAGATCATTAAACCTCTTCCTGCACTGCATCTATTTTTGATGAGCAACACTCCTGGCATTGGCATCTGCCGTTATTTCTTCCCACTGCCTATTGAGCATGTCTGGAGGGCCTCCTGGCCCCCTGTGGGTACAGGACATCTCTGTTTCACCTCTTCCACCAAGACATCCAGCGCATTATCAGAACACCTTGGTGCGTGCTCTCTTGTTCAGCCATTCTTCAATCTTTGACAGCACAGATTCAGCTCACAAAGGATTGCCACCATTTCCTGCAACCACTTCCTGCACCCCTCCCCTTTAAGAGGTGCAGGCTACGTGCTGCCTGGATTGCAGTGAACGGGCGCGGTTTAATCGCGTACGATGCTTGTTTTCAGGTCTTATCCAAGTTCTCCCCCACTGTCTCTTGCTGGGATAAAGTTCCAAAAACATGCGCATGTGATTGTTGTTTATATGTGAGCTTAGACTGACTTCAGGCTATTTGACCATGGATGGCATCGCAGCCTGTCTGGATGCTCACCTCATCAAACACTCACACATGCACACGTTCCACCAGGGAGCCACTGGGTATGCTTGAGGATCAGGCACTCTGGCTGATAGTTTCCCTCACTAGTGCAGGAGTACTGAGCCCAGCTGCTGTTCCAGTGCAATTTGGATAACTCAGCATAGACTAGAGATGGAAACTGAGATCTTTGTTGTCTGCATCAGTCAGTGCCACACCAATTGGTGCATTTACAAACTGAGCTCGGCTCTAAACTAATGGCTTTTAACAGTGAACGTGTGGCTATGTCCCCAACAATGTTAAGGATTTGTTTTTTTAATGAAGCTTAAGTATTCTTTTTAAATGACATACAGGTTACTATGACCAAGCACAGTTTTGAGAGATACTTTATTGTGGAACGTGTCTTGCAAACTAATTTATTAGAAAACAAACAAAAGAAAACACAATGGGACAGTCAGTGACAGATGAGACTGCACACAGGGAGGTTAAAGTAACAGTGACCTCAGTCTTTATTAAGACACTCCAGAGTGAGGAACAGGCCTTAGGGGCTGGCTTATATACAGTACTCCCAAGAAATGCTGCGATCCCTTGGGATTCAGAGGATGCGCTCCCTAGTGGCGGAACATGGGAATGCATGCTTTACAGATACACAACATCACTCCCCCGCAAAGCCAAAGTGAAAACTATTTACAAGGTGAGGCAGTCGGGAGCCTTTCTTTCCCTGGTGGACCGCCTCGGTACAAATGTCTGTTCTGGTGTGTTGGCTGTGCCCTCGCTGGGCTGGCATGTTGTTGGCCCTGCAGGGCTGCTGGGTGAGCCTGGCCTTGCTGGGCTGTTGGGCATGATGGGTTCAATTTCCTGGTCCGGGGTGGTATCGTTGATCCTTTGGTTGTGTGTTGTGGGCTCGAAAAAGGTAGTGTCTGCTGTGGGTTGTGTCTGTGAACCGCAGCCTCGTTTGGTCCGGGTGCTTTCTGCAAATTTGTCCATTGTCTAGTTTGATTAGAAACACCTAACACCCTTCTTTAGCTATCACCGTGCCCGCGATCCACTTGAGACCATGTCCATAGTTTAGCACATACACAGGGTCATTCAGATCAATTTCCTGTGACACAGTGGCGCAACCATCATTTACATTTTGTTGCTGCCACCTGCTCTCTACCTGATCATACAGGTTGGGGTGAACCAGCGAGAGTCTGGTTTTAAGTGTCCTTTTCATGAGTAGCTAAATCGGGGGCACCCCTGTGAGCGAGTGGGGTCTCGTGCGGTAGCTGAGCAGTACTCGGGACAGGCGGGTTTGGAGTGAGCCTTCTGTGACTCATTTAAGGCTCTGTTTGATGGTTTATACTGCCCACTCTGCCTGCCCATTGGAGGCTGGTTTAAACGGGGCCGAGGTGACATGTTTGATCCCATTGCGGGTCATGAATTCTTTAAATTCGGCACTGGTGAAACATGGTCCGTTGTCACTGACCAGTATGTCAGGCAGGCCATGGGTGGCAAACATGGCCCTCAGGCTTTCAATGGTGGTGGTGGCGGTGCTTCCCGACATTATTTCACATTCAATCAATCCACCACCACCAGAAACATTTTACCGAGAAACGGGCCCGCATAGTCGACGATGTCATGTATTCAACTATCATTGTAACCCATGTATAAGCTGACCTAAGTTGTACACCTTGAGAACATTCACCACAAGGAGGTGAACTTGTGGGAGACACTCCTAACCTGGACTTTCAGGTATAAAAGGGGAAGCTCCACCCACCCTCATCACTTGAGGTCTTGGTAATAAAGGTGACTGGTCACAGAGTGACCTTCTCTCAAGTATGGGCCTCGTGTGCATTTATACTGTAGAGTAAGGACATATCAGATATGGATCCTCGACCATGGTCTGGAGGGCCAGGACCACAAACTTAGTGGTGCCTCTCTGGGCGCGTTGCTCAACTGAGCACACACGCGGCATTGCCGTACACAGGACTCTAAGTCAGAGTCGATACCGGGCCACCACACGTGGGATCTGGCTATCGCTTTCATCATTACTATACCCGGGTGTGTGCTGTGGAGATCCGAGATGAACGTCTCCCTGCCCTTTTTAGGTAGCACTACACGGTTACCCCACAACAGGCAGCCTGCCTGAATGGACAGTTCGTCCTTTCGCCGCTGGAACGGCTTGATTAGCAGCTCTTGCATTTCAACCGGGATGCTGGCCCAGCTCCCATGCAGTACACAGTTTTTTACTAGGCTGGTCCAAGTCCTAATCTGGCGGGCCGTGACAGGTGATTTATCATTTTCAAACGCTTCCATGACCATCAACAAGTCTGCGGGCTGCGCTACCATCAACAAGTTTGCAGGCTGCGCCATTTCCACCCCCGTGTAGGCAATGGTAGCCTACTGAGAGCATCCGCACAGTTCTCGGTGCCTGGCCTGTGGTGGATGGTATAGTTATACGCTGATAGCGTGAGTGCCCACCTTTGTATGCGAGCTGAGGCATTAGTATTTATCCCCTTGTTTTCAGCGAACAGGGATATGAAGGGCTTGTGATCGGTTTCCAGCTCAAAATTGAGACCAAACAGGTACTGATGCATTTCCTTTACCCCGAACACACACGCTATTGCCTCTTTCTCAATCATGCTGTAGGCCCTCTCGGCCTTAGACAAGCTCCTGGAGGCATAGGCGACAGGTTGCAATTTCCCCGCAACGTTGGCTTGTTGTAATACACACCGGACTCCGTACGGCGATGCGTCACATGCTAGCACAAGTCTTTTACACGGGTTATGCAATACAAGCAGCTTGATGGAGCATAAAATCTTTCTGGCTTTCTCAAAAGCAATTACTTGTTTTTTTTCCCCATACCCAGTTCTCACCTTTACGCAATAACACATGTAGGGGCTCTAAGAGGCTGCTTAACCCCGGTAGTAAGTTACCAAAATAGTTGAGGAGTCCCAGGAACGACCGCAACTCCGTGACGTTCTGTGGCCTGGGCGTGTTCCTGATAGCCTCTGTCTTGGCGTCTGTGGGCCGAATGCCATCCGCCGCGATCTTTCTCCCCAAAAACTCCACTTCTGTTGCCGTAAAGACGCAGTTCGACCTCTTCAGCCGCAGCCCTACGCGATCCAGTCGCTGGAGGACCTCCTCCAGGTTGTGTAGGTACTCGACGGTGTCCCGACCCATGACCAATATGTCATCCTGAGAAACCACCATGCGTGGTACCGACTTGAATAAGCTCTCCATGTTTCACTGGAAGATCGCTGCAGCCGACCGAATTCCAAACGGGCATCTGTTGTAGATGAACAGTCCTTTGTGCGTGTTGATGCAGGTGAGACTCTTTGAAGACTCCTCCAGCTCCTGCATCACTTAGGCCGTAGTCAGGTCAAGCTTGGTGAATGTCTTGCCTCCTGCCAGCATCGCAAATAGGTCATCTGCCTTAGGTAGCAGGTATTGGTCCTGTAGCGAGAAACGATTAATAGTTACTTTATAATCGCCGCAAATCCTGACCGTGCCATCACTTTTGAGTACTGGAACAATCTGGCTGGCCCACTCGCTGAATTCCACTGGGGAGATTTTGCCCTCGCGTTGCAGCCTGTCCAGCTCGATTTCTACTCTCTCCGTGAGGTACCACTCGCGCCTTGTGGTGAATGGGTCGTGCCTCTGGGACCAAGTGGATCCGTACCTTCACCCCGGAAAAGTTTCCAATGCCTGGCTCAAAAAGGGAAGGAAATTTGTTCAGAACCTGGGTACGTAAGGCCTCATCGACATGTGATAGCGCTCGAATGTCAACCCAGTTCCAGCGGATTTTGCCCAGCCAGCTCCTTCCAAGCAGTGTGGGGCCATCGCCCAGGACAATCCAGAGTGGCAGTTCATGCACCGTGCCCTCGTAGGTGACCTTGACCATGGCGCTGCCTAGGACAGTGATGAGCTCTTTGGTATACGTTCTCAGTTTCGTGTGGATGGGGCTCAGGGCTGGTCTGAGTGCCTTGTTGCACCACAGTCTCTCAAACATTTTTTTACTCATGATGGATTGGCTAGCGCCAGTGTCCAGTTCCATGGCTACGGGTAAGCCATTCAATTTTACATTTAGCAATATAGGTGCACATTTCGTCGAAAATGTGTGCTACCCGTGTACTTCAGCATCTGCCTCCTCTCTGAGGCTCAAAATTGCTTTGATCCACCATGGCCCGATCTTCCTCTGCCAAGTGGTGGTCAGCAGGTTTTGCTCGTCTGCAAGCTCATTGGAGGTGCCCCATTGTTCCACAGCTGTTGCAAACATACCCTTTGAAGTGGCATGAATAGGCTGAATGGAAGCCTCCACAATGCCAACAAGGTGTGAATTGCCTTGCATTCATCCTTTGTTGCGGGCTCTGAGTCATCTGGGTCACCTGAGGCCTGCTGGCAGTTGCAGACTCGTGGGTTCTGCCCTGTACATTTCTGCTCGCAAACACAGTTCCAGTTCATTTATGAACATTGCTAGCACTTGTGTGCTGAGAGATTTGTTTGGTGTTATCACTGGTGGACATAAACGCCTGTGCTATCGCAATGGCCTTACTGAGGGTTGGTGTCTCTACAGTCAAAAGTTTTGTAGAATGGTCTCGTGGCCAGTGCCCAGTACAAAAAAGTCTCTGAGCATTTGCTCCAGGTAGCCATCAAACTCACATTGTCCTGCAAGTCACCTTAGCTTGGCGACATAGCTCGCTACTTCCTGACCTTCAGATCGCTGGCAAGTGTAGAACCGATACCTCGCCATCAGCACGCTCTCCCTCGGATTAAGATGCTCCCTAACCAGTGTACACAGCTCCTTATACGACTTATCTGTGGGTTTCACCGGAGCCAAAAGATTCTCCATGAGGCTGTAGGTCGGTGCCCCGCAGACCGTGAGGAGTACCGCTCTCCTTTTTGCAGCATTTCCTTCTCCGTCCAGCTCGTTGGCTACAAAGTACTGGTCTAGCCGTTCGACATAGGCTCCCCAGTCCTCACCCTCCGGGAACTTCTCCAGGATGCCCACAGTTTGTGTTGGATTCGTATACTCATCGCCAGTTATTGTGTTCCTAACACAGATGAGACTGCACACAGGGAGGTTAAAGTAACAGTGACCTCAGTCTTTATTAAGACACTCCAGAGTGAGTAACAGGCCTTAGGGGCCGGCTTATTTACATTGCTCGCAAGGGATGCTGAGTTCCCTTGGGACTTCAGGGAATGTGCTCCCTGGTGGCGGAATATGGGAGTGCATGCTTTACAGATACACAACAGTTTTGGTCTCCATATTTAAGAAAGGATATACTTGCTTTGGAGACAGTTCAGAGAAGGTTCACTAGGTTGATTCCGGAGATGAGGGGGTTGACTTATGAAGATAGGTTGAGGAGGTTGGGTCTCTACTCATTGGAATTCAGAAGAATGAGAGGTGATCTTATCGAAACGTGTAAGATTATAAGGGGGCTTGATAAGGTGGATGCAGAGGGGATGTTTCCACTGATAGGGGAGACTAGAACTAGGGGGCATAAGCTTAGAATAAGGGGCCACCCATTTAAAACTGAGATGAGGAGGAATTTCTTCTCTCAGAGGGTTGTAAATCTGTGGAGTTCATTGCCACAGAGAGCTGTGGAAGCTGGGTGATTGAATAAATTAAAGACAGAGATAGACAGTTTCTTAACTGATAAGGAAATAAGGGGTTAATGGGAGTGGGCAGGGAAGTGGACCTGAGTCCATGATCGGATCAGCCATGATCGTATTAAATGGCGGAGCAGGCTCGAAGGGCCATGTGGCCTACTCCTGCTCCTATTTTTTATGTTCTTATGAGTGCTGCATTGTTATAAATCTGTGCTTTTGATGAGAACTGAGGTTCTGTCTGCCTGTCCAAGTGTACATTAAAGGTCTGAAGTGAATTCTGCCAGTGCGCTGGCCAAAATTCCTTTCTTAGCTAACACTGCCAAGAACACAGTTTAACTCATCTTTCATCTCATTCCTGTTGGTGGATGCTGCTGGCGCAGATTAGCTGCCACATTTGCCTACATAGTAACAGTTGTTGCACTCCAAAAGTAATTCATTAAGTGTTTTGAGACTTCTCAACTACATGATAAAGTACTAAATTAAAGCAAGTATTTCATTCTTACAATTGAGATAAAAGTGAGCAGAAAATGTTTGAGTTCGGAGAGAGCAGAAAGCTTGAAATCTGTTTGGGGAGCCCAGAATTTGGGATGGAACCCATTTTGCTCTGATTCCACCTCATTTTGACAACCCCTTTAAATTTCAGTCAGCGGGTGGTCATGGTCAGATCTATCGCCTGTCTCC
Source organism: Pristiophorus japonicus (assembly GCF_044704955.1). Classification (NCBI taxonomy): domain Eukaryota; kingdom Metazoa; phylum Chordata; class Chondrichthyes; family Pristiophoridae; genus Pristiophorus; species Pristiophorus japonicus. The sequence goes on from NC_091985.1 coordinate 56,311,645, forward strand.
CCGTCGGTCACATCAGGTGAAACAGCTTGTCATGGTCTACATTATCTCGACCCTCTCAACCTTCTCTTTACTAGTGAGAACATGCCCAATTTACATAATTGCTCCTGATAAACCAATCCTTTCGTCCCCTCACTCATTCTGGTTACTCACTTCTATATCATTTCAATATGACAAGAGCAATGTGCATTTATATAATGCCTATAATGTAGTAAAATATCCCAAGACACTTCACAGGAGCACTATCAAACAAAATTTTACAGATAAAAACTTAAGAACTAGGAGCAGAAGCAAGCCATTTGTATTGTGTATGCAGGCACCTTTGGTAATGACTCCACGAGGCAGGGTATGGTACTTTATCTGTGTAGACTGTAGTCTTTTATTTGCAGCTCCTCGAGTGAGGACACCAAGCTGTGAGCTCCCTTTTATACTGGGTTACCTGCAGTGTGCAGAATGCAGGTAACCCTTAGGTCTCCAGCAGCAGCACCCTTTAGTGTACAGGTAAGGTGTGTACAGTGGAAGGTACATTCAGTGTTACAGACATCATATAACAATACAAACATGCATACGTAACAACCTCCCCCCTAAGCATTTTTCAAGTCCTTATTGTCATGACCTGGGGAGGTGATCAGTGGTGGGCTGTGGGAGGTTGTGGTGAGGGTTGTGTGGGTGCCAGGTGTGACCCCTGTGCTTGAGGCTGGGCTCGTACATTTCCCCCCCTTCACAAACAGACCATTGGGTGCCACTGTTGTGGGATCCCTCAGTGGGGTAGCCATTGCAGCAGTGGGTAGGGTGCATACTCTGTGATGTGAGTAGTTGTGTGGTGGTAGGCAGGGCCACAGGACTGTATGGGCTCCTTGTCCTCTTATTGGGATGAGAGTCTGGTCATCCCAGGGAAAGCTGGAGGGTATCGGCCTCTCGATCCTGGTGTTGGCGCTCCTGGCCAGGGGGTGTAGGGCTGGTCTGGGGCAGGTTGCCAGTGGTGGTGGCTTTACTGCCCACTGACCACTGTCCCTGTAGTGGGTCTGCTCCCACTGGGTGTGTGTGTGTCCTTCCTGGGGCATCACACTAGTTCCAAAGGTCCAGGCTACATGGTCTGGTAGCCAGCTGGACCTGGGGGTCTCCCACGGGGGGATTCCTCTAGCATTTGCATGGTCCCTGTAGAACCCAGTGTCCCTTAGCAGTGTCCTACCTATATACATGACAGCTTGGCTCTGATCACACATAGTCGAGCCTACATTATTGACTCTCTTTACATTGTTAATAACAGCATTTGCATCACTTTTTGGTATCATCGTCTCACCAGACATGGTACATTAGGCATTTCAAACTCGCTGTCATAATCATCACACATAACAAGCTTGTTCTTAACCTTACTTACACAAGCATTCATTTCATTTTTCACATTAGTTACAGCAGCATCATAATTCATGGCTACATTATCATACTTGTACCCTTTTATTGCATTTTTAGCTTTAAAGTCCCTGTCATCTTTAAGTGGAAACTGACCCTTTAAATTTTTTTGGTTACCGGTCTCCTTTAAGGGAGCCTTCCAATCCGATTGGCCGCTCGGTGTCACATGTCGCTCCTTCAACACTGCCCCTCGTGGTCTGGTCGCGGCCATTTTGATTGCAGGTTCTTCTCCTCGAGGTGCAGCCGCCATCTTCTGGCTCTCCATTCAATAAGATCAGCCATGATCTTGTTGAATGGCGGAGCAGGCTCGAGGGGCTAGATGGCCTACTCCTGTTCCTAATTCTTATGTTCTCCTCCAGGTAGGCTGTGGTGGTCTTTTCTTCAACAGGTTCGGTCATGGACATCGGGAGTCTATCTTTCTCGACGATTTTCGCCTCTTGGAGTTCTGCCCCGACCTGGAAGGAGAAGTTTGGGTTTTCAGTCCTGGAGATTTTGCCGCGGTGTGGTTCTGGAGATTTTGCCGTGCAGTCGAGCTGGACAGTGGGATTTCTAGATGCAGCAATGAATCCATGTTCGATGTCGATTGCTGGAGCCCGGAGGCCGTCGCCACTTCGACCGATTTGGACCGGGTTCATCCAATTCCTTCCCAGCAGCGTGAGACCATCACCAGCAACGATCCACAGGGGGAGTCTGTTCAACACGCCGCCCTGGGAGACCTGGACGTCCATGCTGCCAACGACCGGGATTTTACCTTTGGTGTAGGTGAGCAGCTTCGCTTAGACAGGAGACAGTTTTGGTCGAGTGGCGGGATTCATCCAAATTTTTTCAAAGGTCGTTTGGCTCATCACAGACTGGCTCGCCCCGTGTCGATCTCCATGGAAACTGGGACCCCGTCGATGTCTACTTCTATTGTCCACGGAGAACTTTCGGTGGAGCAGGTATAAATTCCATACTCTTCTTTCAGGGGTTGAGCAACTTCATATTCATCTGTGTCGGAGCCTCGGTGATCAGCCAACTCTTCAGTGGCGCGATGAGTACAGCTTTTTCTGCACATTCTCTGAAGGTGCCCTTTTTCTTTGCAGCCTTTGCATGTATAGTCTTGGTAGCGGCACTGGTGGACACTGTGGTTTCCTCCACAGCGCCAGCACGGGGCCATCTAGTTTGCCCCATGTGGCGGACTCAGGGTTGCGGGACTTGGGGCAGCATTTCTGCCTTTAGAAGTAGCCATGCGGTGCACTGCGCTCGCCAGTTTAGAGTCCTGGGTCAGTATTCGCCTGGAGTCGTCGGCCGAAACCATATAAGCCTGGTTCACTTTTGAATTGCTTTCTGCAGGGTGACTGTGATGTCCGCAGAGAGCTCTCGTGGCCAACTCCGATGACAAAATTGACCCTTAGTGCTTCATTGAGGTGGTCTCCAAAATCACATGATGCAACTAGTCTTCTTAAATGTGCAGCATACTTAGTAATTTCTTGGCCTTCGGGTCGCCGGTAAGTGTAGAATCAGTGCTTGGCTGTGAGGATGCTTTCTTTTGGTTTAGTTGCTCCTGTATTAGTGTTACAAGTTCCTCATAGCTATTGGTGATTGTCTTCTCCGGGGCTAGCAAGTCCCTGATGAGACAATGGATGGTGGGCCCACAACTGCTAAGCAGGATGGCCCTGCGCTTTTTCAGACATGTAGCCAGTGTGTTCCCATCCAGGTCATTGGCTATGAAGAAATGTTCCAAGCTTTTTACAAAAGTGTCCCAATCTTCCCCATCGGTGAATGTCTGAAAGTTGCTGAGATTCGACATGCTGAGCGTGTAGTTCGTGACCTCGTCGCCAGTTATTATGTATGTAAGCACCTTTGGTAATAACTCCACGAGGCAGGGTATGGTACTTAAATTGTGTAGACTGTAGTCCTTTATTTGCAGCTCCTTGAATGAGGACACCAAGCTGTGAGCTCCCTTTTATACTGGGTTACCTGCAGTGTGCAGGTAATGCTTAGGTCTCCAGCAGCAGTACCCTCTGGTGTACAGGTAAGGTGTGTACAGTGTATGGTACATTCAGTGTTACAGACATCATATAACAATACAAGCATGCATACATAACAATTTTGCCCTTCAAGCCTGCTCCGCCACCCAATAAGGTCATGGCTGATCTTCGACCTCAACTCCACTTTTTTGGCCAATCCCCACATCCCTTTATTCCCCTAAAGCCACATAAGAAGATATTAGGCCAGGTGATCAAACACTTGGTCAAGGAGGTAGGTTTTAAGGAGTGTCATAAAGGAGGAGGGAGAACTAGAGAGGCCGAGAGCTTTATGGAGGGAATTCCAGAGTTTAGGGCCTAGGCAGCTGAAGGCATGAACGCCAATGGTGGAGCAATTAAAATTGAATGTGGGGGGGGGTGGTGGTGCAAGAGGCCAAAATTGGAGGAGCACAGAGATGTAGGAGGGTCGGAGGGGTGGAAAAGGCTACAGAGGTAGGGAGGGACAAGGCCTTGGAAGGATTTGAAAACAAGGATGAGAGTTTTCAAATTGAAGTGTCACCAGACCAGGAGCCAATGTAGGTCAACAAGCACAGGGAAAGTGGGAGAACGGGACATGGTGCGAGTTAGGACACAGGCAGCAAAGTTTTGGATGAGCTAAAATTTATGGAGGCTGGAAGATGGGGGGCTGACCAGGAAAGCATCGAAATAGTTGAGTCTAGAGCTGACAAAGGCAGTTTCAGCAGTCTAGCAGTAGAGGGTTCCAGCAGCAGATGAGTTGAAGCGACTGCACAGAATCATAGAATTTTACACACAGAAGGAGGCCATTCGCACAAGGCTGTTTTGAATAGCTGCAACATCCTTCTTTTGCTGCAGCGACCAGGACTGTAGACAGGATTCCAAGTGCGGTCACAACAATTATTTATAATGTGGCTGGATCATTTCACGATCTCAGCTCAATACTAACTTTTACTATATCTGATTTGCTTCACTCACTGCCACCGAGCATTGTTGCAATAGCTTCAATTTATTGTCAATCAAGTCATCAGGGTGGCATGGTACTTCTCTGACATTCTGGGTGATGAATCGGGGCGGGCATCGGTGGGACACTCTTGCAGGCGTGATGCACCTACCCCCAGCATAAAATTGACCCTGTCCCTCAGATTTGGGACAGGGTCTTCTCCAGCTTGGGGCTGGAATGGGTGAACCCCTGGGATTTCGGTCCACAATGTTGCAATACCCTGGTTTTTAATTCACCAAGTTTATATTGCAGAACTAATTCCATAACAGTGGAGCAACAGAAGTCCTGCATTGCAACTTATGTTCTAGCAACCCTACATTCCAAAGCCATTGGGGAAGGTAGCTATATGGCCACTTATTGGGAAACCACATCAGTGGCCTGCGTAGATGGGCTGAGAACTCAACCTGCCAGGGACCTAAAAAACTGGAAGTTTCTGCATCCGAAGGCAATACTTACATTTGCTGCCTAGGGTGCAGCTGCCTCCAAAGGTATCTGCAAAACTTACCTCTTTCGGTGTGTTGCTCAGACTTAGCAACCCTGAAAGTAGTATTGGTACCTCATTTACTTTACAGCGCTGCAGTCACTGTTAACAGCAGGGCTAAGAGGTAAAGCAGGCATCAGTTACAAATACATTTTTCTTACACAGCTGTCGGGCAATGTGTTGATTGAAAGTACTTTTGCACTATTATGTCCAGTATCCTGCCTCATAAATCACTATAAAACAGTCCTGTAACAAACAACTTAGAATGTTTTGATAGCCTATTCGTAAATGAAGCTAGCCCACGATCTTATTTCAGCAGTACATATAATTGTGACAAATTGGGCATATAGGATTTTCCTAATGTGGTGTTTGTGCATCACCTAATAAAAGTTTGCTTTGGTTAGTTTTTTATGATTTTAATTGCTGTATCATGTTTTACAGGCTGTTCCACTTTGTAGCTAAAGATTAAATTACCCCGATGGCCAGAGTACTGTACAATGTTCTGCATTATTGCAATCCAGTTAGCAAAACGCCTAGAAAAAGCAATTTCAGTTGCTGAGAAACTTAACTTACTCTTAAGAAAAATGGCTGCGATCATCATATCTGCAGCCAATAAGGCTGTTTTGGTAGTTAGTGGTGCGTGCATATAAATAACACCTAGCCACCAGAAACCCACGTTCTGGGTTTTTTCTGTGTGGCGAGTTACTAGCAATAGTGACTTAAGCCATTAAGTGAGATTATGTTTTCAATGACTAGTTCAAGCAATTTTCACCATCAGGAATTGTGGCTTTTAACCTCTGAATGTTACCATGGCACTATCAACAGCAGAATGTTATGCAAAATGGGGTGTTTATTTAAAAGGAAAGAAAAGTCTTTAACGAGTACTTCTTGTTAAAAGTACTCTCCCTTTTTAATAGAATAAAACAATAGACTTGCTATCAATTTATTTAACATTTTTGTAAAATGTCAACTTGTTTTGCTGAAATGGAGACTTTTGCGAAGGTCCTTGCTCAGCCATTCCCGTTATGTCACTGATTCGGAACATCCTTGTGCACCAAAAACAACTGCACAGGAAGGGTTGTGACTTCAAGTTGGTGGCTTCTCCAGAGCCACCTTACCCCGGGAAGCTACACTATTGTCTGTCAAACTGTTTATGTGGCTCCGCCGCATGTGCCTAGTACATACAAACAACTCAAACATACTCCTACTGTCCTCCTTCCTCCTTCGCACAGGACCTCTCTCTACATGGAATTCACAGTACGCAATGTGGGCCTTACGATCTCAGTCTCACTATTGGCACGTGCTGCGCCTTCTTTTTTTACATTCCCACCTAGCTTTGTAACATCAGCAAACTTAAAGAATTCACACACAGGCATCTTCCACCGTTTAAAATGAGTTCTTCAGTCACCTGAGTACTCATTTTTAGTGTGGAAGCAAGTCACCCTCGACCCCGAGGGACTGCCTATAATAATAAAAGTTTCTTGCATTGCTGCAACTCCACAGGATCATAGAAATTTACAGCTCAGGAGGAGGCCTATTGCGCAAGGCTGCTTTGAAGGCACTGTTTGCTGTGGAGCCACTCCAGGAAACTCTCTGTTTATGATGCCACCAGTGTTGCCAAACTGGGAGGATTAGTCAACGCAAGGGCTTCCATACAGCAATAACATTGACATTTTGTCATAGAAATTCACGAGGAGACTATTCTTTTCTTCTATAAAAAGTAGGAATACTTTTGTTAAGTTCAGAATAACTCCACGAGACTGTGTTGTAAGCTCAAACCATTGTGACCTTGGTCTCTTTAATATAACTCCAAAGTGAGACAGCAGCGTGGTGAATTGCCTTATATACCTGCTTGCTCCAGGGTACACAGGTGACCCATAGGTCTCCTACAGGTGTGTCCCCTAGTGGTAAGTCTTACACACAGGTGAGGTTCACATACATAACATCACTTCCCCAAAGTCTTGAGTACAAGACTGAGGCAATCTGGCGGTCAGCGTTCCCTGGTCGATTGTCTGAGTTAAAATCCTGGCATGGGTGAGTTGGTCGGATTAGCGATGCACGGCAGCTCAACTGGTCTGATCGGACTGTTGGGCAAGGTGGGTCCATCCTTGTGGTTGACAGCAAAGTCAATTGCTGGTTGGGTGTGTGTTGGTGGATCATAGATGGTAGGGTCTTCTTCAAACTGTTCTTGGTTGTCCATGAATCGCAGTTTGGTCTGATCTAGGTGCTTTTTGCATGTTTGCCCATTCAACAATTTCACAACAAACACTCCATTCCCCTCCTTGGCTAAGACAGTGCCAGCAATCCACTTGGGACCGTGACCGTAATTTAGAACAAACACTGGATCATTGACCTCAATGTCACGCAAGGCCGCCGCGTAATCATGATGCATGTTATGCCTGTGCCGCTGGGTTTCTACATGATCATTGAGATCCGGGTGGACTAAGGAGAGCCTGGTTTTGAGTGCTCTCTTCATTAACAATTCTGCAGGGGGAACCCTGGTGAGCGAGTGGGGGCGCGTCCAGTATCTGAGCAGGACCCTAGATAACCAGGTCTGCAAGGAGCCGTCCGTTACACATCTCAAGCTTTGCTTGATTGTTTGGACTGCCCGTTCCGCTTGGTCGTTGGATGCGGGCTTAACTGGGGCAGACCTGACATGCTTAATGCCATTACGGGTCATGAACTCGTTGAATTCCGAGCTGGTGAAACGTGGTCCATTGTCACTGACAAGGATGTCGAGCAAACCATGGGTGGCGAACATAGCTCTGCGGCTTATAATGGTGGCAGTGGACGTACATGATGACATTATTATACATTCAATCCATTTTGAGTAAGCGTCCACTGCTACTAGAAACATCTTCCCAAAAAAAGGGGCCAGCGAAATCTACGTGGACCCTGGACCACGGTTTGGAGGGCCATGGCCACAGGCTCAGGGGGGCCTCCCTGGCTGCATTGTTCAGCTGTGAGCAAGTGTCGCATTGGTGTACGCATGACTCTAATTCGGAGTCAATGCCGGGCCACCAGACGTGCGACCTATCGATAGCCTTCATCATGACCATGCCTGAGTCGTGTATAAACGTTTCCCTGCCCTTTTTGGGCAAAATCACGCGATTCACCCATGGAAGACAATCCGACTGGACTGACTGTTTGTCCTTGCGTACCGCGGTGTAAAGGCTTAATTTCATCTTACATTGCCCCGGGAACCTCCGACCAGCTCCCATTGAGGATGCACCTTTTTACTAGTGATAGCAGGGGACTTGGCTGGTCCAGGTCCTGATCTGGCGAGCCGTGATGGGCGACCCCTCGCACTCAAAAGCATCCATTACCAGAAGCAAGTCTGCGGGTTGCACCATTTCCACCCCGGTGGTGGCAATGGCAGTTGACTGAGGGTGTCAGCGCAGTTCTCAATGCCAGTTCTTTGGGACGGATTACATAGTCATATGCAGACAATGTTAGTGCCCATCTTTGGATGCAGGATGAAGCATTGGTGTTGATACCTTTGCTTTCTGAGAGCAGTGAAGTAAGTGGTTTGTGGTCGGTTTTGAGCTTGAACCAGAGACCAAATAGATATTGGTGCATTTTCTTAACCCTGTATACACAAGACAACTCTTCTTTCTCAACCATAATGTAGGCTCTTTCAGCCTTGGATAAACTTCTGGACGCATATGCGACCGGTTGCAATTTGCCTGACACATTTGCTTGCTGTAACACACAACCGACCCCGTACGATAACGCATCACATGCTAGTACTAAGCGTTTGCTTGGGTCATACAATACAAGTAACTTGTTAGAGCATGGCAGGTTTCTGGCCTTGTTAAAGGCTGTCTCTTGAGATTTACCCCAAACCTAGTCGTCACCCTTGCGTAGCAATAAATGCAAGGGTTCCAGCAGCAAAGTGCTCAATCCCGGTAGAAAGTTATCAAAGTAGTTGAGGAGTCCCAGGAATGAACGCAGCTCATTAATAGATTAATAGATCTTTGTTTTTGACAGAAAGATGGCCCATTGTCAGAATTCTTGGGATATCCCTGGAATGTCCATCGCCAAAATGCGTTAGGAAGAGGGATGTGTCAAAATTTTCATGGTAAGTTAAATGGGATGGAAACCTTGTGGTTCCAGGTTCTACCTGGATTCCATAACCCAACCCCAACCAAAACTCTGCTTGAATTCTTTGTCCTGGGGATGGAACGTCTAGTCTTTTGTTTTTTTTTTCTCTCTAATGCCAGTTTGGACTATCAAATATTCCAAGGTCATTCACTCTACCTCTGTGGGATAACAATTGGGGATTGTATTGGCCTTCATAACTATAAATAGCACAACAATAATCAAAAAGGGCAACTTTAGGCCTGGTTTGCAGCTGACAGAGATCTCAGTTTTCCAAGGATACTACTTTATTCTGAGGAAAATCTATGACTAATAATGTTTTTACATATTTCCTAGATGCAGGAAGAATGTTCCCAATGTTGGGGAAGTCCAGAACCAGAGGTCACAGTCTAAGGATAAGGGGTAAGCCATTTAGGACCGAGATGCGGAGGAACTTCTTCACCCAGAGAGTGGTGAACCTGTGGAATTCTCTACCACAGAAAGTTGTTGAGGCCAATTCACTAAATATATTCAAAAAGGAGTTAGATGAGGTCCTTACTACTAGGGGGATCAAGGGGTATGGCGAGAAAGCAGGAATGGGGTACTGAAGTTGAATGTTCAGCCATGAACTCATTGAATGGCGGTGCAGGCTAGAAGGGCCGAATGGCCTACTCCTGCACCTATTTTCTATGTTTCTATGTTTAACTATCACGGAAGAGTCTTCTGAGCACTGATCCTCAAGACACTATGTTGCAGGTTCCCCAATTAATCCTCTACATCCGTGCTCCCCTCCTCGTGGGCTTCCATTTCTAGTCCTTTCTAAATTGTGAGGTTGCAAAGGGCAAATCAAGCAATGACAACCCGAGAGACCTGCTCAGGAGCATATTTTCCAGATGTATCAAGGCAGCAAAACCTTGCCTTCAGAACCCCCTTTAGTCCTTTCAGTGACTACTCTAGTTGATGAATGGGCCTAATTGTAGTACTGTTCTGTTGGTGAGTTTGGCAGTCAAAGTGGGGTCATGAGCCAAGGGACAAAGGGATTTGGCTGTTTCCCCAGAAGTCATCCCAATGCTTGTCTTTCTTCAATAGAGCTGGGAGGCTGGAGTCATACATGAGGACAGCATTGTGAACACTTCCTTCAAATTTAGCAATAGCTTACAGGACTTGTTGTAGTTGGTCAAGGACTATTTGATCATTAAGGGAATGGAATCCCTTTCTATCCATAATAAGAGCCAGCAGTGCAATGTGAGTGTTATCTATTGCCCCTGAACTCTGTGGAAAGCAGCAACTTGCTCTAACTGAATGGCCCTGTCATAGTACTGCTTCAGGTCATCACAAAATGGATTAATTCCCCAGCTCTCCTGAGGATGGTATTGGTGACCTGTCATGGCAGTACCGCATAAGACCCTGGATGCTTAACTGGATGGTCGAATCTACAGCTCTACCCAGATCTGTTTCTATTGAATCGTACAGTGAGGCAGCTGAATTCATCGCCAGTTTATGCTTGTGTAAGATGCTTGATTTCACCACTGGCCCCTACTTCACCATTGGAATCACAAATGAGTTCAGCCAATGGCTCTGCTGTATGTCTAGAGAGCAACAGCCAGTAAATTTTCACTCAATAGATGTCTCAAGATTTTTTTCAAAGACTTTCCCTACAACAGATGTTAAACATATTGGTCACATAAAGGCCAAGTTTATAAAATTATGCTCACAGCAGAGAGGCCACCCGACAGGGGCACTTATCTGGTATTCAAGCATGTGCTGCCCAATTTTCTGTCGATTGATGGATGAAAAATTGCAAGCGGCACATTACCAAATTGTAGATATGCCCTCCCAGAGGGCTAGGCTCCCTGCCAGGAGTGCAATTTCGGAAAATTGGCCCTGTAGTTTCATGGTATGTCGCTACACAGTTTTTTCTTAATTCACAGGGTAATTGCTTCCTTATGATATGTATTCCTGATTCACGGAGGAAAATAAAGAGTTGGCATCTGGTAAGTCTGTTATGTATCTTTGCCTTGGACCTGTTCATGACTAGCATCCACATTCACGACAGTATGAATCTTGTTCATGGAAGATACTCTGCTCTTTGCATCAGACCTATCCATGGCCACTCCTCCAGTCTTACTGTTTATAGATGATTTGGATGCCATTTTGAACTCTACAATTAGGTACTGTCAGAAGCAACAGAGTCAATGTGGTGAAATTGGTAGCACAAAACAGGCGATAGTAAATCGGCAGCAAGTTTTACACCCAGATCGATTTTCTTTTACCAATTTCACCCTCATGTGTCTTCCCACAGGATGTATGGAATTATGATTAGGTTTCTCTCCCAGAGAAATTATGTATGTGGGAGATGTATTATGTTCTAGCATATCTAAGTGAAACGAGACAACAATGTTAACAATAAAAGGAGATGTTCAAAAATGGGTTCGCTAAATAATCGCACTGCAGTGGAAGGTAACTGTCATTGAAATAAGTATTAACCTAAAGTGTTATTGATGTGATGTTAAAGATTATAGTATTGTTGGTTTATCAATACTCCATTCTGGGAAAATACAACAGACCATAAATCAGTTTGAAGAAACAACAGATAATTTACATTCCTTATTAACTGTATGATATATTAATGCTACCCTGCCTCCTCCCCCATCCCACCACCACACATATACCAGGCTAAGGAAAAGAAAAGACCTGGGGGAAGGGTTTCTCTTTTTACAATTTCACTGGAAATAATGATCGAAGAAAACCTTTTTGCTACACTTACAAAATCGTTGCTGTATAGTGACCAAAGAAAATCTTGTTCACTGGTTCGTTATCTATACAACAGAAACATGGGCAGGAATTTTAATTTGGCGGGGGAGGGGGGCGGGGAGGGGCTGGGGGGGGGCGGGGTGTGAATCTTGGAAAGTGGTCAGGAAACCCAGGAGAACGGGTTTCCTGCAAGCCCTGCCTTAATGGCAGGGCCTGATTAGCATTTAAAATCACTGATTCCCGCTGTCATGTATCCTACATGTTTACTGTTAAGGGCCCAGGGGCAGCAAGGGCCAGCCCACACTGTGATATGTGTGCGCACTAGGTCCGTGCAGCAGAGCAGGTCTCCAGTTGTCTTGAGTAATCCTTGCCACTGGACCAAGACCTAGCTCTGTCAAGCCCATGTGGTGACTGGTGTGCAACAGCCACCACACGTTCAAAAAAATCCACGCACAGGCATCTTCCACCTTTGAGGATGTAGTTCGGGTTCTTCATTCGAAACACCGTGAACTCATCCTTTTTTTTGGCGTGGAATCAAGTCATCATCGTTTCGAGGGACTATTATGATGATGATGTTTACTGCTGGTACCATTACATATGATGTACCACCAGAGGGCACTGCAGTGGGAGACGTGTAAGTTACCTGTACAGGTGTGCCTGGCCTAGTATAAAAGGCAGGCCATCATGTGTGATCCTCACTCTGGAGTTATCAATAAAGGACTAAGGTCACTACAGTTCAAGTACAATACATTGCCTTGTGGAGTCATTATCAGAGTATCTAAAGACATAACAATTGGCAATGAGATTACGGACCTTCACACAAAAATGGCTACCCATGGTATGTTGCAGCAGTTCACCGATGGTGATGATTGAGACGCCTTTGTGGAGAGGCTCGACCATTTCTTCACAGCAAACGACCTGGCAGGCGACAATCCGGCCACATTGGCTGATAAGCGCAGAGCTATCCTGCTAACCAGTTGTGGGCCCACTGTCTATGGCATTGTCAGGGACTTGCTGGCACCAGCGAAGACAACGACCAAGATGTACAAGGAGCTTGTAACGCTGATTCACGAGCAACTCAAGCCCAAAGAGAGCATCCTCACAGCCAGACACCAGTATTATACACACCGATGGCCCGAAGGCCAGGAAATCGCAAAATATGCTGCAGACCTCAGGAGGCTGGCGGCACTGTGTGATTTCGGTGACCACCTCACCGAAGCGCTGCGGGTTATCTTTGTCATTGGAATCAGCCATGAGGGCCTTCTTCATAAGCTACTGTCTGCGGATACCACAATCACACTGCAGAAGGCCATCTCCGTGAGCCAGGCATTCATGACCTCGACCTTCGGCTCTAGGCAGATGACTCATCCTCAGGACTCAAACCCGGCAAGAACTGTGCACAGAGTGGTGCCTTTTAGATGCTGGACTGTAGAATGTGAATATCCTCAGGGAAGAGAGAACAGGCCCCCGAGTCCCTTAACTCAGAGTCCGCCGAGGGGGGCTAACCGAGTAGCTCCATGCTGGTATTGCAGAGGGAATCACAGGGCTCACCAGTGCCACTTTAAAGACTGTGTGTAAAGGCTGCAGCACAAAGGGCCACCTCCAGCGAATGTATAAAAAAAATATGATTCACTGTGTTGATGAAGGATCTGAAGATGACCATGAATCCAGCGCGGATTATGAAACGATAGTCAGAGAGGCAGCTCAGCCCCACGATGAGGTATATAGCATGTTTACCTGCACCACCGAGTGTTCACCGCTGAGGATGGAAGTCGAGATAGATGGCGCTCCAGTCTTCATGGAAGTGGACACGGGGGTGAGCCAGTCAGTAATGAATCAAGAAGCCTTTGAGAGGCTATGGGACAATCAGGCTGAACGACCCAAGTTGGTCCCGGTTCAGGCAAAGCTGCGCACCTACACCAATGAACTTATCCCAGTCATTGGTAGTGCAGATATAAAGGTACTCCATGATGGCGTGGTGCACAAGTTACCTCTGTGGATTGTTGCAGATGATGGACCAAAGCTACTTGGAAGAAGGTGGATGGAGAAGATCCATTGGAGCTGGGAAGATTTCATCTCCCCAGCAATCGATGTTCTCCGTGCTCAGAGGCAAAGCAAGCCCTCACCTGAGGGTGGATCTGGCACCAGAGAGCAGACCAGCACAGCACCCAAGGCACAGACCACCCAGCACGACTGCGTGGAGATGATCCAGTTGAGACGACCCAAATGCACCTTCCAGGCTCTAGTGGCAGGACTCCGGAGGAATAAAATTGGATCCACAGGTGTCTCCCCAGCTTCGGTGGCAGAACCCGGGGAGAAGAGGATCACTGCAGTCGACATCGTGGATGGAGGAAAGATGGCGCCCAAACCACGAGGTGATGTACTGAAGAAAAAGGTGGCGGCGGCCAGACCACGAGGTGCAGCGCTGATGGAACAACATGTGGCACCAAACGGAGAAGAGGATTGGGGTAAAGATAGCAAGGCTCTCTTAAAGGAGGTCTGCAACCCACCACACTTAAAGGGACAGTTCCACATTCTCAATCAATGTAAGAGCAACTGTGAGTTAGATGTAAAATGTGCAATTGATGATCAGAGTTGTGTACATGCAATAAGCAAAGAAAAGTCACGCGAACGAGATCGGAGCTACAGGTTATTTACAGTGAGTAATGAAACGTTGTGCGATGTAGGAGTTCAACTGCATAAAATCAATGCAGCAGGCAGACACCCATCGGGAGCACACAGCTCCAGCGAGCTACCCAATGTAGTAGCGTGCACCATGGAGTGTGGCCACAAGCAGTCAATACATACAAGCTGCAGAGCAAGCAATCACAGGAGGGCAACGGCACCGGTATCGATACCCTGCCCCTGATCGGCTCCACCTCTCAGGCACCTGATAGCACCAACTGCCACAAGCCTGAAAGTGCAAACTGTGCTAAGACGCAGCCCCCAGACCTTATCGCCACCAAGGCCATACCCAGGAATGAAGGGTCACCTGCAACGGTTCTCCCAAATGGGACCAGGACCTGCCAGGATCCCAAACCAAATAACGCCCAGGCAAGCGAGTCAGCAGTTCCCTGTGCACTGCTAGACAACTGCTCCTCAGGGAGCAGCAGCGACCTGGGGTACAAGGAGAGGACAGGGAGGTCACAGGTATCTGTGAACCTGCCTGACGCTAGGAGTAACGGCAAAAGCACCGAGAGCAGGCAACTTGAGCCAACCGGGTTCCCACTGCCAGCACAGGGCACCGTGCCGCCACCAGACTACCTGGACACCATCCAACAGTTCTGACATTAGTTTGTCCTCACGCACCAGTGCTGACCCCAGCTCTGACTCCAAGTGTATATCAAGTATGTACCTCACCAGTCAAAGGTACTTGTGAGGCTGCAAATGCAAATCTTTCTTTTTGGACTTGAAGGTCGATGAATGTAATGAGCCCCCGACACAATCTACAGATGGTGGGGGTGGGGCGAGAGAATGGAGTGGCCATGGATGCACAAACAGAAACCACCAGCACCTCCACTGCCAACGAAACACCACCCACTCACCCAAGATGGAAACGACCCTCGAAGGATCAAATAGATAGAGCTAAGCGGTCAATGTGGAAGGCGATTTGCACTAAGGTCTTAGGGGAGAGTGATGTAAACTACATGTTTACTGCTGGTACCATTACATATGATGTACCACCAGAGGGCACTGCAGTAGGAGACTTGTAAGTTACCTGTACAGGTGTGCCTGGCCTAGTATAAAAGGCAGGCTACCATGTGTGATCCTCACTCTGGAGTTATCAATAAAGGACTAAGGTCACTACAGTTCAAGTACAACACACTGCCTCGTGGAGTCATTATCAGAGCATCTAAAGACATAACACCTGCCCGCAGCCATCCTGATGGAGAGGTTGGCTGGCTGTTGGGCAGGTAGGCCTGTGGCACCAGGCCACAGAGAGGAGGCATCGGGGAGGAGGATCAGATGCTGTAGGCAGGGAGGCCAGAAATGGATTGGGGGCTGGAATGGGGATGTTGGAATGTGATCAGGGGCCGGAGGTGGGAGGTCGGAATTTGATCGTAGGCCAGAGGGGGGAAACCAGAAGGTGATAGGGAGCTGGTGGGGGGCGGCCGGAGGGTGATTGGAGACTGGAGGGAGACAGGTTGGCGAGTGATTTGGAGCCAGATGGGGAGAAGGCCAGAATGTTATCGAGGACCAGAGGGAGAGGTCAGAAGGCTGGAAGGGAAACGGGAGCCGAGGATCGGAGGCCAGAGGGGGCAATCAGAGATCAGATGCTTTGTGGGGACCCTCGAGGGACATATTGTAGGCCACAGGGAGCTCGGAAGGGTTAGGGGTGTTCGATCCTGGGGGTTGGTGAGGCTGAGACACTGGATCCAGTTGGTAAGTGGAAAGACATTTACCTCCTGGATGCAGCAGTCCTCGCCTTCCTTTAGCTGGCAGATTACCCGTGGCTCGGGAAATCCGACCAGCCAGAGTTAAATTTAAAATGGTGGATCACCATGAGACATGGAATCTCATTATAATGCCAACCCATCTCCTGGGATCGGGTCGATTGCCCGCACTCCGTCCCGCCTCCGTAAACCGGAAGTAGGCGGGTTGGAGGCGGGTTGGGGTCGGGATTCAAAATTTTAACTCTTTAACCTTCCATGTGACCCCAACCCACCCGTTTTTTGGGGAGTTAAAATTCCCCCCTTAGATTCAGAATCAGGAGCAGACAACATACTAATGTTCAAATTGACTTAGAGGTAAGAAGGTACAATAAGGAAAAAATATCTGGAAGAAAAATGATCGATAACATAGCTCAATTTCAGACATTCAGACAAATAGATGCACTTTTTGGTTAAGATTTCAGTGTATCACTGCAACATACGAATGGAGTCAGTAAGTTAAAAGAAACTGCTTTTGATGTTTGCAATAATTCAGCTCTGACATCTGAAACCGGATGGCAAAGTAGGTTAGAACAGTGTGTCCTTTCACCTCTGGGATCTGCGTTTGAATCTATCCCAGATGAGTCTCCTCCCTCTGGCAGCTGTTAAAATGTTACATTTCTGGATAACCACAATCTAGTTTCCAGTGCACAGAGGACAAAACAGCCAATCAATCTGACAAAATTAATACTGATTTTAGAATCGCACTCAAAGAGGTCAAAAGATAGACAGTCTTGGACATGGATGTCATATGGAGGGTGTTGCTTGCATGTATTGAGAAATGCTTTGCTGAGACTACTAATGAGGCACCTTTTGTGATAGTAACAGTAGAGGAGCAGCTATTCCTTGTTCCTGACCCGAAAATACCTTTTGGACTGGTTGATATTGTTGTGAAGTACAACGTAAATATATTGCATTCCCCGACATAGTCTCACCTTACACTGATAGATACAAATAAATATACAGTTTTTGTAATGAACCTTTCTCCTTATTTTTGACACAGCCATGAATACAGTCCAAAATGAAGATCTCCCGGTCCACTGAAGGCTAAAGATGTTTTTGTGACATTGCAATTGAGCAATATTAAAGGATATTTTGAGGAAAACTTTGCATTAATGGCAGGGAGCCTCGCTTGATGCAGATTACAAAGTCAGACAATTACCTCTGAAGTATTCATTGCAACATACACAGAAGAGCCATAACAGTTGATTTTCTACCTGACAGATATCGGGCAATGGCAGAATTCAGTCAAGTGGGGATCAGGAAGTTGGCTAGCTAACTCATCGGCCTGGTCCCCATTGAACAAATGGCCCGCCGTGAGTTGCGCCTGGGCTGTATGCCCGTATAATTCACTCTGGCTCTTTTGGAACAGAAACCTAATTCAGCATGCTAAGGAAAGCTTGCTTTCTGTTTTTGATGTTTGGGTAGAAGTTCCGTTCATGAAAACATGATTGTTAAAAATGAGAGACAGGCTGTGGGATAGGTTTGCCCCCTTAGTGACGCCCGTTAGCGGTAGTAGATTGCGCTAATGCGGCATTGAGAACACTACCGACAGGATGAGGCGAATCCAGTGGCGCACACCAATTTAGGATCCCCACGTAGCGCTGCTGGTAACAGCTCTCACTGGGGACCTCAACGCCAGGGAGATCGTGACGTCAGTGAGTGCTCACTGAATGCCTGATTTCCCAAATTGCTTTTAGCCACTTACCTCACCGCCTGGAGTAAACATCGAAAGAGAGAGTTGGCATATAACATCAGGAAGCCGGCTACAGGGATGTTATTTAAAAGGATCTTCAGTAATCACTTGCATCTGTCAGGTTAGTGCAGTTTCAGTGTTTTTTTGTTAGTTTCAGCTACCTCAATAGTTTCATTGCTTTTGTATTAGGAATCTTGTGGCAAGTACAAATAGCTACATTTATTCTTCAAAGATTCAAACTGCAACACTTGATAAGGTTAATGGGAGCTGTACTGGCATGCCACCTGGTCCTCCAGGATCTACAGAGGAGGGAGCGTACGCAGCAAAAAAGATGGGAACATGTGCCCAGAGGGAGGAAGAGGAGGACAAGGAGGAAGAAGATGAGGAGGAAGAAGACGTGGAACAGGAGGGAAGAGAGGAGGCAACCAGACAATCAGGCTTCCGGACAGGCGGTCTGTGATGTGGTATGCCACCTCCCTCGAAATAGTGCGGCAGACTTGTGGCAAGGGCCTCCTGCCAGTTGACGGGCATAGGATTGCCCGCCTTCTCTCCAGCGCGAAAACCAATGCCTCCAAAGCTTCTTGGGAAAATCTGTGGGCTCTCTCCCTGGGGTGGTGATCTGCCATGAGGATTTGTAAATAAGTGCTCCTTCTCCTTGTCCTTCTTGTAATGGCTGTTGAGGCAGCTGCACAGCCAACAATGCTGAGAATGAGGTGCTACAGCATCAATGAACTTCCCCTTTAAGTAATGAAAAAAAGCCTGTGGCAATCATGAGTTGCGATTAGACTGCAATCGATATTGGTTCGGCCTTTAAGTGTAACGTCAATGAGCTTGGGTTTTTAGACTTGATTTAAGGCTCCAATCATTTTATTGAGCATTGAGGATGAATTTTGCATGCAGTCCAGAGAATTTTCGCCTGGCCCTAATTCACCATCTTTTGTCCTCACCGCTGATTCATTGGTTGTAACCAATTTTTAGCCCCCAGGGTTTTGCTCTGCAGCAGCAACTCTATCAGAAATGTGCTGGGTGGGACTTTGCCACAACCCAGTAATCTGCTGCTGACCCTGGCGAAGTTTCTAGGGCCCCTTACCTGAGCTTCTCTCTTGCATCTGCAAGAACTCATTCAATCTTACTGGCAGGTTCATAGTAGAGGACTTTATATTTCATAGCTATGATATTATTTCTTATTTGTGTGTAATTCAAAAAAGGGATACAGGGGTATAACATTTATCAAAATTAGAAGACTCCGGGGATGTGTTGGTTGCTTAGGAGATTGATGAGGGTGATTCTAGTTCTGACTCTAGTTCCCAGAAGAAATCTTCCCCAAGACTTGCCTGGATTTCTTGATCCTCTATTGGGGCAAATATTGTTTTTTAATACCAAGAAAATATTTAACTATTTAAATCTGATGTCCTGTTTTGTTAGAGCAGCAAATGTTAATAGTTTCAAGTTTTTTCTTAATTAACTACAGCAGCTCTTTAAGGAAACAATACTATATTTATCCCTAACATTGTTTTCACTACGATTTTAGAATCAGGTGTCCAACTCCATCCACAATGCATATGCTGCATTATTGCATAATAATAATTCACATTTTTAATTTTTTTTAAATCATGTTGTTGAAATTGGAAAATGTGTTGGTGATTCCTTCTAATAAAAAAGACTCAGGTCACTTTTATATATCATAGATCACTTGAAAGAATTTTTTTCTGGAAGATTATTAGAGTGAATTATTGCCAGAGCTCCAAAGCAAAATACAGTGCCACACTGATCAGTGGTTTGCCAATGTAAATATTACTGTTATGAATTTATTTTGTATAATTGTATCCTTTTTTCCCCATTAGAACACTATGGGCTAGAAATTTGTTTTTTTAGCAAAAACGGTATTTTTACGCCAAGATTACCGTTTTCGCTTTGTATTGTGGAGTATTAACAATATAACGCTCACAGGAAAGGTCTTTTACAGAGATAAGAGTTGTTTATTAAAACCTGATCAGTACTGTTACTGAGTGCTCTCAACGCCGATATCTTGGGACAAACAATGCTGTTACATTTTTATACAGTTCAAATACATTCAAAATGGTGGAACTAAGCGGGCAAGTGTTCCATTGGTTATTTGTCACCAGTCCCCGCCCACCTGCTACTAATACATTGGTTCATACTGGTTACAGGTGATATCATTGGTTACTACAGTTACAGTACTTTCTAATAATTCTATTGGTACATTCAGTTCTTATGTCTGTTGCTAGCGAACAGCCCCTGCAGGTTATGTGTTACTTTTCAGGGAACGTCTTCCCAGGCTAACTTGTCCTTGGCAGGTGTCTGGTTATACTCTGCTTAAAAGAGGCTTTTGTCCCTGTTATCTTGTGTGACTGGAACATAGTGGTCTCATCTCATTATTTCTGTGAGCTGTCTACATAAATGTTATCCCCTCAGAGAATTTCTCTGACCTTCTATGTTTTAACCTAATGGCTGGGATGTGGGATTCAGCTATTCTACCATGAACGCATTTTAAACATTACTCTCAGTCTTTCTTACTCTATTTTAATTATACCAAATTACTTTACCCCTAATTAAGGTTTTTCATTCTTACAATTTGCTACTGTTTTCAGGCCCGATATTTGGCCTTTAATTTGAGCAGCGGTAAAAATCGGCTTCGCTTGAGGATTCGTGTCGCAAACTGCAAATTTCAGCAACTTTAATCCAGGGCTGATATCGCGGCTAGAGAGGCCTTGGGAGGGGGAAAAAAACAACAACAAATTTTTTTTTTAAAAATCATTCACAAAACATTCACAAAACCCTTACCTACTAAATCACTGAAAACTAATTTACAATTTAAAACTTTAACTTACCTTTTTTGCAGGTCTTCATACTTAGCGCTGCTGGCAGGACTACAAAGCAGGTTTGACTCCATCGGTAAATACGGTGCGGAGGGAGCCAAATATCGGTCGCAAATGCTATTTCAGGTGTTGCACACCGATGCTCCTCTCCCCGGCGGTACGTGGAAGCCCCGCCGCAAAATGGTCATCGAGGATCCCGTCGACCAGGTTTTCGCCACGGAGGGTGAAATAGCGGAAAAAACCCGGTCGCAAAGCCGGCAAATTTCTCGCCTACCTTCTCTCATCTACTTGCTGAGCAAAAAATCTTTTTCCACACCACTTTCAATTTGGAACATTTTATTACTTTTAAGCTGCTAAACGTGCAAGAAGATATCATTACAATCATAGAATTGTAGAATGGTTACAGCACAGAAGATGGCCACTTGGCCCATCAAGCCCATGCCGGCTCTCTGCAACAGCACGTCAGCAAGTCCCACTCCGCTGCCCTTTCTCTGTAACCCTGCAAATTTTTTTCCTTCAGGTACTATCCAATTCCCTTTTGAAAGCCACAATGGAGTTTGCCTCCACCACTCTCTCAAACAGTGCATTCCAGATCCTAGCCACTCGCTGTGTAAAAAAGTTTTTCCTCATGTCGCCTTTGGTTCTTCTGCCAATCACCTTAAGTCTGTGTCCTCTGGTTCTCGACCCTTCTATCAATGGGAACAGTTTCTCTCTATCTACTCTGTCCCGACCCCTCATGATTTTGAACACCTCTATAAAATCTCCTCTCAACCTTCTCTGCTCTATGGAGAATAACCCCAGCTTCTCCAGTCTATCCATGTAACTGAATTGTTGTTTTTGTTGTTGAGAACTAAACAAAGAACTTGTACATAAAAATATGGATTTTATATTATGAATGACATTAGATTCTTTAACCATTCATGGCCAATAGGCAGATGACTAGCGGTAATCACTTTCTTGTAAATAGCAGTTAAAACTCTATTGCTCTAATTGAAGTTCCACTTTAATTTCCTTAAATTAATTCAACAAGGATTTAAGAATCATACAGGCTAACAATTAAATACATTTGCTTGCTTATTATTTGAAATAAAGATCAATATTTTCCATGAGGAAATTAGTATGATGAGCCAAAAGGTTAGTAGTGTCATTTGATACATCTCCATTACATCAGAGTACCTCTCATTAGCTCAGTGCGAAATGAACAATCAAATCATTATATACAGGAGGAAAAGCTCTTAAAATATTTTTAAGGGATAAGTGTGTCATTAGAGTGGGTGGCACTATAATGATTTCATTTTAATGCATTCCTGGTTTGAAGCATCGTACATCAAGGGAAAAGATTTCTTCTGTGCGCTACGTCTGGCAAAAAACATAAAGGCGTTTTTTTTTAACAAGTTCATATTTTTGCCACAAGAGCAGAGGAAATCTTCCCCCATGTTGCAAAATGTTACAGTTGAACTTTCTAAAAGCAACATTTAAGAGGCAATTTTAACCCTACTTGCCTGGCAGAAACTGGGCCGATGAAATCGCCACAGATCAGTAACCCATCCTGGGGTTGCTGGGATTGTCATGGCAGACGGCATGGAAACTCACCCAAGACCGACGGGAACCTTTTTACTATTTGCATGTCGGGTCCCGATGATGTCACTGGAACTCAAGTGCAATTGTTACTCGCAAACCCGAATGCGAAACGGCAATCAGTTTCCCGTCAGGCGTAAGGAGCGAGGAATGGGGTAAGGACCAGCAGAAGCCCTGAAAGGGAAGTTTCAATTTTTTAAATTAACTGTTTCAACCCTTCACTGCCTATTGGAAGTGAGTGCTCAGCAACCAAAATGTTGCTCAAATACTCTTGTTACATTATGGGAATGTTCCTAATTGAACTAATTTCTGAACTTTCATGAACATTGGTGTACATGACCGGGAGTTACGTTACCATCGGCTTCATTTTTACTGCAGCAGGTGAGTTTGGAACTGACATCGAAACGTACCTGCCAAAATCTGAACCCAGTTAAAATCATAGGGGCATTAAAAAAAAGTGTTTTGTCTGCAGGTAATCCATGTGTTTTATGCAAGGCGAATTGTATGCCTGGGAAAGCAGCCTGAAGATCTGTAATGGTGACTGATGCAAGGGTCAAGGATGTCTCGGAGCGGGTGCAGGACATTCTGAAAAGGGAGGGTGAACAGCCAGTTGTCGTGGTGCACATTGGTACCAACGATATAGGTAAAAAAAGGGATGAGGTCCTACGAGACGAATTTAAGGAGCTAAGAGCTAAATTAAAATGTAGGACCTCAAAAGTAGTAATCTCAGGATTGCTACTAGTGCCACGTGCTAGTCAGAGTAGGAATCGCAGGATAGCTCAGATGAATACGTGGCTTGAGCAGTGGTGCAGCAGGGAGGGATTAAATTCCTGGGGCATTGGAACCGGTTCTGGGGGAGGTGGGACCAGTACAAACCGGACGGTCTGCACCTGGGCAGGACCGGAACCAATGTCCGAGGGGGAGTGTTTGCTAGTGCTGTTGGGGAGGAGTTAAACTAATATGGCAGGGGGATGGGAACCAATGCAGGGAGATAGAGGGAGATAAAATGGAGACAGAAGCAAAAGACAGAAAGGAGATGATTAAAAGTGGAGGGCAGAGAAACCCAAGGCAAAAAACAAAAAAGGCGATTGTACAGCAAAATTCTAAAGGGTCAAAGTGTAATAAAAAGGCAAGCATGAGAGCTCGGTGCCTCAATGCGAGGAGTATTCGGAATCCAGGAGAGGGCTCTGAGCTAGTTAAAGTGGGGGAGAGCTCAGATGAACAGGACCCCAAGAAAGAATGCAAAAGGCAGGAGGCAACAGAGCAGAGTAGTACTGGGGTAAGTGTAAACCACAAGGTGATAGGAAGGGACAATATGTATGAATATAAAGGGGCTGCAGGACGGATCAAAACTAAAAATTATGGTTTAAAAACTAGTATTAAAACACTCTACCTAAACGCACGCAGCATTCGAAATAAAGTAAGTGAGTTGACGGCACAAATCATTACAGATGGGTATGATTTGGTGGTCATTACAGAAACGTGGTTGCAGGGTGGCCAAGACTGGGAATTAAACATACAGGGGTATCTGACAATTCGGAAAGATAGACAAGAATGGAAAGGAGGTGGGGTAGCTCTGTTAATAAAGGATGATATCAGGGCAGTTGTGAGAGACGATATTGGCTCTAATGAACAAAATGTTGAATCATTGTGGGTGGAGATTAGCTATAGTAAGGGGAAAAAGTCACTGGTGGGCGTAGTTTATAGGCCCTCAAATAATAACTTCACGGTGGGGCGGACAATAATCAAGGGAATAATGGAGGCATGTGAAAAAGGAACGGCAGTAATCATGGGGGATTTTAACCTACATATTGATTGGTCAACTCAAATCGCATGGGGTAGCCTTGAGGAGGAATTCATGGAATTCATATGGGATTGTTTTTTAGAACAGTATGTTACAGAACCTACAAGGGAGCAAGCTATCTTAGATCTGGTCCTGTGTAATGAGACAGGAATAATAAACGATCTCCTAGTAAAAGATCCTCTCGGAATGAGTGATCACAGTATGGTTGAATTTGTAATACAGATTGAGGGTGAGGAAGTAGTGTCTCAAACGAGCGTACTATGCTTAAACAAAGGGGACTACAGTGGGATGAGGGCAGAGTTGGCTAAAGTAGACTGGAAACACAGACTAAACGGTGGCACAATTGAGGAACAGTGGAGGACTTTTAAGGGGCTCTTTCATAGTGCTCAACAAAAATATATTCCAGTGAAAAAGATGGGCGGTAAGAGAAGGGATAACCAGCCGTGGGTAACCAAGGAAATAAAGGAGAGTATCAAATTAAAAACCAATGCGTATAAGATGGCCAAGGTTAGTGGGAAACTAGAATATTGGGAAAATTTTAAACGACAGCAAAGAATGACTAAGAAAGCAATAAAGAAAGGAAAGATAGATTACGAAAGTAAACTTGCGCAAAACATAAAAACGGATAGTAAAAGCTTTTACCGATATATAAAACGGAAAAGAGTGACTAAAGTAAATGTTGGTCCCTTAGAAGATGAGAAGGGGGATTTAATAATGGGAAATGTGGAAATGGCTGAAACCTTAAACAATTATTTTGCTTCAGTCTTCACAGTGGAAGACTCAAAAACCATGCCAAAAATTGCTGGTCACGGGAATGTGGGAAGGGAGGACCTTGAGATAATCACTATCACTAGCAGGGTAGTGTTGGACAGGCTAATGGGACTCAAGGTAGGCAAGTCCCCTGGTCCTGATGAAATGCATCCCAGGGTATTAAAAGAGATGGCGGAAGTTATAGCAGATGCATTCGTTATAATCTACCAAAATTCTCTGGACTCTGGGGAGGTACCAGCGGATTGGAAAGCAGCTAATGTAACGCCTCTAATTAAAAATGGGGGCAGACAAAAGGCAGGTAACTATAGGCCGGTTAGTTTAACATCTGTAGTGGGGAAAATGCTTGAAGCTATCATTACGGAAGAAATAGCGGGACATCTAGATAGGAATAGTGCAATCAAGCAGACGCAACATGGATTCATGAAGGGGAAATCATGTTTAACTAATTTACTGGAATTCTTTGAGGATATAATGAGCATGGTGGATAGAGGTGTACCGATGGATGTGGTGTATTTAGATTTCCAAAAGGCATTCGATAAGGTGCCACACAAAAGGTTACTGCAGAAGATAAAGGTACGCGGAGTCAGAGGAAATGTATTAGCATGGATCGAGAATTGGCTGGCTAACAGAAAGTAGAGAGTCGGGATAAATGGGTCCTTTTCGGGTTGGAAATCGGTGGTTAGTGGTGTGCCACAGGGATCGGTGCTGGGACCACAACTGTTTACAATATACATAGATGACCTGGAAGAGGGGACAGAGTGTAGTGTAACAAAATTTGTAGATGATACAAAGATTAGTGGGAAAGCGGGTTGTGTAGAGGACACAGAGAGACTGCAAAGAGATTTAGATAGGTTAAGTGAATGGGCTAAGGTTTGGAAGATGGAATACAATGTCGGAAAATGTGAGGTCATCCACCTTGGAAAAAAAGAACAGTAAAAGGGAATATCATTTGAATAGGGAGAAATTACATCATGCTGCAGCGCGGAGGGACCTGGAGGTCCTTGTGCATGAAACTCTTTTTGGAGTTTATCTGCAAAACATAAAACATTAAACCGTGCCACCCGACCTGGGTGACACACCAGACATTTACAAGGCCCTTTTTTTCCTTTTTTTGGTTTTTTTTGGGGGGGTTTTTTTGTTTTTCTTTTTTTTGGTTTTTTTTTTGGGCACTAAAATCACAATTTTTCCACAGTGCCCCCTATAAAAGGGAAGGGGACACTAAAAACACCGGCAATTAAAACAAATTAAACTTTAAAACGTAAAATCAAATTAAAATTTGGTTGCCGGAATCCCAAAAAGTTAGTTTGCAGGTGCAGCAGGTAATCAGGAAGGCGAATGGAATGTTGGCCTTCATTGCGAGAGGGATGGAGTACAAAAGCAGGGAGGTCCTACTGCAACTGTACAGGGTATTAGTGAGGCCGCACCTGGAGTACTGCGTGCAGTTTTGGTCACCTTACTTAAGGAAGGATATACTAGCTTTGGAGGGGGTACAGAGACGATTCACTAGGCTGATTCCGGAGATGAGGGGGTTACCTTATGATGATAGATTGAGTAGACTGGGTCTTTACTCGTTGAAGTTCAGAAGGATGAGGGGTGATCTTATAGAAACACTTAAAATAATGAAAGGGATAGACAAGATAGAGGCAGAGAGGTTGTTTCCACTGGTCGGGGAGACTAGAACTCGGGGGCACAGCCTCAAAATACGGGGGAGCCAATTTAAAACCGAGTTGAGAAGGAATTTCTTCTCCCAGAGGGTTGTGAATCTGTGGAATTCTCTGCCCAAGGAAGCAGTTGAGGCTAGCTCATTGAATGTATTCAAATCACAGATGGATAGATTTTTAACCAATAAGGGAATTAAGGGTTACAGGGAGCGGGCGGGTTAGTGGAGCTGAATCCACGGCCAGATCAACCATGATCTTGTTGAATAGCGGAGCAGGCTCGAGGGGCTAGATGGCCTACTCCTGTTCCTAATTCTTATGTTCTTATGACTGTGAAACTACCAGATTGTTGTAAGAACCAACCTGATTCACTAATGACCTTTAGGGAAGGAATTCTGCCGTCCGTACCCAGTCTGGCCTACATGTGACTCCAGACCCACAGTAATATGGTTGACTCTTAACTGTCCTCTGAAATGATCCAGCAAGCCACCACCTTCTCAGGGGCAATTAGGGATGGGCAATAATTGCTGGCCTTGCCAGCGACGCCCACATCCCATGAACAAATATAAAAAAGGATCACCATTTCTGTGAAGGAATAATTTGATTTTTACTGCTGTTTTATCCATTTTAGCCATTGAAAAAGATTAAGGTGAATACAAACACTAATGCCTAACATACAAAATACACTCACCCAATTTCTCCACCCTTTGTAAAGCATCTGTCAGTAATTTTTTTTTTTAAGTATAAAATCGGGTCATTTTCCAAGTACATTCCAACTGTGAGAAATCTCATCTGCCATGAGCACATATTGGAAAATCATAATCAGTACGCCCACAATTTTCCAACATGCACTGCCAGTGGGCAACACTCCTCGCTAGTCACATGTGCTCAGAACATTTAGGCCAAAACTACAATCCCTCATTTTCTGAGAGCCTAGTGCACACCTCCAGTATAAAACAGCAGGGAGGGCAAAAGAAAATCAGTAGGACCCAAAAACGCTAAGGGGGTCAAAATTTGGTATGGCCGTTTTTGAGGCGGTGTCATCGCCTGAGTGCTGATTTTAGCGGCGGGCATTAGGTGGAGCCTCAAAATGCCAAATTCCAAAGATGAGAGAACAGCACTAAAAGTGGCATTGCACACTTATCCTCGGGAGCTCAGGAGGCCTACTGAATTTCGCGAGCTGGAAAAACGGGGGAGAAAAAAAAACGCAAAATCTTCTCCGACTCACACACACACTTCCCCACTGGTAAAAGTAATGCATTAAAGATGAAAGAAAAAAAGAAAAAAATCTTACCTTGATCTCTGGGCGATTCCGCCTGAACACCGCGATGTTCCCTCCACCGTTTCTCGGCTGTACAGACGGCTTCGTACATACCAAATATCGTGGCAACGACACCAAGGGGGCGTTGCACGCTGGATGACATCACCACGTGGGTGGCGTTCGAGGGCGCAGTGTTACTTCTTGACACCTCCACTAACGAGCAACTCCATTTCCACGGAGGTGTGGACGCCGCTCACCACCGACGGTAAGCATTTGCTACCCGTTGGCCGCTCATCGCTGGCATTAATGGGCGGTGTTATAAAGGGAATTTCGGCCCCTAAGTCTTTGACCCAACCACCCATGGAAGAGAATTCCCACAGTCAGCCAGGGGTTAGACAGAAGTTTCATCCAGCCATAGAGAGCCATAACATCAGAAAGGAGGCGGGGTCATGGGATGATGTCCCTCACCTGAATCTTTGAAGTTCCTGCTTCCTGAGTGCCCAGTGATCTGGATTTCAGAAAGATACTTGGTGGCCATGCCTGAGTATTCACCTGCAATACCCCAGAAGCCAGCAGGCAGAGGTGTAATTGGCTCACTTATAAAGAGGATGATTGGCTGAGAAGTATGTTAAAACATAGCAATCACATTGATTTGTCTCACACGCCCCCCAACCCCACCCTTCCAAAACCATCACCTCGATTGATTTGCAAGTGATGAACCTTCCTCTCCTCATGATGTACCCATACTCATGCAGGAACCGCCAGAAATATTTAAATTAGCTCAACCCACCCTAATGATAGATACTCTGGCAGGGCCAAGAGTAGAGGTCACAGGTTCATTGGCATTCACGCTGTGGCATATTTATCATAGTGGAGTGGGTATGAGGAATTTCAGTTCAAATATTCTGAAGCTAACAATTTTTACTACAATTAATATTTTTGTTGGATTTTGTGAACATCAAAATAAGGATCTCAGTGCTGTGGAGTGAATCATTTTTCCACTTTTGATACCCATCCAGCATCCAGAACTCTCAAGTCAACTATAGCACAGTCAGAGGCAGAATGAAAAGTCATGGGGCGAGATTTTACACTTTTGTGCAGATCGCCCAAAAATGGGTGTTATTTCTGGCATGGGCGATAAAAATGGGTTTTCAGATTGCCGGCTTCTCGCCCATTCTCAAAGGACCAAGTCTCCATTTTTGAAATTGGGCGTTACCATGAGCGATATAAAATGGGCGAGAGCATTAAATCTCTCTGACCTTCTGCCGTAAAGTGTCGCCATCCTTAGCAATGGCATGGCAACGCTCAATTCCTGTGATTCAGGAGGTCAAGGGTCATCATGACATGCGCAGAAGAGCAGACAGAGAGAGAGGGAACTGAGAGGGACTGAAAGTATGTGTGGTTGTGGTGTGTGCTTGTTTGGCTGTTGTGGGATGCACGAGGGAGATTCACCAGCAGCAAAATGCCTACTAAGCACCAAGCACATAGTTGGCACCCGACGCGTAGAACGACAGTGCCGCAGTGACTTTGACCTCGACGGACAGTGCAGTACTGATGGTGCTGGCAGGCTGCAGATCTCTCCTTATGAGCTGGCATACTTCAGTGATAAACTTTTTATGGAAGCGCAGTCTCCGAAGGCAGGTGGTGTCGGGCAAGTCAAGGTAAGACCGCTTGTCCCTATACTTGCAGGGGGTGTAAGGTCTGGTCCTCCTCATCAGACTGGTACGTCTTATATTGGGCACATAATGCTGTGGAGCGTACCTTCGGCCATTTCGAGTCTGCAGCATGTAATTGGTCATCGAGAGAGGGGAGAAAATATGGGTCCCCTTGCAATAGCTCTCTGTTTTCTACCAATTGATCACAAAGAATGAATGTCCCGTTGAAGACACCGATTAACTTCCAATCGGTCACAGTATGGTCAAGATGTTTGTAGTGATGTTCACATCACCTCCAAAGACCTCCAGAGTAGATCTGAACTCCCCCGAGGTTGAAGCAGAGCAGCCTTTTAAAGGATGCGACATGTGATGTAGAACATGGCGTCCATAACGCTGTGATTAGTTCCGGTTAGTTCCACTTTTTCCGGGCGTTTTTTGGGGCGAGCGATATTGTGGGCGTTATGTGTGCGAGGTGGTGAAAGTGACGCTGGACGATCTCATGGCCGTTAGTTTTGACAAATGTGATCTCTGTGACAAAAAAAAGTGGGCGGGCAGTATGATTGAATCTCGGCATTAAATCCTTGTGGAAACTAACGCTGGGTGATATTATGGCCGTTGATTTCGCCCATTCTGATGATTCCGCCCAAAAAAAGTGGGCGGGCGGTATTATTTTTTCCCGGCGATACGCACATAGGGAAAGTAACGCTCACTGATAAATTTCTGAAAAATGCCTGTCAGTTTCCATTTTGTGGCTAAATGGGTGATATACGGGCGTTATACTTCATTTCAGCGGTAAAATGGAGGTTAAGTGGACGTTAAGCATGCAAAAAAAGTGGAAAATCTAGCCCATGGACCTTGCCTAACAACTAATTCCAATTTCAAGAAAATAATATTGGGGGAGAAATTGGGTTGATTTGCGTCCCCGTTAGCGCCTCCGAGGGGCAATAACGTGACACAAATGCTTTCGCGAGCGGGCGCGGCGCAATCAGCAACTCCCACAATATTGCCCTTGATTTAGCACTCCACTTCCTTCTTGGAGCGCAAACACTGAGAGGTCAAAATTCGGTACCGCCTGCAGAGTGATTTTACCACCAGGCGGTAATCACCGCCTCAAATTGCCAAAATCAGTATTTTTCCCCAAAGCTGAGAGTGCAGTGCTAAAAGAGGTGTTGCATATACTCGTCCTCGGACACCAACAGAGCGGTAGCTCAGGAGGACGACTGAATTTCCTGACGGTCGGATGAAACTGAAAAAAAAATGAATTTCTTTCACCTACGACCACACGTTCCCACTGCTGCCATTAATAAATATATGCTGAAAAAAATGTAAGTTAACAACTTACCTTGATCGCTGGACAGTACCACCTCGGGATCCTCAATGTACCGACAGTTTTTTCAGTCGCTACAAACGCCTGCCGGTGAAGCCGCCGAACCTACCGAATATCACAACCGCGGCGCCAAGGGGGCATTGCGCGCTCAATGACATCACCACGTGGGTGGCGGTAGAGCCGAATTAAATTTCACTCTCAATGTAGCAATATAATTGTTTCCATTTGTTACAAAGTCTCTTCTCTGAGTAAGATTGCTAATGTAGTGCCTATTTGTGCCGGATTTCAGCTGTTATATGCCATTCATTAAGACCTGGGTTAAGGCATCTCCAACTCATTAAATGTAGGACTCAAGTAGTTGGCACCAAGAAGAAACCTTCATCACATCAATCTGGGCTGGATAGAAACCCAGGTTCCCAAGGTGAAAGATAGTGTAACATACTGAAGCACCATTTTGGAATATTCTTTTGCATTATGAAAGTATGCTGCCTCGAGCAGCATGCTGTAAACAAGGGCTGCATCGAGTTGCACACACACAGAAAATATTTTGAACAGTTAAATATAACAAATAGATATAAAGAAAAGATTAAAAATATATATTTACCGTCCAAAGAACAAGTATTTTTAGTATAATTCTGCATTGCTTCTGCATTGCTTCTACTTGACAGCTCATACTTCTGCTTAGAGTGCCCAGATTTTGAGCAAAACCTAATATTTTTCATTTCCCAAGCTCTTGTTTGTTCATCCTGCCTATGATGATGATGATGATGATTTCTGGCCTTAGGCAGTGCAGAAATATACACATCCCATTTGATGTACGGGAAGTTTGCATTCCATCATTGTGCACAACTTACAGTTTGGCAAGACACTTCAAGCTCCATTATGACCACTTTTTATTGCCAAATATATTTATTTTACTCAGCAGCTCTGCTGATGAACTGGGGTAAATGATAGACTCTAAGGGACCGAAATGGGCCTCTTGTGTGTCTGCCGGGTGCAAAAGGTTTTTCGCCCGGGTGCGGCGAGAACAGCAGCCGCCGCCCCCCCCGCACTCCACAGCGCCCCCCCCCCGCCCCCACCCCCCACGGAACGGGGCAAGGGTTTTGTGGAGGCGCCGGAAGCGCCTCGCTCGATGGCACCAGGCAATGATGACATCATCATCGTGCACAGCGCCCTATTACCACCCCGGAAGTGAAATTCGGCCGCACTCCCTCACTTCCCACCTGGTGGTGACAACAACAGCTTCAGCTGGCGAGTTGGAGTCGGGAGTCGCCTGGAGGAGCGCTATTTAAAAACGGCATTTTGAAAAACAATTTTTGTCAGCCATTACTCTTTGCAGCTTATGAACACATAGGAAGAGTGGCTGGTGAACAGATTGCAGCGATTTTGACTTCAAGGATTGTTCTGCCTCCTAACTATTCCCTTGTATCATTGAGGTTGTCATGTATCTCACACTACTGTACATAACTGTATCTTACCATGCTTACATGACTGTAACCAGAGATGACCTGTAACCACAAGCTTACCTTACCACCAGGGGTGCACTTGCAGGAGACACTGGATACCTGTCCCAGACAGGTGTATAAGGATAGGTCTCAGGCAAGTGTGGCACTCGAGAGCTGTGTAATAAAGGTGCAGGTCCTGAGTGACCTTGACTTCAGTATGTGCCTCGTGTGAATCTGTACTGCAGGGACAGGACTTTACAGACTTTGAAACCACAACATTTATCTTGTTTCATGGGGGCTGTGTTGGCACTCGACCTCCTGCTCCGACGTCACCGTCAAAGGCTACTTCGGCGAAGACAAAGGCGGATACAAATGCAGGGAGAAAGGCAGGGAGAAAGACAGGGAGAAAGGAAGGGAGAGGCGCAGGGAGAGGCACAGAGGGAGGCACAAGGAGAAGGACAGCAAAATGTGGCTAGAAGAAGGAGGCCCAAAAGGGCTGGCAACAGGAGACCTTGACCTGCCAGGGTACTCCACCCAATGCAGACCCCTCTACTAATCTAACCTCCAACGAATGCATAGTGCTAGTATCTGAGCTGGTGCCTGTGGGTAAAAAAGCAATAATGCAGTGCTCGGCTCCTCCTCCTCCTGCTTTTCCTCCTTGTTATGTCTGTAATGTACTTATGAATGACTCCACGAGGCAATGTGTTGTACTCAAACTGTAGTTACCTTGGTCCTTTATTCCAAACTCCAGAGTGCTCCACAAGCATGATGTGCAGCCTTTTATACAGGACCCTGCCACCCCAGGGCAGAAACTCCCAGTCTCCACCAGTTGCACCCTCTAGTGGTGCCAGCATGTATGTACACAGTGTAAACCTTATGATAGTACATCAGGTAAACAAGTCTCCATCTTATGCAATCACACAGTGACTACACATAGAGTACATCCCATAGTCTGCATATACAACATCACTCTCCCCCAAGTCCTTTGTGCCAATTACCTTTGCACCATGTGCTCTGGCTTAAGTGCCAAGCAGTAGTAGTGATGTTGGGGAGGGCATCAAACATGAAATTAGGGGTGCGTGCAATAAAGGTGCAGCAGTTATAATGGGTGACTTTAATATGCACATAGATTGGGCTAACCAAACTGGAAGCAATACGGTGGGGGAGGATTTCCTGGAGTGCATAAGGGATGGTTTTTTAGACCAATATGTCGAGGAACCAACTAGGGGGGACGCCATCTTAGACTGGGTGTTGTGTAATGAGAGAGGATTAATTAGTAATCTCGTTGTGCGAGACCCCTTGGGGAAGAGTGACCATAATATGGTGAAATTCTGCATTAGGATGGAGAATGAAACAGTTGATTCAGAGACCATGGTCCAGAACTTAAAGAAGGGTAACTTTGAAGGGATGAGGCGTGAATTGGCTAGGATAGATTGGCGAATGATACTGAAGGGGTTGACTGTGGATGGGCAATGGCAGACATTTAGAGACCGCATGGATGAACTACAACAATTGTACATTCCTGTCTGGCGTGAAAATAAAAAAGGGAAGGTGGCTCAACCATGGCTATCAAGGGAAATCAGGGATAGTATTAAAGCCAAGGAAGTGGCATACAAATTGGCCAGAAATAGCAGCGAACCCGGGGACTGGGAGAAATTTAGAACTCAGCAGAGGAGGACAAAGGGTTTGATTAGGGCAGGGAAAATGGAGTACGAGAAGAAGTTTGCAGGGAACATTAAGACGGGTTGCAAAAGTTTCTATAGATATGTAAAGAGAAAAAGGTTAGTAAAGACAAACGTAGGTCCCCTGCAGTCAGAATCAGGGGAAGTCATAACGGGGAACAAAGAAATGGCGGACCAATTGAACAAGTACTTTGGTTCGGTATTCACTGAGGAGGACACAAACAAGCTTCCGGATATAAAAGGGGTCGGAGGGTCTAGTAAGGAGGAGGAACTGAGGGAAATCCTTATTAGTCGGGAAATTGTGTTAGGGAAATTGATGGGATTGAAAGCCGATAAATCCCCAGGGCCTGATGGACTGCATCCCAGAGTACTTAAGGAGGTGGCCTTGGAAATAGTGGATGCGTTGACAGTCATTTTCCAACATTCCATTGACTCTGGATCAGTTCCTATGGAGTGGAGGGTAGCCAATGTACCCCACTTTTTAAAAAAGGAGGGAGAGAGATAACAGGGAATTATAGACCGGTCAGCCTGACATCGGTAGTGGGTAAAATGATGGAATCAATTATTAAGGATGTCATAGCAGTGCATTTGGAAAGAGGTGATATGATAGGTCCAAGTCAGCATGGATTTGTGAAAGGGAAATCATGCTTGACAAATCTTCTGGAATTTTTTGAAGATGTTTCCAGTAGAGTGGACAAGGGAAAACCAGTTGATGTGGTATATTTGGACTTTCAGAAGGCTTTCGACAAGGTCCCACACAAGAGATTAATGTGTAAAGTTAAAGCACATGGGATTGGGGGTAGTGTGCTGACATGGATTGAGAACTGGTTGTCAGACAGGAAGCAAAGAGTAGGAGTAAATGGGTACTTTTCAGAATGGCAGGCAGTGACTAGTGGGGTACCGCAAGGTTCTGTGCTGGGGCCCCAGCTGTTTACACTGTATATTAATGATTTAGACGAGGGGATTAAATGTAGTATCTCCAAATTTGCGGATGACACTAAGTTGGGTGGCAGTGTGAGCTGTGAGGAGGATGCTATGAGGCTGCAGAGCGACTTGGATAGGTTAGGTGAGTGGGCAAATGCATGGCAGATGAAGTATAATGTGGGTAAATGTGAGGTTATCCACTTTGGTGGTAAAAACAGAGAGACAGACTATTATCTGAATGTTGACAGATTAGGAAAAGGGGAGGTGCAACGAGACCTGGGTGTCATGGTACATCAGTCATTGAAGGTTGGCATGCAGGTACAGCAGGCGGTTAAGAAAGCAAATGGCATGTTGGCCTTCATAGCGAGGGGATTTGAGTACAGGGGCAGGGAGGTGTTGCTACAGTTGTACAGGGCCTTGGTGAGGCCACACCTGGAGTATTGTGTACAGTTTTGGTCTCCTAACCTGAGGAAGGACATTCTTGCTATTGAGGGAGTGCAGCGAAGGTTCACCAGACTGATTCCCGGGATGGCGGGACTGACCTATCAAGAAAGACTGGATCAACTGGGCTTGTATTCACTGGAGTTCAGAAGAATGAGAGGGGACCTCATAGAAACGTTTAAAATTCTGACGGGGTTAGACAGGTTAGATGCAGGAAGAATGTTCCCAATGTTGGGGAAGTCCAGAACCAGGGGACACAGTCTAAGGATAAGGGGTAAGCCATTTAGAACCGAGATGAGGAGGAATTTCTTCACCCAGAGAGTGGTGAACCTGTGGAATTCTCTACCACAGAAAGTTGTTGAGGCCAATTCACTAAATATATTCAAAAAGGAGTTAGATGGAGTCCTTACTACTAGGGGAATCAAGTGGTATGGTGAGAAAGCAGGAATGGGGTACTGAAGTTGCATGTTCAGCCATGAACTCATTGAATGGCGGTGCAGGCTAGAAGGGCCGAATGGCCTACTCCTGCACCTATTTTCTATGTTTCTATGTTTCTAGCCCTTGCACCTTGGCTGTGCTTTGGCTTGGCTCTCTCACTGTTAACCCCCAAGTCCTTTTGCCACAACGTTGGATGATGGTTATC
The DNA here is from genome assembly GCF_044704955.1 of Pristiophorus japonicus. Lineage (NCBI taxonomy): Eukaryota > Metazoa > Chordata > Chondrichthyes > Pristiophoridae > Pristiophorus > Pristiophorus japonicus. The sequence goes on from NC_091985.1 coordinate 56,347,510, forward strand.
AGATATGATGGTCCGATGATGCGGTGAAGGTTCCGGTGGGTTCTGGGTGTGATCCATGTGTGTGTCCATGGCTACATACATCCATTTCCCCCCCCACGCACCCCCCCAACAGTGATATCATGCAGCTGGCCCGTTACATCAACATACATGATCGGACACAGTGCAAGTACAAAGAAAGGAAGAAAAAACATTTTTTTTTTACTGTTTGTATCGTGACACCTACGTTCAGTTACACTTTACGGTCGTGCACCAGGATTGGGTAGATTGCATTCATGGTTCAGTCATGGTCAGTACTGAGGTAGCAGTACAGGTATGCATGGACGCTAGTTCCAGAGCAACCAGATGGGGTCCTAGTCGTCTGATGGTGGCGCTGCACACCCTGCTAGCGGGGTGGGCTTGGTTCGCTCACCTAGCCAGGACTCAGGGCCCTTGCCGTTGCCTAGTGGTGGGCAGAGCCACAGATGTGTGTGGGCTCCCTGTCCTCCTTTGTGGGCTGCAGAGTCTTCTGCCTACTCTCTAACAGTGTTGGGAACCTGGCTGTTCCAGATTCTGTTTGGGGAACTCATTGGTTCTGACCTTTCGCTCCCGGACATGGCCGAGATAGCGACTGAGTCTGGGGGCTGCGCCGTCTCCACCCAGGTGGTGGGCAACGGCGGCTGACTGCGCGTATTGGCGCCGTTTTAGTTTCCAGGTTAGTGGCGAATGGTGCCATCGGGTGCCTGTAGCGTGGGATAGACCTGGGGCAGGGTGTCAGGATCAGTGCCTTCACCGTCCTGAGGCCTATAACTTGTGGGGACACCTGGGGCAGGGCATCAGGATCAATGCCTTTCCCCTCCTGAATTCGCTCGTTTACTACTCTGAGGGACACTATTCCCAACATCTCGCAACAGCATTTTGTTCTTTACAATACCGATATCTCGCACCAACATCTTGTTCACACTCTTAATCGGTTCGTTACATTGATTGCCATGCATACAATATCTCTTTAAGTTGAGTTGGCTCCTTTAAGAGAACCCTGCTGGATTTACCCCAATCGAATCCTTTGTTAGACACCACGTGTTGGTCCCTCAGCGTTGCACCTCGTAATATTGCCGCGGACATCTTTTTTTTCAGCCACGCTGCCCCTCGCTGCAGCAGGAACGCCATCTTGCCTCGGTCCTCGAGGTCGACTGTCTTGATCCTTCTCTCCCGTGATTCTGCCACAAACGCTGGAAGGGTACCTGTGAATTCGATCTTCCTCCTTAGGAGTCCTGCCACTGGAGCCGGGAAGCTATTTTTAGATCGTTCCAGTCGGATCATTGCCACGTAGTCATGATCGATGATCTGTGCCTCAGGTGCTGCGCTGGTCTGTTCTCTGGTGCCTGGCCCAAGCGAAGGTGAGGTTTTGCTCTCCTCTGAGCATGGGGTACATCGATTGCTGGAGTGAAGAGGTCTTCCCATTTCCACTGTGTTGTGTCTATAGTGTACTTATGAATGACTCCACAAGGCAGTGTGTTGTACTTGAACTGTAGTGACCTTGGTCCTTTATTCCAAACTCCAGAGTGCTGTGCAAGCATGGTGTGCAGCCTTTTATACAGGGCCCTGCCATCAGGGCAGGAAACCCCCCGGTCTCCACCAGTTGCACCCTCTTGTGGTGCCAGCATGCATGTACACGATGTGAACCTTATTGATAGTAAACAAGTCTCCATCTTATACAATCTCACAGTGACTACACATAGAGTACATCCATAGTCAGTATATATAACATCATTCTCCCCCAAGTCCTTTGTGCCAATTACCTTTGCACTATGTGCTCTGGCTTAGCTCTCCCCAGACTTAAGTGCCAATAGCCCTTGCATCTTGGCTGTGCTTTAGCTTAACCCTCTCCCTGTTAACCCCCAAGTCCTTTTGCCACAACGTTAGGTAATGGTTATCAGATTGGATGGTTCAATGATGCGGTGGAGGTCCCAGTGGGTTCTGGGTGTGATCCATGTGTGTGTCCATGGCTACATACATTCATTTCCCCCCCCCGCCACCGCCCATAGCGAGATCGAGCAGCTGGCCCATTACATTAACATACAGGATCAAACACAGTGCAATTACAAAGAAAAGAAGAAAAACACTTTTTTACTGTTTGTATCGTGGCACCTAGGATCGGTGACTTACATTCGTTAAGTTTTATGGTCTTGCGCCAGGATTGGGTAGATTGCATTCATGGTTTACTCATGGTCAGTACTGAAGTAGCAGTACAGGTATGCGAGAACACTAGTTCCAGAACAACCGGATGGGTCCTAGTCGTCTGATGGCGGTGCTGCGCCCCCTGCTAGCGGGGTGGGCTTGGTTAGCTCACCGAGGCAGGACTCAGGGCCTTTGCCGTTGCCTAGTGGTGAGCAAAGCCACAGATGTGTGTGGCCTCCCTGTCCTCCTTTGAGGGCTGCATAGTCTTCTGCTTGCTCACTTACGGTGTTGGAAACCTGGCTGTTCCAGGTCCCGTTTGGGGAACTCGTTGGTTCTGACCTTGCGCTCCCGGACATGACCGAGGTAGCGACTGGATCTGGGGGCTGAACCGTCTCCACCCGGGTGGTGGGCAATGGCGGCCGACTGCGTGTATTGGCGCTATTTTCGTTTCCAGGTCTGTGGCGACTGGTGCCATCGGGTGCCTGCAACATGGGATAGACCTGGGGCAGGGGATCAGGATCAGTGTCTTTACCCTCCTGAATTCGCTCACTTGCTGCTCGAGGGGACACTCTATTCCCGACATCTCGCAACAACATTCTGTTCACAATCTTAATCGGTTTGTTACATTAATTGCCATGCATACAATGTCTCTTTAAGTTCAGTTGGTTGCAAGTCTCCTTTAAGAGAACCCTGCTGGCTTTACCCCAATCAGATCCTTTGTTGGGCCACATGTGTTGGCCCCTCAGCATTGCACCACGTGATGTTGCCGTGGCCATCTTTTTTTTCAGCCACGCTGCTCCTCACTGCAACAGGAACGCCATCTTGCCTCAGTCCTCAAGGTCGACTGCCTTGATCCTTCTCTTCTGCGATTCTGCCACAAACACTGGACGGGTACTTGTGAATTCGATCTTCCTCCCCAGGAGTCCTGCCAGTGGAGCCGGGAAGGTATTTTTAGATAGTTCCAGTCGGATCATTGCCACGCAGTCATGATGGATGGTCTGTGCCTCAGGTGCTGCACTGGTCTGTTCTCTGGTGCCTGGTCCAAGCGAAGGTGAGGTTTTGCTCTGCCTCTGTGCACGGGGGACATCGATTACTGGAGTGAAGAGGTCTTCCCATTTCCACTGGATCTTCCCCATCCACCTTCTTCTGAGTAGCGTTGAACCATCACCTGCAACAATCCACAGAGGTAACTTGTGCACCACGCCTTATGGATTACACTTACATCCGCACTACCAAGGACTGGGATCGGCTCCTTGGTGTAGGTGCATAACTTTTCCTGTACTGGAACCAGCTCGGGTCATTTTTCGTGCCACAGCCTCTCGAAGCCTGGCTCATCACTGACTGGCTCGCTCCCGTGTCCACTTCCGTGAAGACTGGAACGCCATTTATCTCAACTTCCATCTTCACTGGAGGACAATCAGTGGTGCAGGTATACACTCCATACACTTCTTGGGGCTGAGCTGCCTCTCTGGCCAAATCATCATACTCCCTGCTGGATTCAAAGTCATCTACCGACTCCTCTGCTAGATGGTGAGCCGTATTTCTTTTACACATGCGCTGGAGGTGGCCCTTCATGTTACAGGTTTTCCATACGTACTCCGCAAACTGACAGTGGTGAGCCCTATGGTTTCCTCCGCAACACCAGCATGGTGTTACTCGATTAGCACCCCTCGGCGGACTCTGAGTTCTGGAACACTGAGGTCTGTGCTCTCTGCCCTGGGCAGAGCCACATTCTACAGTCTTGCCTGTGAAAGGCACCATTCTGTGTACAGTACTTGCCGGGTTTGAGTCCACAGGCTGAACGATTTGCTTGGTGCTGCAGGTTGCGGTCATGAATGCCTGACTGATGCCAATGGCTTTCTGCAGGTTGACTGTGGTGTCGGCAAATAGTAACTTGTGAAGGAGGCCCTCGTGGCCAATTCCTATAACGAAGATGTCTCGCAATGCTTCATTGAGGTTCGTGTTGAAATCACACTGTGCCGCAAGTCTCCTGAGGTCGGCAGCATATTTTGCAATCTCCTGGCCCTCAGGTCTGCAGTGCATGTAGAATCTGTGCCTGGCCATGAAGATACTCTCCTTTGGTTTAAGTTGGTCGCAAATTAGTTCAGTCAGCTCATCATATGTCTTATCCTTGGCCTTCGTGGGTGCCAGCAAGTTCCTGATGAGGCGGTAGACCTCGGGCCCACAACTGGTCAGCAGTATAGCCTTGCACTTCTCCGCCAATGTGTCCGTCTCCCCTGCCAGGTCGTTTGCCACGAAATATTGCTCGAGCCTTTCCGTGAAGACATTCCAATCATCACCCTCCGCAAAGTCTTTTAGTGTGCCAAAGGTAGCCATGATCGCGTGAAAGTCCTTATTCTCATCGCCAGTTGTTGTGTCCAGAGTGTACTTATGAATGATTCCATGGAGGCAATGTGTTATACTCAAACTGTAGTGAACTTGGTCCTTTATTCCAAACTCCAGAGTGCTCTATAAGCATGATGTGCAGCCTTTTATACAGGGCCCTACCATCAGGGCAGGAAATCCCGGGTCTCCACCAGTTGCACCCTCTAGTGATGCCAGCATGTATGTACACAGTGTAAACCTTATTGATGGTACATCAGGTAAACCAGTCTCCATCTTATGCAATCACACAGTGACTACACATAGAGTACATCCATAGTCTGCATATACAACACTCCACTCCTTCCAAAAACTCTTGGGGGGCTCAGGTACAGGCTCCGCTTCTGCTTGGTTATCTGAAAGCATAAATGGCACAAGACTCACATTAACATAAGAACATAAGAATTAGGAACAGGAGTAGGCCATCTAGCCCCTTGAGCCTGCTCCGCCATTCAACAAGATCATGGCTGATCTGGCCGTGGACTCAGTTCCACTTACCCGCCCACTCCCCGTAACCCTTAATTCCCTTATTGGTTAAAAATCTAACTATCTATCTGTGATTTGAATACATTCAATGAGGGCAGAGGGGCAGAAGTGGAGCAAAGAATGCAGACTGTATCAGGAGCTAGAAAATGATACAGCTGTCTGGTGTGGGGGGAGAAGTGATATGGGAGAAGAAGACAGGATTGGAAAGTGATGAAGCCTTCTGGTGTGTGGTGGGGCAGGGAGGGGGGGCGGTAAGTGGTATGAGAGAAGGAGAGGGGATAAAGATACCGTTGTTGCCCCCAGCGAGATCAACATCTCTGCCGGCCATGGCGCCCACCACCTGCGGGCCAATGAGCAGCAGCACTCGCTCCTCAAAGTCAATCATAGGCCGCAGTTCAGATTCCCCTTCTCCAGTCCTCTGCTACTCCCTTCTGTTATATGCCATCTCAGCCTGCAAAAGAAAGGCACCCATATGAGGACGAGTTCAGCTATGTATGTGGAAGATAAGCCTGCGGTGGTTGAATAGCTGTAAATATAGGCAAGGCGTGTGATGAGGATGTGAGTGTGAGTATCGGCAGATGCTTGGTGGTTGAGTCGTGGGAAAGTGGTGGTTTGCACAGTGTGCACATGCAGAGGGTCAGAGGCTGGTATGGAGGAGATGGAAGTGGTGGTTTGCACAGTGTGCACAGACAGAGGGTCAGAGGCTGGTATGGAGGAGATGGAAGTGGTGGTTTGCACAGTGTGCACAGGCAGAGGGTCAGAGGCTGGTATGGAGGAGGTGTGGAAGCATGTACTTACCTTCGCAACCCGACAAAGGTGATTGAGTTTTTTTCTGCACTGGGTGAGGCTTCTCTGCACCACTGTGCTGGCTGACACGTCCTGGGTCACCTTTTGCCACATGGCCCTGAAAATTTGCAGGGATGGCCTCCTTCCCGATGCAGGGACCAGTGACTCCTTCCTTGTCTCCAGTGGCCACACCAATGCCTCCAGAGCCACATCGTTAAATCGTGTGGCCCTCTCCCTTGAAGTGGGATTAGCAGCAGCCATTTCAGATATTCCTCAGATCCACAGATCACTGACTGAAGTTCAGCACCGCTGAAAATGAGCAGCTGCAGCTTCAAATGACCTCCCCTTTAAGAGCCCGATTGAGCTGGAGTCAGGGATTGAAGGCTGATTGCTGAATGGAACTCAGCTGAAATTGGCTGTGAATAGCGCCCCTGCAATGCCCAGCTGAGATCATTAGTGTCTCATTTACCGCCCCCTTTCACTCCCAGGGCGAAAATGTCGAATTTCACACAATTTGACAAAGCATCTCGCTGGGTGCTAAATTATCTAAAAGTGAAAAATTACTACTCCAAATGGACTCCTTTTCGCCTCCTAACTTTTTTTAAAATTTAGGTTTAGCTCTAGGGATGCTCTAGGAATCTAAAGTGAAGTCAAGAAGGAGCCTAGAAATTGTTCATTTGGGAAGTTAAAATTAAAAAATAATTTCAATACTGGCAGACAGTTTTTATTCTACGTGGATTACGAATGAACTCTGCCATATGGCCCCTTTCCAACAATGGGAAGGGTCACCACATGACTGGTATGGACAATACATATATCCATTGAATAGATTAGAATGCCAACATTATCAGATTTGAAAGAGTTAGAAAACTCCCAAACAATAACTAGAAAAAAAAAGAGATTAATTGCCTATTCCACCAGTGTCATCTAGAATTGGACTCATGCCCATCATTTTTATAAAAATTATTTTGTTTAAAAAATAATAACTTTCAGCCCATCAGAATGGGCTCTATTGGAATCCACGTTCTAAAGATGAACATTTTTGGATTAACCCATTCTACTACCAAAACCCTTTTTGGAATATTCTTCAGCAATATGAACCTATGTTGCCCACCATGATCACACTAATGTATATTGGGGCTGAATTTGCGGTCGGAGGCTTCCTGTGGGCGGATACCTCTGACCTGCAAAAAATCTACGCACTTACCTGGTGGTCCAGGTGCTTCGGTGAACTGTGGTCCTGGTACTCTATGCGTAGGCCTGCGTAGAGGCCCACGTATCCCAGGAACGCTTGCGGTTCTCAATCAAAGAAGGGAATCGGCATTCATGCTTATGAGGATTCCGTATGTATGGAGCTCCCGTAAGTATGAATGTGGATCGCATTAAAAAATACCTCTACATACCAAATAAATTACATATTTAACATTAATTAAAATGGTATTTAATTTTTAAGACAAAAAGTTACATTTTTTGAAAAATGCTTTTAACGGGACTAAAGTAAACTTACTTTATTGCATAATGTATAAATGAATGAAAAAAGGTTATGTTTATATTTTTTAAAACTCTTACTCTGGTGAAAGCAGGCTTTCGTAAGAATTTCACGGGCATTCGCTGGGCAGAAGTTGGGCGAAGAGTGGATTCGTACGATCTGTCAAGAGGATTCTTGACAGATTGCAAGTTCTGCCTTTTAGCGCAAGCGTGGTGCAGGCCTAAACCCCAAACCTGCACGGCCCCGAGAGTTCCGTGCACACCTCGCGCACACACATAGCCCTAATATATATCAGTTGCCCTTCTTTGCAAAATTTTGAATAAATATAAGAGATAAATATTATAATAAAACACCATATCTAAAGCTGATGCATAGCCAGAACTACCTGCAGTCAGGAACATGGGGGGAGGGAGGCCTGCTGCCCATTGTACACCGAGATTGAAAGAGGTCGGCAAGTCCAAACCCAAAGCAGATAAAATTCATTCTATTCAGATATAAATGCAGAATTCCCTTATTTTCTCCTGCTTTTATCTTAATTTAAAGAACAATATCAGAGGTTAAATTACTTACTGTGTTGTTCTGCGATTTTAACCTAAGGCCTGACCAGATGATCAGTGGTGGCTTCCCTGCCAAGCCAAACCTGCCGGGGTCCAAGTGTTGTGGGACATTGTGCATCCCTTGCCCCAGGGTTTTCCCCCTCCTCTGATCGGGTTTTTCCTTCACAAGAATTACCTGACTGCCAGGACAGTTTCTGCAGGTCCCCAGCAGCGGCCTCCTGCCACCCGAATTCTGCTCCTGCCCGGAGATTGGGAGACCAATCCTTAATATGGAAATGAGACCCAGGAGCCAAATTCTCACCGATTCCGCTCCAATTAAAGTCGAGGCGGTTAGTGCTGGAGAATGGAACTCTTACAATTTCAATTACCAAATATCAGCATCGCGCACTTCCAGATCAGGTATAGCACAGCTGGATGCAGAGTAAAGCTCCCTCCATAATGTGCTTCAGTCACAACCTCAAAAGAGCAACCCCCTACTCCAGCAAGTTGACATTGTTCCTTACCAGTCATTTTGTGTCTAATCTGAGTGAGAGTGTCAATACCAAACTAAGAATCCTCTTTTTTAGGCCCATGCCCATTCGGAATTGAATTGAAACTGCCCAAACTTATTTTACTTCGGAGTTTTAGAGCTACAAACTGAGAGGACTTTAATTCCATCAGTTCCGAGCCAGATTTGAACCCAGATCCAGAAGTAAAAGATCTAATCTAGTTTCCCGCCAAACCATTGCTTACACATAAAGCTCCTCTTCTAACCAACGACTATAGTTGCTCATAAAATCAAAATAAGTTTCCACTCTTGGCGTGCGAATCTGCCCTGATGCAACAGAAAAAGCATTTTTGAAGTTGTAATTCAGCACTTCTTTATATCGTTGCTGAACCTCTTTGTTGGCTGAGAAAAATCTGTCCAGGCTAGAAGAATCTGTATGAGCAGACAGCCTGACCACAGCCAGAACATAACAGTGGTTGGGACCTCTGGCTGCACCCTATTCATTGTTGTTTCAGCACTGCTCTCTCCAGAGGTGCCTGGCAAAACCATATTTTCATGTATCTTTCATCACCCCTGGAGGTCCCAGTGCCATCTCCTTCAATTGATATTGTAGCATCACCAAAAGGGCAAAAAGTCCATGACTACAGTCAAACGAATAGCCTCCTTCCTTCTGTCATGTATCATTCTATGATTCTATGAAACAGGTACCACTTTCAATAAAACAAGAATGAATTGTTCAACAATTAAGTTGGTTGTCTCTTTGAATGTTTCCAATCACTAGTCTCTTCTTTTACTGCAATAAATTAAGCTAAAAATTTGAGTGATTCTCTCTACTCCAAGTCACCATTTATTTGCAGTATTTACCGGACCGGGGTCAAACAGGACTGTGCCATCATCCCAACCCGCTTCTCAATCTTTCTCGCCGCCATGCTCCACCTCACAGTCAACAAGTTCCCCACTGGAGTGGAACTAAACTACAGAACCAGTGGGAACCTGTTCAACCTGCGCCGTCACCAGGCCAGATCCAAGACCACCCCAACCTCTGTTGTCGAGCTCCAGTAGGCGGACGACGCCTGCGTCTGCGCACATACAGATACTGCACTCCAGGACATAGTCGACGTATTTACTGAGGCATATGAAAGCATGGGCCTTATGCTAAACATCCATAAGAGAAAGGTCCTCCACCAGCCTGTCCTCACCGTACAGCACTGCCCCCCAGTCATCAAGATCCACGGCGCGACCCTGGACAACGTGGACCATTTCCCATATCTCGGGAGCCTCCAATCAACAAGAGCAGGCATCGATGATGAGATCCAACACCACCTCCAGTGCACCAGTGCAGCCTTCGGACGCCTGAGGAAAAGAGTGCTTGAAGACCAGGCCCTCAAAACTGCCACCAAGCTCATGGTCTACAGGGCTGTAGTAATACCTGCCCTCCTGTATGGCTCAGAGACATGGACCATGTACAGTAGACACCTCAAGTTGCTGGAGAAATATCACCAACGATGTCTCCGCAAGATCCTACAAATCCCCTGGGAGGACAGGCGCACCAACATCAGTGTCCTCATTCAGGCTAACATCCCCAGCATTGAAGCACTGACCATACTCATCAGCTCCGCTGGTCAGGCCACATTGTCCGCATGCCCGACACAAGACTCCCAAAGTAAGTGCTCTACTCGGAGCTCCTTCACGGCAAACAAGCCAAAGGTGGGCAGCGGAAACACTACAAGGACACCCTCAAAGCCTCCCTGATAAAGTGCAACATCCCCACTGACACCTGGGAGTCCCGGGCCCAAGACCGCCCTAAGTGGAGGAAGTGCATCCGAGAGGGCGCTAAGCACCTCGAGTCTCAACGCCGAGAGCTGCACAAATCAAGCGCAGGCAGCGGAAAGAGCGTGCGGCAAACCAGTCTCACTCACTCCTTCCCCCAATGACTATCTGTCCCACCTGTGACAAAGTCTGTGGCTCTCGTATTGAACTGTTCAGCCACCAAAGAACTCACTTCAGGAGTGGAAGCAAGTCTTCCTCGATTCCAAGGAACTGCCTATGATGATGATGATATAATGCTTATCTCATTGTTTGTTTGACTCAAAAGAAAGGGAGAATTTCTGAGAACGAACAACAGAAAGCAAATAAATGTCTTCAACTTGAACTGAAGAAAAGTTGGCTCTAGGTATCATATTTATTATTTAAGGCTAAATTCAGACATCTTGTTTAATTCTTCGAGCCAATGAAAATATTACTTAGAGTCAAACATTGGTTCCACTGCTTGTGGTTACCTACCTTCTCTTTTATTAACAAGGAAAAGTTAAGTGAAAATGTTCTTGATTTTATTTTCAGTTATCCAAATTTTATTCTGTATTTGCAATTAACTCCAAAACATTTAAACCTTAAAATTCTTCTACTAATATTTACAAAATAATCTCAATAAAATGTCATGATGAATCCTTTTATAAACCCTAACTTCCTTTCAAAAACTGGGCCATCATGAAAGAAATGATTCAAGCCACAAAACAAGTGAAAATACAGTTTCATTTTTCAATGTTTGTGGCGATCATATAACATTTAGAAATAAAAAAAATAAATCTGAAGTATATTTCATTGATTTATGACAACATTTGGACTGTTAAGATCTAGGTTCTATCCCCAACACTCTTTAATAATGCTCACTGCAAAAGGCAGTATCCATCGTCAGGCCTTCAGCCTATGAACAACCATATAAGTGAAGCATTAGCAATATACCCTAGTACCACGAGGTATATACCAAAAATATTTATAAAAAGGATATAGAGGCATTGAGGAAGGTGCAAAAAAGATTCACAAGAATGATATACTTGTTAGGAAAGGCTGGAGCTCTTTTCTCTGAAAAAAAAAGGATGAAGGGTGTTCTGACAGGCATAGGATAAATAAGATCAGAGAGATGAATGTGTGGCTAAAAGACTCGTGTGGGAGAAATGGCTTTTGATTCATGGGGCACTGGCACCAGTACTGGAGAAAGAGGGAGCTGTTCCGTTGGGATGGGCTTCACTTGAACCAGGCTGGGACCAATGTCCTGGTGAATCGAATAACTAGGGCTATAGATGGGGCTTTAAAGTAAATAGTGGGGAGGAGAGTTCAGGTGAGGGGAAATTTAAAAAGTCAAAGAGAAAGGAGAAGGCAATAGTGCAGGGTAGTGATAGGAGTAATGATAATCAGGAAGGGACAGAGCATATAAAAATAAGAGTGCTTCAGAAAGTAGAGTCAGAGTAGAGAAAAATGGTAAAAAGACCAAATTAAAAGCTCTTTATCTGAATGCACGTAGCATTCGTAAAAAGATAGATGAGTTGACGGCACAAATAGAAATAAATGGGTATGATCTCATAGTCATTACAGAAATGTGGCTGCAAGGTGACCAAGGCTAGGAGCTGAATATTCAAGGATATTTGAAATTTTGGAAGGATAGGCAAAAAGGAAAAGGAGGTGGGGTAACTCTGTTAATAAAGGATGAGATCAGTGCAGTAGTGAGAAATGATATGAGCGCAGAAGATCAAGATGTAGAATCAGTTTGGGTGGAGATCAAAAATAATAAGGGAAATAAGTCACTGGTGGGAGTAGTCTATAGCTACACTGTAGGACAGAGTATAAATCAAGAAATAATGGAGGCTTGTAAGAAAGGTATTACAATAATCAAGGGCGATTTTAATTTTCATCTGGATTGGACAAATCAAATTGGCAAAGATAGCCTTGAGGACGAGTTCATATTCGGGATGGTTTCTTAGAACACTACATTGTGGCACCAACCAGGGAGCATGCTATTTTAGATCTGGTAATGTGTAATGAGATAGGATTAATTATCTAATGATCTAATAGTAAAATATCCTTCTCTGGAAGAGTGATCATAGCATGTTAGAATTTCAAAGTTAGTTTGAGGGTGAGAAATGTGGGTCTCAAACTAGTGTCCTGAACTTAAATAAAGGCAATTACAAAGGTATGAAGACAGAGTTAGCTAAAGTGGACCGGGAAAATAGATTAAAGGATAAGATAGTAGGTAAGCAGTGGCAGACAGTTAAAGAAATATTTCATAACTCTCAACAAAGATATATTCCAGTGAGAAGGAAAGACTCTAAGACTTTAAATGGAGAAATATTGCAAAGTGCTGCAGTACAGCGGGACCTGGGGGTACTTGTGCATGAAACATAAAAGGTTAGTATGCAGGCACAGCAAGTGATCAGGAAGGCCAATGGAATCTTGGCCTTTATTGCAAAGGGGATGGAGTATAAAAGCAGGGAAGCCTTGCTACAGTTATACAGGGTATTGGTGAGGCCACACCTGGAATACTACGTGCAGTTTTGGTTTCCATATTTACAAAAGGATATACTTGCTTTGGAGGCAGTTCAGAGAAGGTTCACTAGGTTGATTCCAGAGATGAGGGGGTTGATGTATGAGGAAAGTGTTATGTATGCAACTATGTAATACTTGTCACCAGAGGGCGTGACTGTTGGAGTCCGAATGGTCACCTGCACACATGTGTAGGACCAGTATAAAAGTTTGGCTGCCATGTTGTTTAGGCACTCTCGAATTGTAATAAAGAAGACTAAGGTCACACTAAGTTTAGCTCACAGTATTCAGTCTTGTGGAGTTCTTGTATACCTAATAGAAAGGTTGAGAAGTTTGGGCCTCTACTCATTGAAATTCAGAAGATTTAGATCTTATCTAAATGTATAAGAATATGAGGGAGCTTGACAAGGTGGATGCAGAGAGAATGTTTCTACTGATGGGGGAGACTAGAACTAGGGGGCATAACCTTAGAATAAAGGGCCGCCCATTTAAAACTGAGATGAGGAGAAATTTATTTTCTCAGAGAATTGTGAATCTGTGGAATTCGTTGCCTCAGAGAGCTGTGAAAGCTGGGACATTGAATAAATTTAAGACAGAGATAGACAGTTTCTTAACCGATAAGGGAATAAGGGGTTATGGGGAGCGGGCAGGAAAGTGAACCTGAGTCCATGATCAGATCAGCCAAGATTGTATTAAATGGCAGAGCAGGCTCGAGGGCCGTATGGTCTACTCCTTCTCCTATTTCTTATATTCTTATGTTCTTATGAGAAGGATGAACCATCCATGGCTAACTAAGGAAGTGAAGGATGGTATCAAATTAAAAACAAAGGCATACAATATTGCAAAGATTAGTGGTAGGACAAAGGATTGGAATTTTTTAGAAGCCAGCAAAGGATGAGTAAAAAAATAATAGAGAGAAGATAGATTATGAGAGTAAACTAGCAAGAAATATCAAAACAGACAGTAAGAGCTTTTACAGGTATATAAAAAGGAAGAGAGTAGCAAAAGTAAATGTTGGTCCCTTAGAGGATGAGACTGGGGAATTACTAATGGGAAACAGGGAAATGGCAGAGACTTTGAACAAATATTTTGTATCAGTCTTCATGGTAGAAGACACTAAAAGCAACTCAATTATAATAGTCAATCAAGGGGCTATAGGGAGCGAGGAACTTAAAACAATCATTATCACTAAAGAAAGAGTACTAGGCAAACTAATGGGTCCAAAGCTGGTCAAGTCCTCTGGACCTGATGGCTTGCATCCTTGGATATTAAAAGAAGTGGCTGCAGAGATAGTGGGTGCATTGATTGTAATCTACCAAAATTCCCTGGATTCTGGACAGGTCCCAGCGGATTGGAAAACCGCAAATGTAAAGCTCCTAATCAAGAAAGGAGGGAGACAGAAAGCAGAAAAGTATAGACCAGTTAGCCTAACATCTGTCATTGGGAACATGCCGGAGTCCATTATTAAGGAAGTAGTAGCAAGACATTTAGAAAAACTTAATGCAGTCAAGCAGAGTCAGCATGGTTTTATGAAAGGGAAATCATGTTTGACACATTTTCTGAAGTTCTTTGAGGATGTAATGAGTAAGGTGGATAAAGGGGAATCAATAGATGTCGTGAATTTGGATTACCAGAAGGTATTCAATAAGGTGCCACATAAAAGGTAAGAGCTCACAGGGTTGGGGGTAATATATTAGCATGGATAGAGGATTGGCTAACTAACAGAAAACAGAGAGTCGGGATAAATGGTTCATTTTCAGGTTGGCAAACTGTAACTAGTGGGTGCCACAGGGATCAGTGCTGGGGCCTCAACTATTTACAATCTATATTAATGACTTGGATGAAGGGACCGAGTGTAATGTAGCCAAATTTGCTGATGATACAAAGATGGGTGGGAAAGCAAGTTGTGAAGAGAACATAAAGAATCTGCAAAAGGATATAAAAAAGGCTAAATGAGTGGGCAAAAATTTGGCAGATGGAGTATAATGTGGGAAAATGTGAGGTTATCGACGTTGGTAGGAAAAATAATAAAACAAATTATTATTTAAATGAAAAGAGACTACAAAATGCTGTGGTACAGAGGGATCTGGGGGTCCTTGTACATGAAACACAAAATGTTAGCATGCAGGTACAGCAAGTTATCAGGAAGGCAAATGAAATGTTGATCTTTATTACAAGGGGGATGGAATATAAAAGTAGGGAAGTCCTGCTACAACTGTACAGAGTATTGGTGAGGCCACACCTGGAGTACTGCGTGCAGTTTTGGTCTCTGATAGAAAATTCAAACAGGCTGCATTTAGACAGACTGTGAAAATTCACAGACCCCCAAGTCAAGGCTGCTTGCTACATGCAGTTCAACATGTTGCATTAAGGCATCAATCACCTTGACATTTTAGGACCCTTGGGTAGCGAGCCAATTAAAAGGTTAAAAGGCTATTAATTGAGCCAATAAGGTCAAAGAAGGCGAGTTCTTTTCTGTAAATTGATCCAGGTATAAGTACAGCCATTTTGACCATGTGGTCCCAGAAGGACAAAGACCTGGCTTAAAGCCAAGAACTTGTTACTGCTGCCAGAAATAAAGTGACATTAAAAACGACAATCGGAGTTCGTATTTCATTCGAAATTAAGAGATCTAACAATTTTGGCGTCACGAACAGGATCGCTGAGGAAAGAAACTGAATTTTGGACATCGGACCTACATACTGAGGTAATGACACCTCTTTTAAAAAAGTCCTCGGTCAAAAGTCTAAATTCGCCTCTCCTTCTACGCGATTCCGAAAGCCTCCGGTTTGCGAACCCTCCGGTTGGTAGTCGGCTCGAGGTCCCATAGACGTCTAAACTTTGGCGGTGTGTTAGTTAATTAATCACCGACCCACTGATCGGCTAGAAAGCCTACAACTCGAGACCCCAGTAAAGAAATTATGGCAGCAGGAGATAAGAGCAAAGAATTGCCTACAACTGTTAAAGGTGGTCAAGCACCACCTGAAGTTTCACTAGATTTAATTCTCGAACAGTTGAAAGAATACATAGAGCAACAATTCAACTTATCTAAAACCTGTATTAAGATCGAACAAAAGTACGGAACCTCCAAAGGACAATGGTCCTTGGACGAGATTAAAAGGGTCTGGGGAAAAACGACCTGTATGAAAAATAAAGAGCGAACTAGATGGTCCCTAGTGGTTATGGGCCAGATTCGAAAGCGGAATGAAATTATAATGCGTTCCCAACATGATCGAGAACTGACCAGTACAAAGGATCAATTGCAAGCTGTTTGTGCGCAGCTGCGACAGAAAAAGCTTGAACTTGAAAAGCTGGAAGCGGAAGTTAAAGATCTTAAAGGTGAAATTAAAGAATGGAAAAAATCATTAGGTCAAGAGACAGTAATAGGAAAGGAAAATGTATTGCTCAATTCCCAGGGTACCCATGTTTGGATAAATTAAAAGCGCAAACCCGAAGACACGACCGAGGAATAGATACGGATTCCGAATCCTCCGACGATACAGTGTCGGAGGATGATGAAGAATTAGGGGTGCGCTTTGCCCCGTTTAAAAAAAGACGAGTTGTAGTCAAATCAGAAGAGACTGCGGATGAGGGCGGAACCAAAAAAACAAAGAAAAGGCTGTATGAAAAATACTTAATTCATGATCTGGCAGACCCAGAGAAAATTGATAAATGGTCCAAGGAATTGCCCAATCCAAAGAAAGGGGGAGTAAAAATGTGGGACCAATTGGACCGCGTAAGAAATATATATCAACTTCATCCCTGGGACGGGGTGCAAATTTTGACCATAATGGTGCCAAAAACACAGGGAAGAAAATTGCACAACAAGATAGAAGAAGCTTTGGGGCAAGATGAGCAAGATTTAGATGCAGGATGGGAGGCGATTAAACACTGGCTGCAAGTCTTCAGTCCAGCTAAGACAGACTGGGGAAAAATTGCAGCCTGCCAACAGAAAGGAACAGAGGAGGTCCTGGAATATGACAAGCGGTTTAGATGCACGTGGCTAGAACATTCGGGTATGAATAATACAGATGAGGAAATGATGAACAAGTGTTTGGACCCCTGAAAGCAGCTTTCGTGGCAGGTCTAAAGCCAGAACTGTCCAAAATGCTTAAGGTAGTGTTACCGGACTGGGAAGGTAGAGGAACTATCTTTGCAGCATTGGTGGATCGATGTAACCAATTAGATCGGGATATGGGAGCTAAAGTCCGAGCTGTACGGGCTATGGGATGTAAATCCCAGGATTCCGATAAACATATTAGGAAAATTACCCGGAAAATGTCATTATTGTGGGAAAGAAGGTCACTGGGCCAAGACATGCAGGGAAAAACAGAAAGGTCGTGGCTGGGGAAGAGGACGCAGCCAGGGATACAATTCAGCCAACAAGCCAGGCTTGTCACAAGATAACGACCTCATAGAAGCATTTAAGCGACTGACAATACAACAACAGAAGGAGTTACTTGGGATAGCAAAAAACGATTCGAGCCCACCCTGGCCCCCCTCCTCGCACTAGTACAACAAAGGGGAGATGGGCTATATATAACTGTGAGGGTGGGCGATAAGGATGTGGACTGTCTTTTAGACACAGGGGCGGAATTAACATGCTTACCCCTACAATATGGAGACTTTTTGCCGTTGGGTGGTAGGGCACGTACAGCCTATGGAGTTGGGGGCCATAAAATGGAAATTAAAAGGACAACACCGGTACTTATTGGGCTGGGTCCACATGAACTAACCACGCCAGTCTGGATAGGTCCAGTAGATCAACCCCTTTTGGGAATGGACGTTCTAATCCAAGTAGATTCATCGTTGCATTTCGAGGATGGTCGGGTGACATGGTCAATTAGAACTTTGAAGAAAGAAGAATTGAAGGAACACCCGATATGGGCCAAAGATAAGAACGATTGTGGCCTACTCCAGATGGAGCCTGCGTCATTTACAGGGACCAAGCCTCCATGCACTAAACAGTATCCCATTAGTCCAACTGCCATCGCAGGAATCTTACCGGTTATTCAGCAATTGGAGAAACAAGGGGTGCTTATTAAAACGCATAGCTCCTCCAATAGCCCCGTGTGGCCGGTACAGAAATCTAATGAGACTTGGCGTTTGACTGTCGATTATAGGAAAGCTAACCAGTGTATTGATCAAAAAGCTCCTTTGGTCGCAGATCCCTCCACCATTTTTAATGCCCTCAAACCGGAACATAAATATTTCTCAGTTACAGATATGGCCAACGGATTTTGGTCGGTGCCTCTGGCACCGGAGGTTCAATAGTGGTTTGCTTTCACGGTCCAAGGACAACAGTATACTTGGACCCGGTTACCACAGGGTTTCCACAACAGCCCTACGGTATTCCACATGGCTTTACAAAGCCATTTGCGAGAATTACCTCCCCTGTCATCCACAATCATCCAATATGTAGACAATATCCTGCTAGCTTCAAACACGGAAGAACAGCATGAACAAGATTTACGAGCTTTGCTGGATCACCTTCGGCTGAAAGGACATAAAGCCAGCATCGACAAAGCACAAATATCCCAAGAAGAGGTTGTATACCTGGGATAAAAGATTTCACAAGAAAAGAGAGAACTTACCCAGGATAGAACTGCAGCCATTCGGGCTGCTAAAAAACCCACCACTATTCAGGAACTAAGGTCTTTTTTGGGATTGTGTAACTTTAACAGAAATTGGATTGACTCCTTCACACAGCTTGCTCAGCCACTGAATGATATTTTAAAGGGGAAACGTGCCTCTAAAGAAGCCATCACCCTCACAAAAGAACAGCAAGAGGCCTTCCTGAGTTTGAAAAAGGCCTTGTGTTTGGCACCGGCTCTGGGAATCCCCGACAGTGGTAAGCCATTTACCCTGTTTGTCCATGAGAAAGAAGGATATATGACAGCTATACTGACACAAGAACATGGGGATCGGCAAAGACCTATTGGCTATTATTCGGCAAAACTGGATGCGGTAGCCCTCGGATGGAGAAGTTGCCTAAGGGCCATGGAAGCTACATGTCGAGTGGTAATGACCACTGCGGGTCTAGTCCTCGACCAAAAGCTGATTGTCAAGTGTCCCCACACCATACATGCTTTGCTGTCTATGAATAGAATGTCTCAGGTGACAGCAGCAAGATGGACCCGCTGGACAGCAGTTTTGGAAGCTCCTAATCTCCATATCGTCCGGGCCAGCCCGGTTAATCCCGCAACTATGCTCCCGATGTCAGAATCGAGGGAGCAAGAGGGGGGAGAATGTGAAGAGCATGACTGCGTGGAGATTTTAAAAGAAACAGAAGAAGCAACCTTAGCAGCAGAGGAGCCTCTGCACAACCCAGACCTCATCCTGTTTACAGATGGTTCTTCCTTTGTTGACAATGGTACCAGGAAAGCAGGATGGGCAGTTACAACCTTATATGAGGTCGTGGCAAAAGGATGTTTACCCTCAGGAACGTCAGCACAACAGGCCGAGTTACAGGCCCTGTCAGAAGCATGTCGAATAGCAGAAGGACAGACAGCTAATGTCTACACAGATTCGCGTTATGCTTTTGGAGTCGCTCACGACTTTGGTCTGTTATGGCGGAAAAGAGGATTCCTCACTGCTGCTGGTACACCTATCCGAAATGGAAAAGAAGTCCGAGACTTACTGGAGGCCATACAATTACCTCAGGAAGTGTCCATCCTGAAGTGTAAGGCCCATACCAAGGAAAATACCACAGAAGCACATGGAAATGCCCTAGCCGACCAGGCAGCTAAAGATGCCGCCTCACAGGGCGTTCCTCCAGAAGAACCAACACAGATGTGCAGATTGAAAGCACTCAGGACTCTGACAAGAGACCTTCAAACAATGCAAGGCGAGTGCTCCCGAGAGGAAAAATGGACATGGATTGAGGCAGGAATTAAGCTATGCGAAGATGGTGTCTGGAGACAAAGAGTTACCGACAAGCCAGTCGGGCCACAAGCGCTTATGCCTTTTTTAGCCCAACAGATCCACTCGTGGGGACACTTGGCCTCACAACAGATGACGGCACGGTTCCAGAAAAGCTGGTGGGGTCGGGGATTTAAAAAACATGCCCAGCTGGTAACAGACCGCTGTGTGGTCTGCCAGAAAAATAATTCTGGACCCATCAGGGTAATGCCCCAACTGAGGCCCCCTGCCCCTGTCGGACCATTCCAGCATCTGCAGGTTGATTATATATCTCTTCCTTTATGCCAAGGATACACTAACATTCTTGTCATCGTCGACAGATTCTCTAGATGGGTAGATGCTGTCCCAACTAAAAGAGCCACAGCCAATCACACTGCAAAGGTCTTGTGTAAGGATTACATTCCCCGATGGGGAGTTCCCAGTAGCATTGACTCAGATCAGGGAACACGCTTCACAGGTGCTGTCTGCCAAGAAGTCTGTAGGTTACTGAACATTACGTGGGATTTACACTGTCCTTATCATCCACAATCATCAGGACAAGTAGAACGAATGAATCGAACTCTGAAACAACGGCTTGCCAAATATCACCAAGAAGGAACACCATGGCCCCAGGCACTACCAATAGTGCTATGTAGCATTATGGCAACCCCAAACAGAACTACGGTCTAAGCCCATTTGAAATTATAACAGGAAGACCCATGTCGCCGCCAGGAACTATCGATTTACGGAAAGCTGATGTTCACTTAATGAGTGACACTTTGTTATCATACTGTCAGAACTTAACCAATGCTATTAGTTCTGTTTCCTGACAGGTATCGGCAGCTTGGGGTAATCCACCCGAAGGAGGACACGACATCATCCTGGGAGTCTGGGTGTATGTGAAAAAGTTGCATAAAGAACCTTTGGCTGCCAAGTGGGAGGGACCTTATCAAGTGCTATTGACCACCCAGGCAGCTGTTAAAGTCCAAGGAAAGAAAACCTGAATCCACGCTTCACACATTAAACGAGCACCCGTAACTGAAGCTGAAATCTAATAAGGACAATTATTTTTGCGAAAATGTATAAATTTACTGTATTATTGATGGTAAGTATTCTAGACATAGGCCTACTTCTTACTAACCGACCTTCTGCACCAAAGGGAAATAGTAGGGTAGCAAGGGAATTACATGTAAATACCTTTTTATATATGTCATACATTTATGCCAAACAAGGTAACATTTCTAGTTGTTGGGTATGTGCGCATATTCCTATTCACTCAAAGGGAGGGATTCCCTTGAGGCCAGTTCCCTTGAATACCTCGGAAATGGCTGAGTGGATAATTAATCAAAACAAAACAGGCAATGCGTTTCAGGATACGGAAAACTGGGCACGTAAATGAAAGTCAGCAGGTTACAATCTGACTACCTTTGAAGGGGGATACCAACCGTGCTACAATAATTCCAAACGGCCCCCATTTTTTGTTATCACTAATACAACGGGAATAGGAAGACCGGGGGAATCGGTCTGTCTGATTAGAAACATCAAAGGAGGCCAAAATATGGGGTATAGTAACTACTCCCGGAATTATAATATAATCAAGCCACGGAACCGTCCAAACTGGGCCGATGTGGGAATTTTTAACGTAACGGGGATTCTGAATAAAACAGATGGAAAAGCCTGGACAGGCCCCGGAGTGTTGCTGACAAAGAAACAGCTAACATTCATTGCATATAATGGCACCTATTGGGTGTGTGGCCACAAGGCCTACCCTTGGCTGCCCCAGAATTGGATGGGATCCTGCTATTTAACCTACATTGTGCCTTATATGTATCATATAAAGTCACTGTCGGAACATTTACACCATCCTAAGAGAGCTATCACAGAAACAGAGAGGTTCTTTGCCATTCTGATCCCCAGGTATGGGACTGCCAGACTGGCAAGGGAATCCATTACCAGGCATCCGTTGTGGAATGGGTAGCCAATGATACCTCAGAGGCCCTAGTTAAAATCAATGCAGAAATGGTAGCAATCTGCACAGTAGCCCTACAGAATAGACTGGCCCTTGACTACATCCTGGCTGAAAAGGGAGGTACATGCACCCTACTCGGAACTGAGTGTTGCACATATATTCCAGATAGCTCCGAAGAAATTACCCACTTAGCGGAGCATATCCAAAAGGAGGTAGAAAAACTTAAGCAACCCCCATCATTCACTTTGTGGAGTGAAGCCACTGAATGGCTAGGTTCAATAGGAACTTCATTGGTGGAAGGTTTAATTCTATTTGTTGTAATTGTTTTACTTTTATATTGTTTGTTTATGTTGATTAAATGTTGTTGCGACCAGGCGGCTGTAGCTGCTGTCCCGCAGGTGAGACACCTTGCAGGTCCCAGCAGACCGTCTGTACGTGGCACAGGGGTATGTTATGCTTAAGGGAAGGTTGTTTACTGGTTGAATTATGATATTGATTTGGATTAAATTGAAATAAGGTTAATTAACCTACTAAAACCAGACTTCCATTGTGGCCATGGTGGAACTCGGGTTGGTGTAAATTTGTGTGGAAGCTGCTAGTCTGGACATGTGGCGAAACACATCAACAAATTTTAGAAGGAAACTCTATTAACATGTATGAAATTATTTTGTAGAATGTTTAACCAGTGATACCTGAAGTTTTATGATTCAGTTTGTGAAAGAATCAAAGGGAGGATTGATAGAGAATTCAAACAGGCTGCATTTAGACAGACTGTGAAAATTCACAGACCTCCAAGTCAAGGCTGCTACATGCAGTTCAGCATGTTGCATTAAGGTATCAATCACCTTGACATTTTAGGACCCTTGGGTAGCGAGCCAATTAAAAGGTTAAAAGACTATTAATTGAGCCAATAAGGTCAAAGAAGGCGAGTTCTTTTCTGTAAATTGATCCAGGTATAAGTATAGCCATTTTGACCATGTGGTCCCAGAAGGACAAAGACCTGGCTTAAAGCCAAGAACTTGTTACTGCTGCCAGAAATAAAGTGACATTAAAAACGACAATCGGAGTTCGTATTTCATTCGAAATTAAGAGATCTAACAGTCTCCTTATTTAAGGAGGGATACTTGCATTAGAGGCAGTTCAGAGAAGGTTCACTAGGTTGATTCCTGTGATGACGGGGTTGACTTATGAAGATAGGTTGAGTAGGTTGGGCCTATACTCATTGGAGTTTAGAAGACTGAGAGGTGATCTTATTGAAATGTGTAAGATTCTGAGGGGGCTCGACAAGGTAGATGCAGAGAGGATGTTTCCCCTCGTGGGAGAATCTAGAACTAATGGGCATAGTTTCAGAATAAGGAGTCGTCCATTCAAAACAGAGATGAGGAAGGATTTCTTCTCTCAGAGGGTCGTGAATCTCTGGAATTCTCTACCCCAAAGGGCTGTGGATGCTCAATCGTTGCGTATATTCAAGACTGAAATCGACAGATTTGTGTGCACTATGGGAATGAAGGGATCTGGGGATAGGGCGGAAAAGTGCAGTTGATGTAAAAGTTCACCCATGATCTTATTGAATAGCGGATCAGGCTCGATGGGCATATGGCCTACTCCTGCTCCTAATTCTTATGTTCTTATGATATGCTAATAGGGTTGGACAAAGAAGGGTGGGAGGAGGCTTGCGTGGAGCATAAATGCTAACATAGACATGTTGGGCTGAATGGCCTGTTTCTGTGCTGTAAACTCTATGTAACTCTATGTACCATGGTAGTGATAGCTCACTGTACATTCCTGATAGGTGCAGCAAAGTCTGACACTGCAGTTGCCTGAAACAATAGTTGAAACGAGTTAAATGAATATGTAGCTGAAGGCGTACAGAGGTCCCAGGCCTGAAAATCGTCCGAGGGTCAGGAATCTCTCACTTGCAATAATCTTTTGTCTTCAAGCTGCTCCCAGGAACCCCATAGACCCAATTGTCTGTGAAATTACTGGCAGAACGCCCAATTCCTACTTTCTTTGGGTGTCCCTGAAAATGGGCATCGAGTGAACAAGAGAATAGGAAATGGAGGCGGAAGGTCGGGAATGTACCCTCCTACCTCATTTCCATGAGATTACTGTGCCTGCACCTACAATAGAGACATGCCCACTCCATTTATCCTCCCCCACTCCCCGCCCCACACACAACTCCCTTGGAAGCCATGGTAATCCAGAGGGAAAGTAAAAGGCTGGAGACCATAAAAAATGATTTTCTGCCCCATTTTCCTGATTTTCGTGCCTGTGAAATGATTGTTTCCTGAGAGCACAAGCCAAGAAAATTATCTTCTATTTTATTTGGAGGAAAATCAGGAGTTGTTAACTTTCTGACATTATTGCAATGGTAACAAAATCTTACAGCACATACACGAGTTAATTCTCAGAAACGGTAACATTGCTAAAACAAAGCATTGCAACTGATGACAGCATATGGCTCAAAGATTACTCTGAATGTTGAATTATCTCTTTGACTTCTGCACAAACTACCAATTTTTACATTTACATTGACTATTTCACCACAAGTACATGCTGGAAAGAGCAAATAAACCACCCACAGCTAAATAAGGCAAACCAAAATTTGGAAAGTTCTATGACAAACACATATTGTTGAGTTTAGATATTTATTTTTTTCAGCTACCGATTGCATGTTTGCAATCGCGGTTAACATCATAAAAACATTATCAGCAGACTTTCCAAATGGCTTCTGCTGGGAAATGCTTGGTTGTGGACTGTCGGTGAGGCCAGGATCAATCATAGCTATGATGCCTCCCAGAATTGAATAGCATGCCAAGCAGCCACTGACTAGGTTCACACCTTTAGAATGACCACCTGGCCAAAGTACTGGAGGGTGACTGGCCCTTATGAAACTGCTTCGCAGCATGAGCTAGCAGCTTCAGAACCGGAGGGAAGAAAATTGATGGTGAAGAAAGAAGGAGAAAGAAATCTCACTGCTGATTGCTGTCTCCTTCCAAAGATTCTGTACTCATCCAAAATGGGTACAGGGTCAAAACACGTTCTTTAAAGTTCCATTGATGAACCCACATTAAAACTAGGAATTATCCCAAAATGTCTAGGCACTCGTCCAATTTCTAGCAGCTTGTGACCCATTTAGTCACAGTTGTATTCTACATCTATTAATGCAATGTTTTTAGACGGTAATATTCACAGTAGGCCCATCGTCCTTGAGCCCCATTGCAGGAGAGCTGGTACTATTGTTTGTATGCCAATAAAACCATAGTCAATTTGAAGATTTAATATAGTGATGACTGTGCATCATGGCCAAAGCCACAGAAATTTCATATTTGGAACTACAACAAAAATAATTAATTAGAACCGTTTGTTTCTGGCTTGTTTGCAACTTAGGGAAATCTTTTATGGTTTAATATACATAGAATATACAATGTTTTATGTTCTTATGAAACAGAGAGTATTGCTCTTGATTTTACTCCCTCTCCCTGATTTTTCAGTCCTTTTTGCCCTTCAGCTTGGCTTCCATAGCCTTCCTCTACACTGCAAAGTACTTAGAGACATCTTGCTGTATGTAAACACTGCTATAGAAATGTAAGTTCTCACTGAATGGGCCCAAGTTTCGGGTGGAGTTGCTCCTATTTTTTTGGAGCAACTAGTTTAGTTTGGAGTATCTTAGAAATTGCAATTCTCGGCACTTAGTTTGCTCCAATTCTAGTGAGTTAGTTTAGGTTCGTTTTAGTTCAGATATTATTTTCAAAAGAGGGTGTGTCCAGCCACTCAGGCATGTTTTGCAAGTTTCGGCAGCGAAAACTTACTCCAAACTAACTTAGAATGGAGTAAGAGTCCACTTTTGTAAGTTCTGAACAACCTTACCTAGAGTTAAGCTCAGTGCAGGCACAGCCGTAGACGGGGGGGGCGGGGGGGGGGGGGGGGGGTGGAATTCAACACAAAAAGGACTGAAGCATTAAAGACATCACTTAAAATGCCCTAAGACCTCTTTCGATGATATTTTGCCTTATATCTGCTGAATGAGGATAGTTGGTTCTCTTTTTATAAATAAAAATGAGGCAGGCACCTAATGGCTAATTTGATCCTTTGGAAAACATCATACCCCATTAGTCCAACCTATTATTTGAATGACTCACCTCGGACTAGATTACCTCTCATTTGTAAAAAGTAACTGTTTGGCATTGTGCCTCTGTCAGGGGTTGACTGTTAGAGTAACATGTTGTAACCCACCCTAACCCACCACTGTCTGTCTCCCACACCCCCAGCAGCACTCTTCCCCCACTCCGCCCCTCCACCTCCCACCTCCCAACCCTTTGCTCCGTGTGTCCCTCCTCACTCCTGCACTCCCAACAGCACTCTTCCCCTCCCCCCCCCGCCCCCCGCAGCCCCCAACCCAACCCCTCGCAGCCAGCAGCAGGACCGATCTGTGTGTCTCAGATACAGTAGGGCAATTAGTCGCTGGCTTCCTCGGCCCACGGACACCCATCCCACTGCAGCAGGAGAAATCTCCGAGCCACGACACACCACACCAGCACGCCCCTCGGTCATGGCTAGGTGCGGGAGGCAGGCATGACTGAAGGGGTGAGGGATGTTTATCTTTTGCAGGTGTTCCTAAATGTTTTGTTTGATATGATAATGGACAATGAATCAGTTGTAATGTTAAGTAATAAACTTTATTGAAACGTTTACAATGTACTTTACTTTAGTGCAATAATAATAAAAGCACTCTTGTCATGATTCAGTTTCAATGTACAATATAGTTTATTGAAATCTTTACAATGTACTTTACTTTACTGCAATAAAATCATTCTTGTATCAAATTTGATATGACTCTTTCCGATCACTTAACAACCCCAAATACTTATAAAGTTTTAAAGTTAGAAAACTTAGCAAACAATTTCAATTTGTGAACAAAATCACTGAAAAACCTAAAGATAACTTTTAACGCAGTAAATTTAAACAATTTATTAAAAATGAGAACATTTACACTTTAAGATCACTTAAAAACTCTAAGATCACTTATATACTTGTAAAGTTACAAAACTTAATACATAATTTCAATTTGAAAACAGTTACAACAGTGGCAACAAATCTACTACATCAACACCAACAGCAAAGAAAGGCTGCACCCAGCTCTCATCCACATCTCGGTGCATGTGCACTGCCTCATGGGGGGGCGGTGTAGGGGAAGAGAAGGGGTGGGGGGGGGAGAGAGGGGGGGTAGGGGAAGAGAGGGGGTTGGGGGGGAGAGGGGGGTCCCAGCTTGGATCTCTACAGAGGCTGATACTGGGATTGCAGTGGGAGGGGCATTTGATTGGCCAGAAGGTGTGCGCTTATTGCAGCAGCTAACTGCCTGATGGCCTCTGCCAGCATTTGCGCTGCCCCAGCGATTCCCGCACTCAGTTCACATGGCATAACTGCTATTTGCCCAGACAGCGCTGTCAACTCATCACCAACGCCTCTGATGATGCCCTCGAGTGAACGGGTAAGGTCATTGCCCACCACACCCAATGCAATAACGTCAAGCGCATTAATTGAACGCTGCATTTCAGGAGAGCCTACTCGGGTTCTCCTTCCTCTCCCCCCGGCTCTGCCTCGTGGCACCACTGCAGTGCGAGGCGCAGAGTGGGACGGAGGGGCCCTGGGTGTTCCACACTGCATTCCACCACCACCACCACCACTGGGACCCACTTCCTCTGACAGTGGGGCCCTGGGTGTTCCACACTGCACTCTACCTCCACCACTGTGTCCCTCTATCTCTCATAATGAGGCCCTGGGTGTTCCATGCTGCATTCTACCTCCACCACTGTGACCCTCTACCTCTGATAATGAGGCCCTGGGTGTTCAACACTGCATTCTACCACCACCACTGTGACCCTCTACCTCTGATAGTGGGGAACTGGGTGTTCCAAGCTGCATTCCACCACCACCACTGTGACACTCAACCTCAAAGGATGTGAAACCACGGAACGTCTTACCAGAACTTACATCACTAAGCGCGGATGGGTACATGAGGAGACGATGACATGCTGCATCAGAACTTAAAGCACCACGCAAGGATAGGGGGTGGATGAAGGAGTGGAATGTTGGAGGAGATCTCAGGATATTGTCTGGGAGAGTGAGGCCCTGCACTATGGACTGATCCATATTACGATCGAAATTCATCCCTGAACACATATCCATTCCGCCCAGCTCGCCCCCCACTGTCTTGGTCTTGATTGCATGCAGCCGAATCTTCCTCTGAATCTTCTGGATTGACATCATGTTCTGCAAAATATAACTGAACAGTCAAGTGGTTAGCAGCACAGGAGTGGGCAGGATGGGTGACATGGATAGTCTCGCACATAGCAGGCCAGGCAGCAGGATGATTTGAAGGGTCACGATGCATTTTCAGGACTTACCCTCTCCCAACCGTGTGGGCCCAGCTTGTGCCTTTCTCCAGGCACGACTCATCATGGCAGTGACCCTCTGTTCCAAGGGTGTCAGTGGGTGCAGATTTGGCGGGCCTCCTCCTGTTTGTGTTCTTTCCCTTTTGTTGTGAGCCAATTTCTTCTGCAAGGAAGAAAATATAACTTTTTAGAGAGGGTGCCTTTCTGCCGGGTGGGACATATACAGCTGGTCACATTTACAATTGCAATTCCATTGAGAAAATTAAGATATTACTTACACTAATGACTTGACCAAGGTCCTGCCATTTCGTTTTACACTGGGCTCCAAATCTCCTGGTATTCACCACTGCGCAGTATTCGTCTGCAACTAGGTCCCAGTGTTTCTTGATTTCTTTGGGTGCTACCTTTGTGCGGCCTCTGTTGCTGGTGTCCAGCTCCTGCCATCTCACCTCAATGACATTAACTAGTGTCTCGACTTCGTCATGTAAGAAGTTCTTCGTTCTCGCTGTACGTTCTTGCATTGCTGTACAGGTACTGGATTTCCACTCGGTGATTTTTAAAAACACAATCCTTTCCTTGCATGCACGTGTGCAGCACCCCTTTGCACTTCAAGAATCACTTAAGACTTTTCATTCCTTCCCTTACTGCACCCAAAAATCACACAGCTCGCTGTAACAGAGTGCCACGTTTTCCCTTTAAATGTTCTTGCTTGCACCTATGCAGCACCTTTGCAGCACTCCTTTGCACAACAAGAATCAGTAAAATAATGTTTACTCCTTTTCCTACCTGCAACCAAAAATCCCAGCTAGTTTCAAATGAGTGTCTGCCATGTTCTCCCTTTAAATGGCCGATTGCCAAGGTCGAGGACCCATTGCGCATGCATGCACGCTGCAATGCGCACACGCAAGGGAGCCGGCTGTGAAAAACACGCAGGGGCTTAGCCCCGCCCCCCTGCAGACTGCGATCGGCTTGCTCCGCCCCAGGGAGACTCCGCTGCACCACGCCACGCTCCAGGACGAACGGAGAATTCCTCGGTAGAATTCCAGCGGGCTTGTTATCCCAGACAGGTCACGTAAATCTCGGAGGTGTGCCGTTTCCTCCAGCATCGGAAACTTGGGCCCAATGTGTCAGTGTCAAAATACAAAAGTAGTTTGTTTCACTGCCCTAAGGTCTTGTGTCGGTGAAATTTGATACATTAATGTTGTGTGCTTTCAACAACATACCCAACTTTTGGTCAGGATCACGGCTTGCATGTCGTTGTGGAGCAGGTGGAGGATGGCGACAAACTTTTGGGGAAAGCGGAAATGGAGGAGGACACTCCATAGTCCCTTACGATTGACAGTGACTGACCACACTCGACCAGCTCCATTGGGTGGGCCACATTGTTCGCATGCGTGACACAAGCTCCCAAAGCAAGCACTCTACTCGGAACTCCTACACGGCAAGCGATCCCCAGGTGGGCAGAGGAAACATTTCAAGGACGTCCTCAAAGCTTCCTTTATAAAATGCAACATCCCCACCGATACCTGGGAGTCCCTAGCCAAAGACTGCCCGAAGTGGAGGAAGAGCATCCGGGAGGGCGCTGAGCACCTCGAGTCTCGTCGCCGAGAGCATGCAGAAAGCAAGCGCAGACAGCGGAAGGAGCGTGCGGCAAACCAGTCCCACTCACCCTTTCCTTCAACGACTGTCTGTCTCACCTGTGACAGAGACTGTAATTCCCGCATTGGACTGTACAGTCACCTAAGAACTCACTTTTAGAGTGATTTCGAGGGACTGCCTATGATGATGATAATAATGACACAGCTTTTGCACATGCAAAAGTAAAAGCAAATCAAAACGAAAAAAGACAAAATCCTAATGGGTGAAGGAAAATGGCCAGAAACCAGGAAAGAAGGCAGGAAGGAGGAAAGAAAGAGGAATAAGTGAGAGAACTAAAAACAAGGCTTGTTTCTAAAAGGAGAGAGTGAGGTGCCACCAACTCCCCATGTATCCTCCCCAGCCTCTCCACATGTGCTTTCTTGTTGGTGTTGATGTATGAATTGACCTTTTCCCCTTTATTTGTGTCTGCCTTTTTAAAAAATGTTCATTTGCGAGCAACAACATAGGATATCCACTTTCTTATTAAATACAATATTTGATGGCACAGAAGTAGATGTGCGTACAGTTTAGTGGGGACTTCATGTCTGGCGAAACAATTGTATAATTGCATAAGATTAAAGACCAGTTTTACTTTCAGCACTGAGAACAAATGGAATTATGGTGCAACTTACTTAATATCGTTACTAATTTCTTTGACATATGCATATATATCAGCCGTAGATAAAAGTATAAAATGTAATACCTTGAACCAAAACTGATATCAAGAAATTCTTATCTACATGATAAATGAGTTTGCCAAAGAATCTTAGAACAAAGGTACGGTTTCACTTGATACAGTAATTCATTGATAAGTAGATTCAATGATAGCTAGAGAAGGGAAATGGAGATGTTGGCAGTTCTTATCAGGGTGAGAAATAAGCTTAATGTAGATGAAAAACAAAAAGGAGAGAGATATATATTTGTATTCAATGCTACGTAATTGAAATCTATGACAGCCAGGAATAATTGTTGTTAATTAAGAGTGATCACCGTGGTACTCATTTTTCTTATTGAAACTTTAGGTATAGAAGTGATAACATCCATATAAGAAAGTACCGCATTTTCCACTTTGCATTCCCCACTTGGCTTTTTCTGCTAGTGCACCAGGAATGCTTCCTCACTCCAAGTTTAACGCCGCATTTTGGAATGGAAAAAGAAGCAGAACTCGGTTTGTATGTTCCACCTGTATCTTTCGGCAAGCAGCTACAACTCCTTACCATGAATAGAGAAGAAATAAAAAGGACTCTTCAAAAGGGAAGAACAAAAATACTGTAACTTTACCCTGGTCACCAGACAGGAAAACTGTTTTCACGAAAGAAACGTGAAAGAGACTCTATTATTTTTAAAAGACACTTGTATAAAACATCCATGGAATGAATAGATCAACAGCCCATCACCATTCATAAGGATCAGACCTTTGCCTGAACTATTTCTGCACACCATGGAAACTGCCTGCAGATTAAAGTGATCACCTAGCTTTGGTGTAATTCAACTTGTAGTTTTAATATGCTCATAGTTGTACTCTTTGCTGTAATTTTACAACATCAAGTTAAATTGGCTTTGTTTAGTAGCACATCAAGCATTCCCAGGTCAGATGTAGCACAGGCGCTAAATTACAGAACAAACAGGAATCTGTTCAACCTCTGCCGCCTCCAGGCCAGATCCAAGGTTGTCCCATCCTCTGTCATTGAATTACAGTAAGCAGACGACGCCTGCATCTGCACACACTTGGAGGCCGAACTGCCATCCATCATCAACACATTCACCGAGGCGTATGAGAGCATGGGCCTTACACTAAACAGCCGTAAGACAAAGGTCCTCTAGCAACCTGCCTCCGCCATATAGCACTGCCCACCGGTTATCAAAATCCATGATGAGGCCTTGGATAACATGGACCATTTACCATACCTCGGAAGCCTACTGTCAACAAGGGCAGACATCGACGACGAGTTCCAACACTGCCTTCAGTGATACCAGTGCAGTCTTCAGTCGCTTGAGGAAGAGAGTGTTTAAAGACCTAGGGCTAGAACCTCCACTTTTTTTGCATGCTTAACGCCCACTTAACGCCAATTTTACCGCTGAAATTACATATAAATTGGCCAGAAAAAGCAGCAAACCTGAGGATTGGGAGAAATTTAGAATTCAGCAGAGGAGAACTTAAGGTTTAATTTGGAAGGGGAAAATAGAGTATGAGAGTAAGCTTGCAGGGAACATAAAAACTGACTGAAAAAGCTTCTATAGATATGTAAAGAGAAAAAGATTAGTGAAGACTAATGTAGGTCCCTTGCAGTCAGAATCAGGTGAATTCATAATGGGGCACAAGGAAATGGCAGACCAATTGAACAAATACTTTGGTTCTGTCTTCACTAAGGAAGGCACAAATAACCTCCCAAAAATACCATGGGACCGAGGGTCGAGCGAGAAGGGGGAACTGAGGGAAATCCTTATTAGTCAGGAAATGGTTAGGGAAATTGAAGGGACTGAAGTCCGCTAAATCCCCAGGGCCTCATAGTCTGCATCCCAGAGTATTTAAGGAAGTGGCTCAAGAAATATTAGATGCATTGGTGATCATTTTCCAACATTCCATGGACTCAGGATCAGCTCCTATGGATTGGAGGGTAGCGAATGTAACCCCACTTTTTAAAAAAGGAGGGAGAGAGAAAACAGGGAATTATAGACCAGTTAGCCTGACATCGGTGGTGGGGGAAATGCTGGAATCAATTATTAAAGATGTAATGGCAGCGCATTTGGAAAGCAGAGACAGGATCGGTCCAAGTCAGCATGGATTTATGAAAGGGAAATCATGCTTGACAAATCTAATAGAATTTTTTGTGGATGTAACTAGTAGAGTGGATAAGGGAGAACCAGTAGATGTGGTGTATTTGGACTTTCAAAAGGCTTTTGACAAGGTC
Source organism: Pristiophorus japonicus (assembly GCF_044704955.1). NCBI lineage: Eukaryota > Metazoa > Chordata > Chondrichthyes > Pristiophoridae > Pristiophorus > Pristiophorus japonicus. Next base: position 56,379,985 of record NC_091985.1, read on the forward strand.
CCACACAAGAAATTAGTGTACAAAATTAAGGCACATGGTATTGGCGGTAATGTATTGACGTGGATAGAGAAATGGTTGGCAGACAGGAAGCAAAGAGCGGGAATAAACGGATCCTTTTCAGAATGGCAGGCAGTGACTAGTGGGATGCCGCAGGGTTCAGTGCAGGGACCCCAGCTATTTACAATATACATTAATGATTTAGATGAAGGAATTGAATGTAATATCTCCAAGTTTGCAGATCACACTAAGCTGGGTGGCATGGCGAGCTGCGAGGAGGAAGCTAAGAGGCTGCAGAGGGACTTGGACAGGTTAGGTGAGTGGGCAAATGCATGGCAGATGCAGTATAATGTGGATAAATGTGAGGTTATCCACTTTGGTGGCAAAAACAGGAAGGCAGATTATTATCTGAATGGTGACAGATTAGTAAAAGGGGAGGTGCAACGAGACCTGGGTGTCATGGTACATCAGTCACTGAAGGTAGGTATGCTGGTACAGCAGGCAGTAAAGAAAGCAAATGGCATGCTGGCCTTCATAGCAAGGGGATTTGAGTATAGGAGCAGGGATGTCTTGCTGCAGTTGGTGAGACCACACCTTGAGTATTGTGTGCAGTTTTGGTCTCCTAATCTGAGGAAGGACATTCTTGCTATTGAGGGAGTGCAGCGAAGGTTCACCAGACTGATTCCTGGGATGGGAGGACTGACATATGAGGAAAGACTGGATCGGCTAGGCTTATACTCACTGGAATTTAGAAGAATGAGAGGGGATCTCATAGAAACGTATAAAATTCTGACAGAACTGGACAGGTTAGATGCAGGAAGAATGTTCCCGATGTTGGGGAAGTCCAGAACCAGGGGACACAATCTAAGGATAAGGGGTAAACCATATAGGACCGAGATGAGGAGAAACTTATTCACCCAGAGAGTGATGAACCTGTGGAATTCTCTGCCACAGAAAGTTGTGGAGTCCAGTTAGTTGGACAAATTCAAAAGGGCGTTAGATGTGGTCCTTATGGCTAAAGGGATCAGGGGGTATGGAGAGAAGGCAGGGGTGGGGTACTGAGGTTGCATAATCAGCAGGCTCGATGGGCCGAATGGCCTGCTCCTGCACCTATTTTCTATGTATAATGCTCATATAGCGCCCATCTTGGCACAAAATGGAAACTGACGGGCATTTTTCGGAAACTTATCGCCGGTGTTACTTTCCACATGTGCTTAACGCCGGGAAAAAATATTACAGCCCGCCCACTTTTTTTGGGCGGAATCAGCAGAATGGGCAAAATCAACGCCCGTAATATCGCCCTGCGTTATTTTCCGCACAGAATTAACGCCGAGATTCAATATTAATGCCTGGCCACTGTTTTTTGTCGTAAAAAGCATATTTACCCAAACTAGCGGCCATGAGATCACCCATTGTCCATTTCACCACCTCGCACACATATCGCCCACAATATCGCTCGCTCAAAAAAACGGCCACACAAAGTGGAACTAACCGGAACGAAAGCCAGCGGTGTGGCTGGCATTTGTTAACTCCCACTCTTACGTGAGGAGCTGATATCTGAAAGATTTGCCTGAAAGAGCGCTGATGTGAGTGACAACGCTGACACACTGCTGTGTGTGTGCAGCTCAGATATCAATGGTGCCCATCATCTTGGTGCTAGTTAAAGTTTACACTGATTGATGTTAAGTTGTATTTAACCCTTTCATGGTAAGGAATCATCAGTGTGTAATGGTCTAGCTATCTGAGACAATGCGCAACAATGTTATGTTCAATAACAAAAATTTAATACCAACATTGGTCTGAAATCATGGCCCTGAAATTCCGTTTTGGCCTTCCCTAGCGCATTTTAGAGAAAAAATACGCACTTACCTTAAGCTGCTGCCCATGTTCGACTTTCCGATGCTATGGCCTGAGCTGACTGCAAGTCGCAGCGCATGCATGTTGACGCGTGCGCAGGCCTACAGCTGGAGTCACATGGCTCTGGGCAGCCAATCAGGTAAAGTATCATAATAGGAGTTCCACAGGGTCCAAAACTCCTATTATTTTGATTGTGATAGAGCCTAAAACACCCAAAACACAGCCCCAAACACCCAAAACATTAATAAAAAATAGAAAATAATTACACTACATTCATTTAAATTAAAGATATTAATGTCTTAAAAAATAATTTCCCAATTTTTTTAAAATTCTGAAAGATTTGCCTGAAAGAGCGCTGATGTGAGTGACAACACTGACACACTGCTGTGTGTGTGCAGCTCAGATATCAATGGTGCCCATCACCTTGGTGCCAGTTAAAGTTTACACTGATTGATGTTAAGTTGTATTTAACCCTTTCATGATAAGGAATCATCAGTGTGTAACGGTCCAGCTATCTGAGACAATGCACAACAATGTTATGTTCAATTTTTAAAAATATTCAAAGTTTTTAAAAATAAATTTACCATTGTGGGGAGGGTTTTTAATGATAACATTTTTTTTAATAACTTTATTTTTATATGTTTTTTGTTTTTTAAAACCCTTGCGCCTGTAAAAGTAGGCTATGCACCTGCTTTTTCAGGCACAAGATTTTTGAAGACATTTGTAAGCGTAAATATCGGAAATTTCCACTTACAAATGTCCTCGCTCCCGAGATCAAACCAGAAACTTGACAGATTGGAAACGCGCATGTGCATTGCGAACTGGAAATCGGCATTCCCAATGCCTTCCCGGGTCCGTAAGAATGCCGTACGGACCCGGGGAGGCCGGAATTATTGGCCTCATAAGTATCACTGCCAATAACACCCAACCCCTACCCACGCTCCACTTTTTCCACCATTGACATAAATCACATGTTCAACATATCCAGCAACACAGAATACAAAGGCAAAGCAGGAGGGTGGTCCCTTACCCCTATACATTGCAACAAATTGCATACACCCAGATGGAGGTATAACACAACCATCACCTGCGGACATGCACCTCACTTTCCTTCCCCCCTCTCTTTCTTCTCCCCACCTCTATCCCTTCCCCTCCTCACTCCACAGTGACTGACCGAGGAGCTCCTCAGGCGGTGCCTCATTGAGGGGGATGAAGGCAGATGCAGTGGTTGCATGGGTACGGGAGTGGGGGGTGCCGAGGGGGCAACATTCTCTGATGCAGAAGCAGGATCTTGGTCCTTGCTCTCAACTGTCATTCGCAATGGTGGTGCGGAACCTAGGGGTGGTATGCCGCGCTCGGGGACTACTGGGAGGCCTGTGGCAGCAGTGTTCCTAACTATCGCATCCAGAGCCTTCACCATCCGCAGAATGTACTCAGTCATGGTGGCCAGCTATCGGGATATGCCCCCCAATGCTTCGATGAGCTGGTCACCAATGTCTTGGACACTGTACCATCTCTCTGCTCTCATGTCGCGCTCATGGAACAGACATGCCGCATCCACGAGACCTCCGCAGGGTCAACGCGTCCTTGGGACAAATGGGGTGCCCAGTGGTGAGGTGCTTAGGGCTGGTACCTCCAGAGTAGAGGCGGGAATGACCGGAGGACCACTAGATGGCCTTGGGGTGGAATGGCTTCTGGAGCGTGGCAATGCAGGTTCCTTGAAGTCCGCGCTCTCATCCATGAAGAACAGACCCAGCGGATTGATGGGTGAGAATCGGAGCTCCTCAGCACCAGATGTAGGATCGTCCACCGAGTCCGGCCCCACGCCCCCACCTTCTGACCTCTGTGATCTTGCCTGGGGCCACGCTGCTGGATGAGCTGCAAAACACAAATGATGTTATTAGAGGAGAAGGGGGTGCTAGGGTAACAAGGTGAGTCCAGCGCTACACACAACATATGCACAACAAAAGCACCACCGCTATCAAAATCATCACAGGCATCACATTTCATGACCATCAACACCTTGTGCATTGCAATGATTTTCATTAGGCCATCATTATTTCTATGACAATTTTAGAAATCATCTATCATATATGATTGTTTGGATATGAGCAGGTGTGGCATCTATAGACTTTACATGATGCAATGGTGTAAGCTTTACTCACATGGCATCACTTCAGTAGCTGCAGATATGTCCGTGGCTGTCCGGGTGTGCTTCCCCACGAGTGCGAGCACACGCTCCTCCATCTCAGTGATGTCACTGGGGACTGGTGGCCCCCCACCCGTTCGCCTCCGCACGGACCTCATCATCGATAGCTTCTTCTGTAAAACGTGACAGTACGACATGGCATGAGATCATTGCATGATATTATTGTTAGGTACTGTCACAGAGACTGATACAATACATAACCGACAGATGTAATCATGATTATTATGATAATTATCATTCTTTACCTAAAGACATACACCGTGACAGCAAGCTTTGAGTAAAACATTCCCGGTAAAAGTGCAAGACCTCACAATCTGCTGATAATCACTTATGACTGTTGCAAATCAAATTATATAAATACATAATTACATATAAATCAATGTAATACTTACTCTTGCGGATTCCACAAGGTCGTTCCATCATTTGCGGCATTGGTTACCCTCACGCACCTTGTTGGTCGCCGATGAGATCACCTCTGCTATCTCGGTCCATATCCTCTGGTCGGCCTTTGAGGTGGGTTTCCCATGCCCTCCCTGTGTCAAATCACCCCAGCATAACTCGACCTCCTGCAGGAGGGAGACATTTGCCTCGTCAGAGAACCTCCTGGCTCTTTTGCGCCCTCCAATGTGCTCCTCTCCCAGCTCACTGCTCTCGCTAGCGTCAGTCTTCACAGTGTGCTGTGATGCCTCCTCCTCTCTCTCCATTATAGGCTAAATTCGGTCAAATATGTGGCTGGTAACATCTACTTTTTGTTTGACTACTTGCTATGAAGCTCTAAAGTCTCCCTCCTTCCTCCCAAAGCAGCCACACCACACCCAGCCACGCCTTCAGTCCCTCTGAGCTCCCTCTCTCTGTCTCCTCTTCTGCGCATGTCATGGTAACCTTTGACCTCCAGAATTGCAGGAATTGAGTGTTGCCATGTTGTTGCTAAGGACGGCCACACTTACGGCAGAAGGTCAGAAAAATTTAATGCTACCGCCCATTTGATGTCACTCGCGGTAACGCCCATTTTCAAAAGTGGAAACTAAGTGTTTTGAGAATGGGCAAGAAGCCGGCAATCTGAAAACCCTTTTTTACCGCCCATGCTGGAAATATCACCCAAACCACAAAAGTGGAGGTTTTAGTCTCTGGACCTCAAACCCAGCACCAAGCTCATGGTCTAGAGAGCAGTAGTGATACCCACCCACCTTTATGGTTCAGAGACATGGACTATGTACAGCAGACACCTAAAACACTGGAGAAGTACCACCAGCACTGCCTTTGCAAGATCCTGCAAATCCATTGGCAGGATAGGCGCACCAACGCCAGTGTTCTCGCTCAGGCCAACATCCCCAGCATCGAAGCATTGACCACGCTCGATCAGCTCCGATGGGACGGGCCACATCATCGACATGCCCGACATGGGACTCCCATAACAAGCGCTCTACTCGGGGCTTGGACACGCGAAGTGAGCCCCAGGTGGGCAAAGGAAATGCTTCAAGGACACTCTCAAAGCCTCCTTGAAAAAGTGCAACATCCCCACTGACATCTGGGAATCCCTGGCCCAAGACCGCTCAAAGTGGAGGAAAAGCATCCGGGAAGGCGCCGAACACCTTGAGTGTCTTCGCCGGGAGCATGCTGAAACCGAGCGTAGATATCGGAAGGAGCGCACGGCAACCCAGGCACCCCACCTGGTACACTCATAATAAAGGATGAAACTGAGGACTGTGTACAATGAACAAGTGTGACCTTAGCTCCTTTAATAAGACTCCAAAGTGCAGGTACCTCGTGGGCGGCCTGCTTATATACCCTGCTCCAAAGGGATGCTGGGATCCCTTGGGACTCTAACAGGTAGGCCTTCTGGTGGTAGTGTAATACAGGTTACAAGGGGTTAAATACATAACACCACCCATCCATTCCTTCAACCACCGTCTGCTCCACCTGTGACAGAGACTGTAGGTCCCGCATTGGACTCTTCAGTCACCTGTGAACACATTTTTAGTGTGGAAGCAAGTCATCAGCAACTCCGAGGGGCTGCCTAAGAGAGAGAGAGAAGAGAGACTCCTTTTACTTAACATGCCTCAGTTCCAACTTCAGAAGAGCACACCCTCCTGCACCAGTGTGAGTTTCCATTCTGACCATCCGAAGGCCTCTCTGAGTGAGGTTGCCAATTATTATTTAATTAGGGGCAGTTTTGTGCTACAGACCCGAGCCCACCAAGAACTGGATTGAGACTCATTTTACAAAAGACCCTTGCAGCCATCAGAGGAGACTTTCACCCCATCAGACTGGGTTGGTTTTGAACCTATTTCCTCAAAATGAAAGGCCACTATCCAGTTCCCTGCCTCGATGCATTTTATATTGCGCTCTATCTTTCAAGCCTTTTGGTATTTAAGAATCACTGTTCAAAATGCATTATATCTTTTTTTTGTGTTTATTAACAGAGACACAGCCAATATTGTCATACCAACATGAGTGGAAGATATTCCTACTAAGTAAAAGTATCTTATTCAAATAGACTGTTTAATAATATATAATTTTTTTAAGAAAGTGTAATTGTGGTCAATGCCTGGACTCCTGTATTAATACATTGATTGTCTCCCTCCTCCCACATATATACCTCTGTGCTCCTTCTATTGAAGCAATTTGGATCTGTTGTTGGTACGCACATTTTAGACAACAGTTCCTTGACAAAACAGCACATACTTAATCGGAAAAGAATAATTAGTCACAAAGGGTAAAGAAAGGAAAGAAAAAACTTATTTGCCGTCTTTTACATACCCATGTGGTCCCAAAGTACTTCACAATCAACAAATTATTTTGAAGTACGATCACAGTATTCATGTAGGTAAAATTACAACTCCTTTCATATTTTATGCTGATTTCTTGTATTATCAATCTATATATGGGAACCACAGGTCACATGGATCATAGTAAGGTTGTGGGGGAATCACAGCCATCAATGTGGGCTCACATGAATAAGTTATGAGTTATCTTTGAGCATTCTCAGGTATAATGAGCACTGAGGATCTCAATTTTCAGAATTAAAGTATTTTGTATATATAAATCAAGGATGTTTCATTATTTGATGAGCAGAGATGGAAAAGAAATGTAAGTTAAGAATAATTCAGAAAGGTTTGAATGTTAAACAATTCCTGCAAATATTTTTTTACCTATTTTGGGGGGAGAAATTCAGTACCGTCCCATATGGGGGCCGTACCGGCGCGAGACGGGAGTTTCTGCGCCAGGCATGGAAGTTGCGCTCCCCGACCTATTGGGCTTATCACCCTACAACAGGAAATGGAGTGCAAAATCTCACGTTCCACTTCCTGTTGAGGGCAGGGCCAGGGAGCAAAGGTACGTGAATTTTCCAGCGCTTCCATTAAAGGAGAGGGCTAAGCTGCCGACTCTGCAAGAGGAAGAAGGGGCCATCACTAGACCACCAGGGAGCATGGTGCCGTGGCAACAAGATCACGGCATGGACCCCGTGATCTGCAGTGAAGAAGGCTGCAACCGGTAAATCAGCCATTATTAAATTTTTCACCGTTGCACCTCTCCTTAAATTTTCACCCCGCGAGCGGCCTACAGCCCCGTACGCGCCTTGCAAAGCTGTCACTGCCCCTGAGGGGCGCTAATGGGAGGCGCAAATGACCCGAAATTCTAGGCCCCAGGAAGTTTGAAGAAATAAATAAATAAGCGTGGTTGGATTAAAATTTCTGACTACTTTGTGAAATGTGTCAAATGTTTCTATGGCATGTATCAGAATTCTTATCTTAAGAAGTGTTGTCTCAAGCAGTTGCACATATAATGGATGTCAAGGCTAATGCTGAGTTATTCTTTTATGTGCCAGTGCAAGTATTACCACTTGATGCATGAAGGAATTGGCAGGACACATCTATTATAAATCATGTTGGTTAATTGTTTTTTGTCTAGTAGTATATCATTAACTTAAAACCTAGAGCGCTGTTCAAAGTTGATCAACGCTTCCTGAAAATAGCACAAGTTGGCAACTGATAAATAAGCCCTTTAAGAATCTGTACTATACATATACATGCTGGGCATCAGTAGCTTTTGGCTAGGTAACAATGTCTTTTTGCTTATTGCTTTCTAAGAAGAATGCATGAGGCAATTGTCAAATTGTTCCTCCCGTATGACTCAGAGGCAACTCAGTCGAGAAATTGGACGTGCCCAAAATGGATGGCAGGTCAGTGAAGCAATTGCTTTGCTTGCCGTTCCTTGGCAGCCTGGGGCCATCTCCAAAGTCTGTGTAGGCATACAAGAGGGAGCCTACAGAGCATCATGGAGCAAGTAACAATTCCAGGTTGACCTGCAGAGTCTGATCCAGAGAGACTACAGGATTGACTACACTGCAACTTTATTACTCTTTATTGCCAGCCAATGGTCTGTCTCCACACATCTGCCCTCCCAGCTGACCCTCTCAGAGGACTGGCAAAGAAGCAGCCCACCAGTGCACATACTAACATGGTGGATGTAGTGACAGGGACCTCTCATGACGCTGCAGAAACAGGGCATTCACTAGAGGTAAGGCAGGGAGTCTCCACCAAAGAGCAGTATTAGGAGGTATCCCTAGTCCTCGAGTGAACAACCATCAATTTTTTCTGCTTCTTCAGAGAGTTACAGCATGTTTTGCTGTTTCAAGATGAAAGCGTCATGTCTACCATGGGAGTAGCTTGCTGTCACAGGCATTATTTACTTCTGGTAGTCAGAGACGGCACAATTATGGAATTCATTCTTTTTAGATTTATATGTGCCACAGTGTTGTTGGTTGGCACCCTAGTAGCGCCATGGGTGCATTCTTGGCAAGCCAATCAACTGCTAGAAATGCTAAGCTCTCTTCAATGGCTCTCTCTTTTCCATAGGCATAATGATAACCATTTTTCCCTTTGCAAACAAGGTTGCAGTGGGCCTGCTCGATGCAGCAGCGATGGATGGCACATGCCACCAATATTGGTTTCAAAAAGAGCTGCTTGCATAAATGTTCACTGAGGTGGTGCCTTTAACCCCAAGAGGCAGGGCTGTTCCTGTGCTGGGAACTGTTTGCAGATCACACTTCAGTAGACAGCACAACCTAGTTGTTGCCTTCAAATCTTTAAAAAAACGTTTTTCTCCTGCGCAATCGGGAATTTAAAGTAGAGTGTGCTGACGCCTGTCTCCTGATTTTGTGGGCTATGCATGATGCTGCAGAGGGGTTGTGCCTTAAGTGCTCCATTACAGAATGCTACACTGAAATATATTGATATGATATCAATTTGCTTTGTGGAGGAATATTGAAGTCTGCACATTTGTGAAGTAAAAAACCCCCAAAAAGATATGAAAATTGAAATTTATCTAGTGGGAGTTCTTGTGGCCTGATTATTCAGTTAATTATGCCGGTTGTACCTTGCACAAAAAAATCTATGCCACAGTGTAAGTGTTTCCAGAATATCACGATATGTGCCAAATGGTTTCTGGCTGATATGCATTTCTCCAAGAAAGCTGATTGACTTCTGGTGTACTTTAATATTTGATTCAGGGAGAGCATGAAAAAAGCAGCCAGAATTCTATTTTTTCATTAAACCTACTATGACTCACCCGCCTAGAAATTTGCCTTTTGGGCCCAGACTTGGTGCTGCACAAACAGCACGCACCCGAACCAAGAGTCCTGAAGATTGGTGGAAGTGAGTCCTCAGCAACATGAGCTGCCCCCACGAATTTAGCAGTGGGATCAACGCCTGCACAGATTGGGCACAGGCCATCCCATTGCTAAATTGGTATACTTTGCGCTCATTTTATGCCCGAAAAACAGGCACAATGGATACCAATTTCATACCAATTGTCATGTCAGTACTCCCTTAAAAAAATTCAGCACTTAAAAATATTTCAGGAATCAGAACTGCCAAACTAAGATCTGCTTTAAAGACCCTCAAACAGTAGACTTTTAACTCTGCAGGTTAGTTCAAATCTGTGGCTTGACTAGCTTTTGAATGACCTCATCTAATTTCATTTCAGATTGGGCAGGGATGGGCCCTACCTCTAGCGAATGCCCTGTTTCTGCTGCATCATGAGATGGCCCTGATATTACTTCAGTGTTTGCACTGGTTGACTGCCTCTTCTGCAGTCCTCTCTGAGGGGGCCGTCTGGGAGGGCAGATGCTTCCTTCTCAGAGATGTTGTTCCCTCTCCTGCCATACTGCAGCTACTGGTTTACTTTCAAGTAGTCCTATTTGACCCTGAGCTGAGCTGCCGACCCCAAATCTGCTCCATTACCAAGACCACCTACTTCCACCTCCGTAACATCGCCCTTCTCTGTCCCTGCCTCAGAGCATCTGCTGCTGAAATCCTCATCCATGCATTTGTTACCTCTAGACTCAACTATTCCATCGCTCTCCTGGCCGGCCTCCCACCTTGCACTGTCCGTAAACCTGAGCTCATCCAAATCTCTGCTGCTGTATCCTAACTCACACCAACTCCCATTCACCCATCACATTTCAATATAAGCACTGGCTGTGGTGCTGGAAAACTCAGCTGCTCCCTGAAGGAGAAAGATTGATGTTGGGAGACTGTAAGGGATGTAGCACAAAAAATGGGCGCGGAAAATAATTTGTGATAAAAGTGAGGATTTACTAATAGCAAACTGGAATGGAATTCTTGCATTTGGGATAATTTTTCATGTTTGTTGCAGAAATGGACATCACAGTTAGTTAGATAAGCAAGAAGAAAAAGTACTTCAATTTGTATTTATATAGAGCCTTTAATGTAGAAAAATGTCCCAAGGTGCTGCTCAGAAGTGTAATAAGACAAAAATAGATGGCGAAACAAAGGACTTTAGGAGTGGCATCGAAAAGCTTGGTCAATGAGGTAGGTTTTAAGGAAGGCCTCAAAGGAGAGGGAGGTGGAAAGGTGAAGGAGTTCAGGGAGAGAATGCCAAGCATGGGGCATAGACGGATGACGGCATAACCGCCAATGTTTTTATGAAGGGCAGGGTGGATGCACAGGAGGCCAGAGTCAGAGGAACGGAGGATTCGGAGGGGAGGGTTGTAGGGCTGGTTAAGGTTACAGAGATAGGAAGGGATAAGGCAATGAAGGGATTTATAAAGGAGAATGAGAATTTAAAATTTGAATAGTGGAAGTCTGCGAACCAATGTAGATAAGTAAGGGTGATGGGTGAGTGGAACTAGGCGTGGGAGAGGATATGGGCAGCAAAATTTTGCATGAGCTGAAGTTTACGGACAGTGGAGAATGGAAGGCTAACCAGGAGAGCATTGGAATATATGAGCCTGGAGGTGACAAAGGCATTGATAAGATGGGCTGAGGCAGGGGCAGTCAATGTTAGAGGTGGAAGTAGATGTGGTAGTCTTTGTGATGGAGAGTATATGCGATCCTAACTTCAGCTCGGAATCAAATAGGATGCCAAGATAGCAAACAATCTGCTTCAGGCTGATTACAAACAGTCTGGCTTAGCCTGAGACAACGGCTGAAATATATTTATATAACATTTTTAAATCCTCGGGATGTCCAAAAGTGTTTCATTAATTATTTTTGAAGTATGGTCACTGTTTTAATGCAGCAGCTAATTTGTACACAGCTACATCCCACAAACAACAATGAGATAAATGACAGTTTTGGTGGTGGTGTTTGAGGGATACATACTTGCCAGAAAATATGGCAGGACTCCCCTGACCTTTTTCAAAATAGAGCCATTGGGTCTTTTACATTCATCTGAGCAGACAGATGTGGCCTCGGTTGGATATCTCATCCAAAAGACAGCACGCTTGACAGCAGAGTAGCCCCTCAGTATTACACTGGATCACATCTCGGGAATGGGCCTTAGAACTCATAAACCTTCTGATTTAAAAGAACACAACCGCTGAGCCATGGCTGACACACTAGACTTTTACCTCCAGCACTTGGCTTCTAATCCAACCAATAAAATTCAATGACAAGCTGCTCTTTCTTTTGGGTGATACAGATATTCAGTGGAATGATTCTGGGCAATCTCAGCCTATTGCCCAGGGACATGAGTGCATACCACAATGATCCCTTCAATTCTGCACAGCTGTTTCTAATTTTATTCCAGGCAGAAAGGCCATAAAGAAATGCAGTGAGTTCTTCTACAACTGCATGACACAAAAGTTATAGTAGGAGAAACCTTCTGTAGTAGACATTGATGAGAACCCACATGGGCAACATGCGGGGACCACTGAATTACGTCTGATATGATTATATTGCGGGGGGGCGGTTGATGTAAGCAATTATATAATTGCATTATCATTCAACAGAGCAGAACTACAAATCACCAAGGCCTCGGTTTTCATGAGCTGCAAGTCCCACCCATTTACTGCCCAAAGGACCGCCGAGAGATCGGGCGGTACTTTGCCTGAAAGATCCTTCTAAAAGAGGTGGCAGCACTGCCCGGCAGCAAAATAACGGCTTACATCATCAATCTGGGTGGCAGCGGGCGGGTGCTCTCAATCTCGGCGGCAAATGAGCTTGCCACCCAAGTGCCGTCAAGGAAGGAGTCGGGCCCAGGGAGGGGGAAACTCTAAAAAGTAAAAACATTAGCAAAAAAAAACATTGGAACATCTTCAGGGATCCCCATCCAGGTATGTCGCTGTAAAAAATGTTTTTTAAAGAAGTTCACTAACCTTTTCTTTCATGTCTTCATACCTACCGTCGGGGTAAGAACAGCCTTCACACAGCAGTGCTTCCCCCTGCTGGCACCGACTCCCGCTGACTCCCGCCCGCACCAATCAGGCATCTCGACGGGCGGAACTTGGCCGCCAGAGGACGTCAGTGGGCGGTTCCCGGCGGTGCTCTCCTCCCACCCGCTCCAGCCCAAGTGAAAATTGGGAGAGCGAGGAAAACGGCAGCAAAACTCGCCGGCTGTCGGCGGTAACACAACCAATATCGGGGCTCAAGAGTTCAATAGAACTTACAAAACTGGGGTTATAAAAAGAAGCAGAGTGATGAGATGCAGTCCTTTTACAAGAACTTCCAACTTCAGGCAAGGGTAAATGGATCATGTAAATTGATGAAAGTTAGTATGATTCATAATAAAGATCAAAGTAAAGAATTTGCATTTATATAGTACCTTTCACTTATCGAAGCACTTCATAGCCAATGAACTACTTTTGAAGTTCAGTCATTATAGTTTTGTAGGCAGATGCTGCAGCTAATTTGTGCACAGCAAGGTCCAACAAATAGCAAAGGAAATTACCGGTTAAACTGTTTTAGTAGTGTTGGTTATAGGATAAATGCTTGTTGGGAAATTAGAAGGATTCTCTTGCTCTTCTTCAAACATTGCCATGGGAACTTTTATGTTTATCTGAACAGGCCTTGGTTTAGCATCTTATCCAAAAACTGCACTAACAATGCAGTTAGCTTTGAACATTACACTGACTTGTTAGCCTGGTTTGTGTCCTTATGTCCTGGAGTAAAGCTTGAACCTATACCCTTCTGATTCAGATGCACTGCCGCTGAGCCAAGCCAAGGTGACAAAAATGAAAAATTGCTCCATTGCAAATATGCAGGGATATCAGAGCATGAAACGAAACCAAAGATTGATTTAATACAAAACTGACCAGCAATCTATCATAAAAACAGGGTACATTAATATATGCACTTGCAAGGAGAGCACTCTGGGGGAGACCAAGAGACTACAGATAGGGTCCAGGAGGCAAGAGTGATCAAAATAAAAAATTTGTAACTTTTCACCAATAACCTCACTTCAGTACAATAGCAAAATACTGCAGATGCTGGAATCTGACTTCGGTGTCTATTTTCAGATATTTTCATGGCCAGAAATGATGCATTCTGGTAGAAATACCCTCATCTCACATGACCTCAACGTTTGGGAGCTTTACATTGGTACCAAAGGCCAAGATCTTGTGACTTTGTATTCCTCAGATAAGTGTAGAGTCTCAGACAGAAATGGAGAAGGGAGGAGAATGCAGGAGGCCAGGAGACGTTGGTGGGAGGAATAGGTGGTGATACTAATTATATGAACAATAAGATAATTTATGGAAGAATGTGATTTGTATTAGGGGTTAGATTCGGAATTAGAAATGATCTTGTGTGATATATTCACAGAGCACAAGCACACACAGCTCCTAACATGGAGGCAGCTCTCTCGGAAGTCTCCGGAAACTGCCGAGTTCTGTTTAATGATTAACTATGCACTTGCAGTACACAACACATCCACATCCACAGTGTGGAGCTACAAACATTACAAGCTTACAGACATTACATCTTGTAATTACGAAAAGTAAATAACTGCTGCTTATGGGCAGTTATTTCTTTAACGTCAATTCCTTTTTTTCCTAACATTTTAAACCATGGTCTCTTTTTATCTTCATTTGACAGATTGCACAATGAGACTGAACACTGTGACAGCACAGAGAAAGCAAGTGCCACCATGCAGTTATGTGACCACACAAAAATTGACGGTTGTAATTCCCCACTGAAGCCAGGAGCACTAATTAAATATCCACTTTAAGAAAGAATCGATGACAGTTAAACAAGCTTTAGAGGAGTTGATCTTTTCTGATTCTGTGCCTGCTAATGCGCTTTAAAAAAAAATCCTACTGGATCTGGAAAGTGGGTTTCACTCGTTCATATATATTTTAATATTTTATTCATTTATTTAAATTGTGCAATGAATGGCTACAACAACATCTCCTTTGGTTTCCTTCTTTATGTAGGTAGCAAAAGTAAACTGCAACCTGTGAAATCCAGAGCAAAAGTAAAATCTTACCAGGATCAGACGACTTACTATGAAAGTGGGAAGGAAAGTTGGCAGGATTCAAGCCCTCCCGGCAACGCAAAGCTACACCTCCTAGCAGGTCAACTGCGGCTAGAAATGTTCCATTCGTCAACTCGCCAATGATAACTCATTATCCAGTTTTGATGGGGAAGGGAAAAAAACATTCCCCTTCACCAAAAAACAAAGTTTAAAAGAGTCCATATTATTTAAACATGATGGGCCAATCAAGCATTTAATGAAGATGTCATTCACATTTCAATTTAAAGTTTGTCATTGAAATCACAGGCACTGAAAAGTAAGGCACTGAAAAAGCAGTCTGTTTTCACAGTATTTCCTTCAGTTAAAAAATGGCAGCGTTATAATTGCACAGTGTGGAAGTGCCAATGTGCTAATCACATCTCAATTGAGAACAAACGAGTTGCACGCAATTCATATGCATGCCACGGAAGCAGTTACATCAGTTATCTGGACCACATTAAACTGCTCAGTTATGGCCATGGAGCTATTAACTTTTTTCCAAAAACAGTATTTGATTTTCCTATGTTTATGTATCAACTAAGAAAAAGATTAATTTTACTGCAGCTGGGTTGGAATTTTGAGCTTAGCATCCACTGAGAAACATACAATCTCAATGAGAATTTCTTCAGAAATTATGAGCTCCTTTGCTCAGGAGCCTACTTTCAACCCCTGTCAGCAATATCATGTGCACAGACACATGCAACAAGTTTCAGCATTGCCTGTAAAATCAGCAGTAAAACTCTACAAGTAAACAATAGACATGCTTCCCAGTGAGATGGTGGTGTACCAATGCACTGTATTCTGAAGAATTCCATGGAGTTGCTTCTAAGATTCTTCTTGCTGGATTTGCCAAATGGTCATTCGTTTGGCTGCAGAACAATCGAAAGTTCAGCAGTTATCATAGGTGACTTTAATATGCATATAGATTGGGCTAACCAAACTGGAAATAATACGGTGGAGGAGGATTTCCTGGAGTGCATAAGGGATGGTTTTCTAGACCGATATGTCGAGGAACCAACTAGGGGGAAGGCCATCTTAGACTGGGTATTGTGTAATGAGAGAGGATTAATTAGCAATCTCGTTGTGCGAGGTCCCTTGGGGAAGAGTGACCATAATATGGTGGAATTCTACATTAGGATGGAGAATGATACAGTTAATTCAGAGACCATGGTCCAGAACTTAAAGAAGAGTAACTTTGAAGGTATGAGGCGTGAATTGGCTAGGATAGATTGGCGAATGATACTTAAGGGGTTGACAGTGGATGGGCAATGGCAGACATTTAGAGACCGCATGGATGAACTACAACAATTGTACATCCCTGTCTGGCGTAAAAATAAAAAAGGGAAGGTGACTCAACCGTGGCTATCAAGGGAAATCAGGGATAGTATTAAAGCCAAAGAAGTGGCATACAAATTGGCCAGAAATAGCAGCGAAGCCGGGGACTGGGAGAAATTTAGAACTCAGCAAAGGAGGACAAAGGGTTTGATTAGGGCAGGGAAAATAGAGTACGAGAGGAAGCTAGCAGGGAACATTAAAATGGACTGCAAAAGCTTCTATAGATATGTAAAGAGAAAAAGGTTAGTAAAGACAAACATAGTCAGAATCAGGGGAACAAAGAAATGGCAGACCAATTGAACAAGTACTTTGGTTCGGTATTCACTAAGGAGGACAGAAACAATCTTCCGGATATAAAAGGGGTCAGAGGGTCTAGTAAGAAGGAGGAACTGAGGGAAATCCTTATTAGTCGGGAAATTGTGTTGGGGAAACTGATGGGATTGAAGACCGATAAATCCCCAGGGCCTGATGGTCTGCATCCCAGAGTACTTAAGGAGGTGGCCTTGGAAATAGTGGATGCATTGACAGTCATTTTCCAACATTCCATAGATTCTGGATCAGTTCCTATGGAGTGGAGGGTAGCCAATGTAACCCCACTTTTTAAAAAAGGAGGGAGAGAGAAAACAGGGAATTATAGACCGGTCAGCCTGTCATCAGTAGTGGGGAAATTGATGGAATCAATTATTAAGGATGTCATAGCAGCGCATTTGGAAAGAGGTGACATGATAGGTCCAAGTCAGCATGGATTTGTGAAAGGGAAATCATGCTTGACAAATCTTCTGGAACTTTTTGAGAATGTTTCCAGTAGAGTGGACAAGGGAGAACCAGTTGATGTGGTGTATTTGGACTTTCAGAAGGCTTTCAACAAAGTCCCACACAAGAGATTAATGTGCAAAGTTAAAGCACATGGGATTGGGGGTAGTGTGCTGACATGGATTGCGAACTGGTTGGCAGACAGGAAGCAAAGACTAGGAGTAAATGGGTACTTTTCAGAATGGCAGGCAGTGACTAGTTGGGTACCGTAAGGTTCTGTGCTGGGGCCCCAGCTGTTTACATTGTACATTAATGATTTAGACGAGGGGATTAAATGTAGTATCTCCAAATTTGCGGATGACACTAAGTTGGGTGGCAGTATGAGCTGTGAGGAGGATGCTATGAGGCTGCAGAGTGACTTGGTTAGGTGAGTGGGCAAATGCATGGCAGATGAAGTATAATGTGGATAAATGTGAGGTTATCCACTTTGGTGGTAAAAACAGAGAGACAAACTATTGTCTGAATGGTGACAGATTAGGAAAAGGGGAGGTGCAACGAGACCTGGGTGTCATGGTACATCAATCATTGAAGGTTGGCATGCAGGTACAGCAGGCGGTTAAGAAAGCAAATGGCATGTTGGCCTTCATAGCGAGGGGATTTGAGTACAGGAGCAGGGAGGTATTACTACAGTTGTACAGGGCCTTGGTGAGGCCACACCTGGAGTATTGTGTACAGTTTTGGTCTCCTAACTTGAGGAAGGACGTTCTTGCTATTGAGGGAGTGCAGCGAAGGTTCATCCAGTCCTGGGATGGCGGGACTGACATATCAAGAAAGACTGGATCAACTGGGCTTGTATTCACTGGAGTTCAGAAGAATGAGAGGGGATCTCATAGAAACGTTTAAAATTCTGACAGGTTTAGACAGGTTAGATGCAGGAAGAATGTTCCCAATGTTGGGGAAGCCCAGAACCAGGGGTCACAGTCTAAGGATAAGGGGTAAGCCATTTAGGACTGAGATGAGGAGAAATTTCTTCACCCAGAGAGTGGTGAACCTGTGGAATTCTCTCCCACAGGAAGTTGTTGAGGCCAATTCACTAAATATATTCAAAAAGGAGTTAGACGTAGTCCTTACTACTAGGGGGATCAAGGGGTATGGCGAGAAAGCAGGAATGGGGTACTAAAGTTGCATGTTCAGCCATGAACTCATTGAATGGCGGTGCAGGCTCGAAGGGCCGAATGGCCTACTCCTGCACCTATTTTCTATGTTTCTATGTTTCTATGTAATGGGAGTTAAAAATAATATTTTACCTTAAAAAAATGTCCTTCTCCTAAAGTTCAATTTGCTCCACACACCATCCTTTGGTCATGCAAGTGGGTAGTCATAAGCCTACTCCAAGCAACTACCAATGCTAATCTATAACAGCAACCAAGAACATTTGCATTGTGTTCGGGGAATGTTGTCTCTCGTGATTAGTAGGTAAGAGCAGAACAGTGGAATATGAATGAATATTCTGAAGTTTTGCTTGGTGTCCTTCAGGGATCTGGGAATATTTATGCAAAGCATTTGTAAGCATCAGCTCTCCAAGGATTGTTGGATATTTGGACATTGCATTTTAATATTTCTCACTGCAGAAAAAGCTGGAAGTTTGTTGTGGAAGGGGCCCAGGTACTTTTCCATGTTGTACTCCACATCTGATGGACGGGGTGGTCTGGGACATGTTACAATGGCCAGGAGAAGGCAACTCATCACAGGTAAAGGGCAAAGATGGAGGGTCCATTGTTCAGCAATGTGAACTCATCAGAGAGCCATTACCTGGATGAAATAACCCCGAGAGGCGGGAAACCAGAACAAAAGAAAGCCATTAAGCCCCAGACCAGTTGGAGGCGAAACGCCATCACTGGAATACACATGGGCCACTCAGACAGAAGCCTCGAAACAAGGAAAACTTTATTGGGCCAGAAGAAGCAAACAAACAGGATCCTCGAAACAAGGAAAAACTTTATTCGGCCAGAAAAGGCAAACAGTTTTGGGATATAAAAGGTGGCCGTGTGGCAATATCTCTCTCTTTCTCTCACTTGCTTCACCTCTACAAGAACCGAGCACTCTGTCTGGGATGGAGAGAAGAAACCAGAAGAGACACATTTTCACCAGGAGAAGCAGCAAGTGAGCCAACGAATCGGTGAGCATCATCCCTGCCTACGCATCTTTAAGATCACAGCCACTGTGTGAGGGGGTGTCGTGTGTTCTGCCAACCAAGCCTTAGAGGGGTTTTAGTGGGGAGGTTTTGCTGCAAGGACCAGAGGGGTACGCCCAGCCGGTCGGTACAGATTCGGGGGTACACTGTGGACCCGAGCAATGGGTTTAGACGTTGGGTTCTTTGCGATAGGGGCAGTTTAGACACACCAGGGTATTGGATTGTACTACATCGTCACTGTGTTTACTTGTAGTTTTGCTGTGTTGAGGTAGCTTTAATAAAGCACTGCCAGTTGAGACCGAGATATTTGTCCGTGACTCATTCATCTGTTCAGTACAGTAATCACTCCCAGGTCTAGAACTATTGTAACGTAGGGGTGCGTCAAAAACACCTCAGGGAAACCACTTACATATTCCCTCAGGAGAGGGTGGATAGAGTTCATAATAAGGCAGTGGAAAGAGTGACCGATACTTGTTCCGCGCTTTCTTGTGTCCTTATCTGCAAAGTTTTACTAGAAGTAATACTTTGACAATAACAGATGTCTGGAAAAATGTTACAAAAAGACACCCTGAATACGTTAATTGGCATTTAAAAAAAATCTTTATAATAGCCTTTAACTATTTAGTGGTAATGAGCTTTCACCTTCGAGTACTGCTGTAGATTTCATGGGGGCGATTTTTGTTTTGCACGTAAATGTGGCAAGCAGTGGGCGTAGTCGCTACCCGGAGGAGTTGGCATCGGTTGCATACAATTTACATGCTGAGCCCTGATTTGAATTTGTACAGTGAGCCACAATAGGCTGCTCGCCGATTAGAAAGACAAAAAATCTGCTTCTTAAAGGTCTGCAGCACCATCTTAAAAGGGACGTGAATTTTTCCATGGGCGATAGAGACCAGCAAGATTGTGCAGCAGAAGGTAACATAATTTTCAGCAGGAACCTGAAGTTCTCTGATGCTGTGGTGGAGATTTTGATAGAATAAGTGGCCATCAGAAAGGAGGTCCTCTTCCAATGAATGGGTGATGGGTGCCAAGGCAAATCAGTCAACAGGTATGGTGAGAGGTGGCAATGCCAATGCCATCAGCATTGTCGCCAGAATCTGATTGTACTGTAGAAAAAAAATGAATGATCCAACCAGACCTGCCAAGGTAAGACACCACTTCATATCTCTCATACTCTCTGGAATCGCCCTACTTTTGCCTTAGTGCCAGCAATCCTTCTCTTCCTTTCTTTCCAAGGCTCTTCTAAAGTCAGCAAGGAACAATTCACTTCCTGCTTGCACTCACACCCTCAAAACTGGCTATTCGCCTCATAACTACTTTTCCCTCTTGGTTACACTTGATGCTTCTTCCTGTCAACAATGCACACTATGCTAATCTGTCTCATACATGTTGCAAATCCTTAAACTCTTCATGCAGGAGAAGCTTGCACACAACAACAACAACAACTTTTATTTATATAGCACCTTTAATGTCGTAAAACATCCCAAGGCGCTTCACAGCAGTGTTATAATACAAAACAGATAAATTTGACACCGAGCCGCATAAGAAGAAATTACGGCAGATGACCAAAAGCTTGGTTAAAGAGGTAGGTTTTAAGGAGCATCTTAAAGAAGGAAAGAGAGGTAGAGAGGCAGAAAGGGTTAGGGAGGGAGTTCCAGAACTTAGGGCCCAAGCAGATGAAGGCACGGCCACCGATGGTTGAACAGTTATAATCAGGGATACTCAAGAGGGCAGAATTTGAGGAGCACAGACATCTCATGGGGTTATGAGACTGAAACAGATTACAGAGATAGGGAGGGGCGAGGCCATGGAGGGATTAATAAACAAGAATGAGAATTTTGAAATCAACGCGTTGTTTAACCGGGAGCCAATGTAGGTCAGCGAGTACAGGGGTGATGGGTGATCGTGGCTTGGGCTGCCGAGTTTTGGATGACCTCAAGTTTACGTAGTGTAGAATATGAAAGATCAGCCAGGAGTGCGTTGAAGTAGTCAAGTCTACCATTAACAAAGGCAACATAGACTTGGGATTGAATCTGTGGCTTTCCTTATCTGTTGAAGCAGATCACACCAAGTGGTGCATTTAACCATTGTGTTACTGAGGGTGCTAGAGAAAGTTTTTTTTCTGAAAAATAGTCTTAGGGAAACAAATTTGGATTTTATTTTTAGACACCCTGCTCATTTTCATCTTCAGAGAACCCACAAGTAAAGTATTTACAAAACCAAAGATCTAAACCATTCAGGCAGCGTATGGGACTTCTTAGATTACCAGTGAAAATTAATATATCTATGGCATCAGGATTATAGGATGCACAATTCTAATTGTACTAGCAGGAATCAGGCGCAGTCCACACCATCACCACTATGGTGCCTTATTCCACCACTAAAGCACAGCTTGTTTAAGTTTTAAATTTGGTTTGGCTGCCATAGTTATCCTTGACTAATGTGCATTCATTGTGTTATGTACTCCTATAATATACACTATAGTTATAGATGTATATATGTGTCAGCTGTAGCACCTTTGTCTCTGAGATAGAAGGCTATGGGTCCAAGTCCCACTCCAGAGACTTGAGCACATAAATCTAGGCATACACTCCAGTGCAGTACTGAGGGAGTGCTGTACTGACAGAGGTGCTGCCTTTTGGATAAGACATTAAACCGAGGCCCCGTCTGCTCTCTCAGGTGGGTGTAAAAGATCCTATGTCACTATTTTGAAGAAGGGAGTCCGGGGCAGTGTCCGAGGCCTATAAAAAGGCCCAGCGTTCGTCGAGGAGGCCAGCCGGTGCAGCTGCAGCAGGGAGAGAAGACAAAAAAGAAGTAGAAAGAAATTGAAAGGTGACGTCACAGCCAAGGGGGTAAGTGATTGGCTGGTGATTGATGAGTAGCTTTTCTTTTTTCTTTTCTATATCAGTAAGTAACCTTTAGCACTGTTGTTGCCAAATTAAGTTTATCTAGGGGTTAAGTCATGGCAGGGCAGCTCGGACATGTGTTATACTCCTCGTGTACTGTGTGGCAAGTCAGGGGCGCCTCCGGTGTCCCTGATGACTACGTGTGCGGGAAGTGTATCCGCCTACAGTTCCTGACGGACCGCATTGCGGCATTGGAGCTGAGGGTGGATTCACTCTGGAGCATGCACGATGCTGAGAATGACGTGAATAGCACATTTAGTGAGTTGGTCTCAGCGAAGGAAAAGGGTCCACAGCCAGATAGTAAATGGGTGACCAGCAGGAAGAGCAGTGCAAGGAAGGTAGTGCAGGGGCACCCTGCAGTCATCTCTCTGCAAAACAGATGCACCGCTTTGGGTACTGTTGAGGGGGATGACTCATCAGGGGAGAGCAGCAGCAGCCAGGTTCATGGCATCGTGGGTGGCTCCGCTGCACTGGAGGGCAAGGAAAAGAGTGGGAGAGCGATAGTGATAGGGAATTCGATTGTAAGGGGAATAGATAGGCATTTCAGCGGCCACAACCGAGACTCCAGGATGGTATGTTGCCTCCCTGGTGCAACGGTCAAGGATGTCTCAGAGCTGGTGCAGGACATTCTGAAAAGGGAGGGTGAACAGCCAGTTGTCATGGTGCACATTGGTACCAACGATATAGGTAAAAAACGAGATGAGGTCCTACGAGACGAATTTAGGGAGCTAGGAGCTAAATTAAAAAGTAGGGCCTCAAAAGTATTAATCTCAGGATTGCTACCAGTACCACATGCTAGTCAGAGTAGGAATCGCAGGATAGTTCAGATGAATACGTGGCTTGAGGAGTGGTGCAAGAGGGAGGGATTCAATTTCCAGGGACATTGGAACCAGTTCTGGGGGAGGTGGGACCAGTACAAACCGGACGGTCTGCACCTGGGCAGGACCGGAACCAATGTCCTAGGGGGAGTGTTTGCTAGTGCTGTTGGGGAGGAGTTAAACTAATATGGCAGGGGGATGGGAACCTATGCAGGGAGACAAAGGGAAATAAAATGGAGACAGAAGCAAAAGATAGAAAGGAGAATAGTAAAACTGGAGGGCAGAGAAACCCAAGGCAAAAAACAAAAAGGGCCACATTACAAAAAAATTCTAAAGGGGCAAAGTGTGTTAAAAAGACAAACCTGAAGGCTCTGTGCCTCAATGCGAGGAATATTCGGAATAGGGTGGAGGAATTAATTGCACAGATAGCAGTTAACAGATATGATGTAATTGGCATCACGGAGACATGGCGCCAGGGTGATCAAGGCTGGGAACTCAACATCCAGGGGTATTCAACATTTAGGAATGATAGGCAGAGAGGAAAAGGAGGCGGGATGGTGTTGCTGGTTAAAGAGGAAATTAATGCAATAGTCAGGAGGGACATTAGCCTGGATGACATGGAATCGGTATGGGTGGAACTGCGGAATTCCAAAGGGCAGAAAACGTTAGTGGGAGTTGTGTACAGACCACCAAATAGTAGAAGTGAGGTTGGGGACAGCATCAAACAAGAAATAAGGGATGTGTGCAATAAAGGTATAGCAGTTATCATGGGAGACTTTAATCTACATATTGATTGGGCTAACCACAAACTGGTAGCAATGCGGTGGAGGAGGATTTCCTGGAGTGTATTAGGGATAGTTTTCTTGATCAATATGTCGAGGAACCAACTAGAGAGCTGGCCATCCTAGACTGGGTGATGTGTAATGACAAGGGACTAATTAGCAATCTTGTTGTGCGCGGCCCCTTGGGGAAGAGTGACCATAATATGGTAGAATTCTTCATTAAGATGGAGAGTGACACAGTTAATTCGGAAACTAGGGTCCTAAACTTAAGGAAAGGTAACTTCAATGGTATGAGGCGTGAATTGGCTAGAATAGACTGGCAAAGGATACTTAAAGGGTTGACAGTGGATAAGCAATGGCAAACATTTAAAGATCACATGGATGAACTTCAGCAATTGTACATCCCTGTTTGGAGGAAAAATAAAACGGGGAAGGTGGCTCAACCGTGGCTAACAAGGGAAATTAAGGATAGTGTTAAAACCAAGGAAGAGGCATATAAATTGGCTAGAAAAAGTAACAAAACTGAGGACTGGGAGAAATTTAGAATTCAACAGAGGAGGACTAGGGGTTTAATTAAGAGGGGAAAAATAGAGTACGGGAGGAAGCTTGCAGGGAACATAAAAACTGATTGCAAAAGCTTCTATAAATATGTGAAGAGAAAAAGATTAGTGAAGACAAATGTAGGTCCCTTGCAGTCAGATTCAGGTGAAGTTATAATGGGGAACAAAGAAATGGCAGACCAATTGAACAAATACTTCGGTTCTGTCTTCACGAAGGAAGACACAAATAACCTTCCGAATGTACTAGGGGACATTGGGTCTAGTGAGAAGGAGGAACTAAAGGATATCCTTATTAGGCGGGAAATTGTGTTAGGGAAATTGATGGGATTGAAGGCCGACAAATCCCTGGGGCCTGATTGTCTGCATCCCAGAGTACTTAAGGAGGTGGCCCTAGAAATAATGGATGCATTGGTGATCATTTTCCAACAGTCTATCAACTCTGGATCAGTTCCTATGGACTGGAGGGTAGCTAATGTAACAACACTTCTTAAAAAAGGAGGGAGAGAGAAAACGGGAAATTATAGACCGGTTAGCCTGACATCAATAGTGGGGAAAATGTTGGAATCAATCATTAAGGATGAAATAGCAGCGCATTTGGAAAGCAGTGACAGGATCGGACCAAGTCAGCATGAATTTATGAAAGGGAAATCATGCTTGACGAATCTTCTGGAATTTTTTGAGGATGTAACTAGCAGAGTGGACAAGGGAGAACCAGTGGATGTGGTGTATTTGGACTTTCAAAAGGCCTTTGACAAGATACCACATAAGAAATTGGTGTACAAGATCAAGGCACAATATATTGGGGGTAATGTACTGGCATGGATAGAGAATTGGTTGGCAGGCAGGAAGCAGAGAGTCGGGATAAACGGGTCCTTTTCGGAATGGGAGGCAGTAACTAGTGGAGTACCGCAGGGCTCAGTGCTGGGACCCCAGCTCTTCACAATATACATTAATGATTTGGATGAAGGAATTGAGTGTAATATCTCCAAGTTTGCAGATAACACTAAACTGGGTAGCGGTGTGAGCTGTGAGGAGGATACTAAGAGGCTGCAGGGTAATTTGGACAGGTTAGGAGAGTGGGAAAATGCATGGCAGGTGCAGTATAATGTGGATAAATGTGAGGTTATCCACTTTGGGGCAAAAACACGAAGGCAGAATATTATCTGAATGGCGGCAGATTAGGAAAAGGGGAGGTGCAATGGGACCTGGGTATCATGGTTCATCAGTCACTGAAAGTGGGCATACAGGTACAGCAGGCGGTGAAGAAGGCAAATGGTATGTTGGCCTTCATAGCTAGGGTATTTTGAGTATAGGAGCAGGGCCTTAGTGAGGCCTCACCTGGAATATTGTGTTCAGTTTTGGTCTCCTAATCTGAGGAAGGACGTTCTTGCTATTGAGGGAGTGCAGCGAAGGTTCACCAGACTGATTCCAGGGATGGCTGGACTGTCATATGAGGAGAGAAGGGATCAACTAGGCCTTTATTTACTGGAGTTTAGAAGGATGAGAGGGGATCTCATAGAAACGTATAAGATTCTGATGGGATTGGACAGGTTAGATGTGGGAAGAATGTTCCCGATGTTAGGGAAGTCCAGAACCAGGGGACATAGTCTTAGGATAAGGGGTAGGCCATTTAGGACTGAGATGAGGAGAAACTTCTTCACTCAGTGAGTTGTTAACCTATGGAATTCCCTGCTGCAGAGAATTGTTGATGCCAGTTCATTGAATATATTCAAGAGGGAGTTAGATGTGGCCCTTACGGCTAAGGTGATCAAGGGGTATGGAGAGAAAGCAGGAAAGGGGTACTGAGGGAATGATCAGCCATGATCTTATTGAATGGCGGTGCAGGCTTGAGGGGCCGAATGGCCTACTCCTGTACCTATTTTCTATGTTTCTATGTTTCTATGTTTAAGAGCAGGGGAGTTATCTCCGGTGTCATGGTCAATATTTCTCACTTAATCAACATCACTAAAACAGATTATCTGGTCATAATCACATTGCTGTTTGTGGGAGCTTGCTGTGTACAAATTGGCTGGTGTGTTTCATAAATTACAACAGTGACTACACTTCAAAAAGTACTTAATTGGCTGTAAAGCGCTTTGGACATCTGGTGGTCATGAAAGGTGCTGTATAAATGTAAGTCTTTCTTTTTTCTTACTAACAATATGAAAAGACATTTTAAAATTCTGTTCCACCCAAGTACACTGCAAACTTTTGAATGTATGAAATGTTACTCTGTTTTTCATAAATTTTGTTCTAAAGGGACGGTTTTAAGATGGCATAAGTATTTCCTTTCAGGTCAATGCATTTAAGAACATAAGAACATAAGAAATAGGAGCAGGAGTAGGCCATACGGCCCCTCAAGCCTGCTCCACCATTCAATAAGATCATGGCTGAACAACTCTACTTTCCTGCCCAATCTCCATATCCCTTAATTCCCCATGATTCCAAAAATCCATCTATCTCAGCCTTGAATATATTCAGAGACTCAGCATCCACAGCCCTCTGGGGCAGAGAATTCCAAAGATTCACAACCCTCTGAGTGAAGAAATTCCTTCTCATCTCTGTCTTAAATGGCCTGTCCCTTATCCTGAGACTGTGACCCCTAGTTCTAGACATTCCCGCCAGGGGAAACAACCTCTCAGCATCTACCCTGTCAATTCCCTTCAGAATCTTGTATGTTTCAATGAGATCACCCCTCATTCTTCTAAACTCCAGAGAGTATAGGCTCATTCTACACAATCTCTCCTCATAAGACAACTCTCTCATCCCAGGAATCAATCTAGTGAACCTCATTTGTCAGGTTGAATACCTAAAACTGAAGCCTCTATTAATTCAGAAATGTGTTTTTTGTTTTCAGATGTCAAAAGATTATTTCTGTAAATAATGAAGTATTTGATAAGTGCTGCCCAGCATGAAGAAAACTAAATTAATGAGAGAGGGAGAGAGCAAATACTTTTGCCAAGTGAGGCTGGATACGTGCAAGGCAATCACACATGAAACACTGAAAACATTTGCCAGAGAGCCTGCTAGTATTTTTCAGTTCATTTTTTAATGCTCATCAAAGCTGAAAAGTCTGTTGAGGTTTTGGTCACCTGCCAATTCGGCTGTACGGAAGATATTCAGCATATTATCTGGCTATCATTTTGCGTGCTATCCTTGAAATTGCTAGTATCACCAGAGCTATTATAGATGCTGGAGAAATACCACCAACGATGTCTCCACAAGATCCTGCAAATCCCTGGGAGGACAAACGCATCAACATTAGCGTCCTCGACCAGGCCAACATCCCCAGCATTGAAGCATTGACCAAACTTGATCAGCTCCGCTGGGCAGGCCACATAGTTCGCATGCCAGACACGAGACTCCCAAGGCAAGCGCTCTACTCGGAACTCCTTCATGGCAAACGAGCCAAAGGTGGACACCCTCAAAGCCTCCCTGATAAAGTGCAACATCCCCACTGACACCTGGGAGTCCCTGGCCAAAGATCGCCCTAAGTGGAGGAATTGCATCCGGGAGGGCGCTGAGCACCTCGAGTCTCATCGCCGAGAGCATGCAAAAGAGCATGCAGCAAACGAGTCCCACCCACCCCTTCCCTCAACGACCATCTGTCCCACCTGTGACAGAGACTGTGGTTCTCGTATTGGACTGTCCAGCCACCTAAGAACTCATGTTAAGAGTGGAAGCAAGTCTTCCTTGATTCTGAGGGACTGCCAATGATGATGATGATGATTATGGAAGCAGTCAGGCCTAATTCACAGTCATGATAAAGTTGTGCAGTGTTCTTCCCTGGCTACTACTTTCCTACACAACATGCCTTTTTAGTCAAATATATATATTAAATGTGTGTCATTTCCCAGTGCCAGCATTAACCATCTCTTACCAAAACTGGTGATAATGGGCAGATTTCTTTCATTATTTTTCTACTGAGATTATCAAGGCTTGAGCCCTCAGTGGAGATTTTCACTGGTGCCACTGGGTAGAAACAAGGTATTGGTGCCCCTAAAATGATGGGAAATGCTTACTGGCCCCACCAGCTCCGGCTGATGCCATCTTCAGAAAGGCCTACCGCTTAACAATCAGATTGCCCACCTGATTCAACGTCCTTTTACTATGCAAATCAGGGTCCAATCACGTACATGGGACCCCGATTGCCATTTTGGGACATAAGTGGGCAGAGCATGCGATGTGCACACTCAATTTTGTTTCACCTGGCGGTCCAGCTATAAAAATAATTATTTGCATCTTAAATAACCACTGCACCATTTTTGTAGAATGCTAACAATTTTTTTTATACATAAGACCTCTGGATTCTTTTTGCACCTACTGCTTCTGAACAGGAGTCTAAAAAGTAAGGGGTTTATTTTGGCCAAAGGGTGAAAACAGGCGCTATGGGTGCAGTGCTAATAAGACTAGCCTGTTTGAAAGTCCAAATTTTGCACACAATTTTGGTCCTATGTGCTGATTACGATAATTGGAATATGCCTGGAGATGCTGGACAGACACCTGGGCCAGAATTATCCCATTGCCAAGTGTCTGGGCTTGGGGGCAGGCGGCAGTAAAAATCCCGGAAATTGTCAGCACGCCGGGAACCCGCCATCATCCCGCCGCCTCACACATTTAACTCGGGCAGATTTGAAGGTGCGACATGGACCCGATTGGCAGAGGCTTGCAACCTCATTCAAGTCATTAACCCTCAACAGGTTTTTTAACGCCAGCTTTTGCCTTTTACTACAGGAGCAAAACACGAATTTGTCCATCACCCAGATGGCCCTGACCAGTGAGTTACAGAGGATGGAGGCCTACTTCCGCCAATGGCGACTCCGGTCAAACCCGCAAAAGACCGTCACCTCAACATTCCACCTCAACACTCATCAAGCAAACCAAGCTTTGAAAGTCTCCTTATGCGGCGCAGAGGGAAACCATGCCAAAATCCCCTCCTATTTAGGAGTCACGCTTGATCGCACCCTGTCATATAGACAACATCTCCAGAACCTTAGGAAGAAACTAAAGCGTAGGGTCAACTTGATCCAGAAACTTGTCAGATCCACATGGGGAGCAGACACTCAAACCCTCCATATGGCAGCACTCGCCCTGGTGTACTCTACAGCGGAGTACTGCTCTCCGGCATGGCTATCAAGTCTACATTCCGTTGATGTCCAGCTGAATTCTACTCTGAGAATTATCACCGGTATATTTTTATTGACACCAACATCTTGGCTCCGAATACTTGCAAACATCGCACCACCACACCTACGCCGCACATATACAGTCTCCAGAGAATACAACCACTACATCAGCAAAGACATCTACCACCAACCCATCTCAAATCGAGGAGGCCATTTTGGACTGTTGCCGAAGCCCTTCAGCAATCTTCCCTCAGCCGATGACCAATGGCGAAATGCTTGGAAGATCTGCGGCATACGGAATGGATTCCTTATAGAGAACCCCACAGTACAACCTGTAGAATCAAACCTTCCTCGCAAACAGTGGACAACCATCAACCTCCTCAGAACCAGTCATGGTAGATACTGCCACCTTCTCCATAAATGGAAGATTAAAGCATCCCCAGCATGCAAATGTTGAGCTCCTAATCAGACCCTGAAGGACATCATTGAGCACTGCCCTCAGAGGAAATGTGCAGGCTGCCTACAGGATATCCACGCTACTATACCGGAAGCTTTGGCCTGGATATCTGACTTGGATATTGACGTTTGATTTGCTTTGCTACTACCATACGAAAGAAGAAGAAGATTGCAGGAGCACAGGATTTACGCAGCTCGTGTACCTCGCCTGTGAAGGAGAGGTGGAAGCTTAGTGGCCATTGGCGAGTCCATTCATTGAGAGTTGGAAAAAGCACATAAATACTGCAACATTACACCTCATTACTTGCCTCATATAAAGGCTCTTGCTCACTCCATTTTGTCCACAGATTTTGGTGTCTGCAGTTTGTATGACATTTCTGAAACCTCGGAAGCCACTCTCACCACATTGTTACTCACTATGACAACATTGAGGGATTGGCCCTCTGATCTCCACTTTACCTGCCATCTACTACATCAGCATGGCTGCCACTTATACTGTCTCACCGTGGTCCTCATAATTGGACCAAGATGAGCCCCAGCAGCAGCCAGAGCAGCAGCCTTCTCCTCAACGACCTGATGCTCCACAGTGCTGCAGCGCACCGGAAGCGATACCCCCAACACAGGGTATACAGGCAGAGGATGAGCTTCCTCAAACATGACTGAGCACCAGTGCTTCAGAAGGCTCAGGCTATTGTGCCAGGTCATTGCAGATATTCGTAGCTTGCTAGTGCAGGATCTGCTGCCCAGAGGACTGGGTGGACACTCCTTACCAGTGGCTGTCAGTCACCACCGCTCTCAACTTCTTTGGCTCAGGCTCCTTGCAGGGATCTGCAGCGGACATTTGCAGGATCTCGCAGTCGCCGCCCACAAGATGCATCACCCAGGTGACCGATGTCATGTTTCTAATTATATTGGCAAGTCATCCAATTACATCAACTTTGCCACTGATGAGGCCAGTCTTACTGAGCATGTGCTCGGCTTTGTGGCTCTGGCTGACTTCCCACAGGTGCAGGGCGTCATCGACTACACACATGTGGCCATGAAGGCAGCCCATCAACACCCAGGAGTGTTTGTGAACCACAAGGGCTTCCACTCCCTTAATGTGCAGCTCACCTGCAACCATGAAAAGATCATCATGCATGTGTGCGCCAGATTCCCTGGCAGCTGCCATGACTCTTTTGTGCTGCGCCAGTCCACCTTCCCTCAGCTCTTCGCACCTCCAAACAGACTTCCCGACTGGCTGCTTGGAGACACAGGCTATCTACTGAAAACATGGCTCATGATACCCTTGAGGTTGCCAAGTACTGTGGATGAGGAGTGTTCTAATGAGAGCCACATGTCCACCAGATGTGTCATAGAGCAAACTGAAGGCTGGCTGAAGATGTGCTTCAGATGCCTTGACAGATCTGGAGGAGCCTTTCATAGAAACATAGAAACATAGAAACATAGAAAATAGGTGCAGGAGTAGGCCATTCGGCCCTTCGAGCCTGCACCGCCATTCAATGAGTTCATGGCTGAACATGCAACTTCAGTACCCCATTCCTGCTTTCTCACCATACCCCTTGATTCCCCTAGTAGTAAGGACTTCATCTAACTCCTTTTTGAATATATGTAGTGAATTGGCCTCAACAACTTTCTGTGGTAGAGAATTCCACAGGTTCACCACTCTCTGGGTGAAGAAATTCCTCCTCATCTCGGTCCTAAATGGCTTACCCCTTATCCTTAGACTGTGTCCCCTGGTGCTGGACTTGACTTCCCCAACATTGGGAACATTCTTCCTGCATCTAACCTGTCTAACCCCGTCAGAATTTTAAACGTTTCTATGAGGTCCCCTCTCATTCTTCTGAACTCCAGTGAATACAAGCCCAGTTGATCCAGTCTTTCTTGATAGGTCAGTCCCGCCATCTCGGGAATCAGTCTGGTGAACCTTCGCTACACTCCCTCAATAGCAAGAATGTCCTTCCTCAGGTTAGGAGACCAAAACTGTACACAATACTCCAGGTGTGGCCTCACCAAGGCACTGTACAATTGTACAGTACGTACCAGCCAGGGTCTCCAGAATCATCATTGTTTGCTGCATTCTGCACAACATAGAGCAGCAGTGAGGATTGGAGCTGCAGGAGGAGCAAGGCTCAGAGCGCATAGCCTCTTCGGAGGAGGAGGAGGAGGGATGGTGAAAGATGAGGAGGAGGAGCCTAAGGTGGAGTTGGCACCTGCAGCAGCGCACATTGCTGCCAGGGAGGCTGGGGATGGCCACATCATGGCCAGATTTACTTAACTTGCTCCAATGAGCCATATGACTGCCACATGCTATAATTAGATTTTCCCCAGCCCCAACAGCACCATAAAGCAGCCTTACAGTGAACAAGCCATTCCTCTCACCCATACCCCCAGTGCTCAAGGTTAAGTAATGTCCCACCGTTCACTCCAAGTGACAAAGCCACTTTCAAAGTAACAGGCAAAAATGGGCAAGACTGGAAAGTGGTACAAAGAATTACATTTTTCTGTGTCATCAAAAGAACTGAAACTTAGCACTAACAGTTGTTCATGCACTCATGTGCATGTCATTGTACACCTACTTTTGAGTCCTTTTGCTTTTCCGAGTGCTTCTCTGAGGTGCATCCCCTGTGGCTTCAGCAGAGGTAGAGACAGGCTGCTCACTTCCTTACTCTGGCTGCTTAGACAGTTTTGGCGGATGTCCTCTGGGATTTGGAGCCTGGGGGGGCCCTGCCAAAAACTGCTTCTCCTGTAACTGTGTAGGGGCAGACTCGACCATCGGGATCTGGGGAAGCATGTGGGGCTCTGACTGAGGGGGAGGCAATGGGGGAGAAGTGGGAACACTTTGAGAAGAGCCCCCACTTCTATGTCCCCTCTCAACTATCATCCCTCTCATGGCCCATCCACACTTCCCTGCTAGCAAGGAGCTGGAGATCACCTTGCTGCACGTCGGTGGGGTGATGAATGCCCAAGCCTACATTTATATCCCTCCTAGAGATGTGTATATCCCTCCTTTGAGTGTCTATCATCTGTTGTCCATGGCTAGCATATGCTCATGTGACTAGCGCATTTGCTGCACCATGCAGGTGGCCATCCTTTCCATGGAACAGCATGCAATTGTTGCTGGCCATCCAAGAACTCCTTCTTTCTCGATGGCCCCCCCAAGGCTAGCATCTGCATGTAGCTGAGCAGAGCTTGGAGCATGCTGTACCTTCTGGCGAGGAGTCTCCACTGCTCTCCCTGTCAACACTGCCTGCTTGTGCTCACTTGTGAAGTGTTAGACACCAGGTGACAACTCTACTTTATCTCGTACAGGACCCTCTGAGGTGTCCGTATCTGCGATGGTGCTGGGTGCACTTGGGTCTGCTGACGGTACATCCTCAGAGGCTGGAGATTCCTCTGAGGAGTCGTCTTCCTCCTCTGGCCGGACAGTGGGAGTGGGGGGCTTGATGGACCTGTGGGAGAATAAAGAGATGAATTAGAAGTGTTCAAATGAATAAGAATGGGTAATGTTACCATTATGCACATGATGGCATTTCACTGGCTGCTGACATCTGTCACCATATGAGTGACTCTGTATGACATATGGATGTATGAGCTGTATGATTGGTATGATTATATTAGGATAAGGGTGAGTATCAGGAGTGATAAGTCAAATGGGGATGTGTATGTAGATAGAGAGGGATGGGTGGACATGTAAGATATGTTGGTGTGAGGAATGATGTGCAGGAATAGGCTTGGGAAGGCAAAGTGATGGTGATGGGCACATCAGGATGAGTGTGACACTGCACTCACCTTTTCTGACTTCATGAGATCACTGAATCGTTTCCTGCACTGGATCTAGGCCCTCCTGACCACATCATCATCATCATCGGCTGTCCCTCGAAATCGAGGAAGACTTGCTTCCACTCTAAAGGTTAGTTCTCAGGTACAGTCCAATATGGGAATTACAGTCTCTGTCACAGGTGGGGCAGACAGTGGTTAAAGGAAAGGGTGGGTGGGGAGTCTGGTTTGCCGCACGCTCCTTCCGTTGCCTGCGTTTGGTTTCTGCATTTTCTCGGCAACGAGACTCGAGGTGCTCAGCGCCTTCCCGGATGCACTTCCTCCAATTAGGGTGGTGTTTGGCCAGGAACTCCCAGGTGTCTTTTGTTTAGGCACTTTACAGCCTTCTGGACTCAACATCGAGTTCAACAATTTCAGACCATAACCTCCGCCCATGTTTGGCTCTCCCTCCTTTTTTTAACCCACCACACCACCCACCCCGATCTGATAGAATATTTTTCACTGTCTCCCATGGCAGCTGGTAATTATTCTGCCATTCACACCCTATCTAGACTTATATTTTTCTGACTTCTGCCATTACCATCTCAAGTCAGCCCATCACCCCTTTTATCTCTCTAATCTCTCCTGTCTTCCACCCTATCACAGACCTTCCCTTTTGTTCTTTCCTCCCCTCCCCCTTTCGGTGCTCCTTAGGAATCTGTTCATTTCGAACATTGGCAGTTCTGACAAGGGGTCATCGACCTGAAACGTTAACTCTGTTTCTCTCTCCACAGATGCTGCCTGACCCACTGAAATTTCCAGCATTCTCTGTTTTTATTGTCTAATGACTAATTCATTTCATGGCAGCTTGATCTGAATGAGCATTCTTTTATCTGACTGCAGCAGTGTAAAATGAGTGGCACCTTATCATTCTGCACCCCGTATAGTCAGCACATTATGAGGTAACCCCACTGCAATCAGAACACAGGGGTAGGTCAGCACACATGGAAGTATTTATTCTACTGCACGCGACACTTTACTACCGCGCGTACAACAGAAAAACAGTTGGAATTTGCAAGCATCCGACTGCCAGTGTATTATGTATCTAACAGTGAAAGCATAAAATACATAGTCGCTGCCCTTCTAAAACCTAGGCTCACGTCGGATTCATTTGATACAATACTTTGTTTATTCTACTGGATTGTCGCAGCTGTGAGATTCCTCCCAGACAGCTGGGAAACTGGATCCTTGCATCGAGCAGGGAGTTCAGATTTAAGACAAATTTGACTTGTTTGTGCACGTAAAGAACACACAAATTTGATATGCCTTTAAAACCAGATCATTCCCGAGCATACGTTTCATTTGCGCTATTTCCAGTTTATTTATGAAACTGGCCATATTTCTGTTTAGTTTAAATGTTTGGTAAGTCACTTGCCTTCAAGATAAAAGTCAATAAATGGAGATTATCTGGGAATGTATTTGCTCAGTGTGACAGGATAAGCATAAGGCGGCAAGTTCCCAGACAACAGTTACATGCTTCAGAGTTTGTTTTTATTATCAGTGGCCGTCAGCTGTTGTCGACTCTGGGGTCAAGATGCCAATCACGTTTTATTACTCTGATTAAACCTGATAAACAGAGTTATGTTCATACTCTGCTTTTCAGTTTGATTCCAGTTTTGTGTCACATTATAGAAGAAACATACTGGAATTTTTATGTAATAGCAGTGTCTCTTGTGGCGATATTCACTGTAAGTCTTATGATACTCTGGTTTTAACAACAGAAGCATTATACCATTAAACAAAAAGGAAAGACTTGCATTGATATATCGCCTTTCACAACGTCAGGACGTTGCAAAGTGCTTTACAGCCAATTAATTATTTTTTTTTGAAGTGTAGTCACTGTTGTAATGTAGGAAATAACAGCAGCCAACTTGTGCGCAGCAAGCACCCATAAACAGCAATGTGATAATGACCAGATACTCTGATTTTAGCGATGTTGGCTGAGGGATAAATTTTGGCCAGGACACCAGAACTCCCCTGTTTTTCTTCGAAATAGTGTCACGTCCAACTGTTTAACGTCTCATCCGAAAGAACATGCTTCACACAATGTACTTATTATTATGGTGCTGAGGTGTGGCTATGTGTACATCCTATCCCTTTAGACTCAAAGTCCAATTGCTATAAATGGACACATCCTGAGGTCAATGAGCAGATAGTTGCTGCTGCTGCCGGAGCACTTAAGGACCCAGATAAGAGAGCCCTATACAGCCAGCGCTTCACAGCCAACCTGGCATGCCTTGACAACCTAGAGACGCAGAATGCCCAGTGCTTGGTCTGCCCTCCAGGCCTCCATAATCAGTGTGTCATGTATTCTACCATCAATGTAACCCATGTATAAACTGACCTAAATTGTACACTGTGAGAACAATGACCGCTAGGTGGTGAACTTGTGGGAGACACTCCTAACCTGGACTTTCAGGTATAAAAGGGGAAGCTCCACCCACCTTCATCACTTGAGTGCTAGCTAATAAAGGACTGGTCACAGAGTGACCTTCTCTCAAGCATGGGCCTCATGTGCATTTATACTGTACAGTGAGGACATATTATTGGCGACGAGAAACTGGGATTTAAACTACGCGAGCATGGCCACTAGCAGCACAGAAGAGAGGTATTGTGTTGGGGATGATTGGGACGATTTTATTGAGAGACTTCAGCAAAGTTTTGTCACTAAGGAATGGTTGGGACAGGATTCAGCCGACAAACGCAAGGCTCATCTCCTGATGGTTTGTGGATCCAGGACATACTCCCTGATGAAGGACCTTCTAGCGCCAGAGAAGCCGGCGGACAAGATGTTTGAAGAGCTCAGTAAGTTGATCGGGGAACACCTTAAACCGGCGAGCAGCATGCACATGGCAAGAAACCGGTTTTATACACACCGGCGGCGAGAAGGGCAAAGTGTTCCAGACTTCGCGGCAGATCTCCGGCGACTGGCGAGCCTATGTAAGTTCCCAGATGCATGCAGAGCAGAGATGCTGTGAGACTTTTTTATTGAGGGCATCGGGCACGCTGGAGGTTTTCAGGAAACTGATTGAGACCAAAGACTTGACCTTGGAAACGGCGGCCTTGATGGCCCAGACTTTTATCTCTGGGGAGGAAGAGACCAGAATGATATTTGACAAAAATCTGGGCTCAAATGCAGCAAATGGACAGGGAGTCAACATTGTTAAAACGGCACACAGTTCTCCAGGCAGACAAGGGCAATCGGCCATGCTCCAACATGTAGTCGAACTCAGAGGGGGAATTCAACAGAGACAATGGCTAGCTGAATGGCGATTCACGCCATCGCAAGGGACAATGCGGCCATCAACACCTGTTAATGGTGCACTTAAGGACAGTCACAGAGACAGTCAAAGACGATCGACTGGAAAGGGACCTTTTGTTTCCAACAATGGCTCATGTTGGAGATGTGGAGGAACACACCCAGCCAGAGTTTGCAGGTATCAGCAATATACCTGCAGAAATTGCAACGTCAGCGGTCACTTGGCACGTATGTGCAGGAAGCCTGCAGCCAGGCTGATGTACGAGGAGGACGGGCCCGATGTAAGCCCTACGAGGCCAAATGAACACTGGGGGAAATCGCTGGAAGCTGAAGTTCAGCGAGTTCATGTGGAGCACATATACAGTTCATATACCAGGACACCACCGATAATGATGAAAGTGCTCCTCAATGGCATCCCAGTATCAATGGAGCTAGACATGGGGGCCAGCCAGTCCCTGATGAGTATCAAGCAGTTCAAAAAGTTGTGGGCGTCCAAGGCCTGGAGGCCAAAATTATCGGCAATTGACGCACAGCT
The DNA here is from genome assembly GCF_044704955.1 of Pristiophorus japonicus. Lineage (NCBI taxonomy): Eukaryota > Metazoa > Chordata > Chondrichthyes > Pristiophoridae > Pristiophorus > Pristiophorus japonicus. The sequence continues at coordinate 56,417,349 of NC_091985.1, forward strand.
ACGGACATACACAAAGGAGATCATTCCGGTGCTAGGCAGCGCCACAGTAGTCGTGACCCACAAAGATTCGGAGAACAGGTTGCCACTCTGGATTGTCCCGGGGGATAGTCCCACACTACTGGGGAGGAGTTGGTTTGCTGTCATGAACTGGAAATGGGGCGATGTCAATGCAATTTCTTCTGTGGAGCGAGTATCATGCTCACAGATCCTGGACAAATTTGACTCACTATTTCAACCCGGCATTGGCATTTTAATGGGGGCCAAGGTAGTGATTCACATAAACCTGGACGCCAGGCCAGTACACCACAAGGCCAGAGCAGTGCCGTACATGATGCGGGAAAAGATAGAAGGCGAATTGGACCGCCTGCTGAGGCAAGGCATCATCTCGCCAATCAAATTCAATGACTGGTGAGCCCGATTGTGCCGGTGCTCAAGGCGGATGGGTTGGTCAGGATATGTGGTGATTACAAGGCCATCATCAATCGGGTGTCACTCCAAGACCAGTACCTGCTACCGAGAGTGGAGGACCTCTTTGCGACGCTATCCGGTGGCAAACTTTTTTCAAAATTGGACCTGACCTCAGCTTACATGACCCAGGAGCTGGAGAGTGAGTCGAAGAAGCTGACCACCATCACGACACACAGGGGTTGTTTGAGTACAACAGATGCCCGTTCGGGATTCCTTCGGCCACCGCGATCTTTCAACGAAATATGGAAAGCCTCCCCAAGTCGATTCCAGGGACGGTGGTTTTTCAAGACGACATCCTCATCACGGGTTACGATACTGAAGAACACCTCTACAACCTGGAGGAGGTGCTACGCAGACTGGACCGGGTAGGACTGCGACTGAAAAAGGTGAAGTGCGTCTTCCTAGCTCCAGAGGTAGAATTCCTGGGGATGAGGGTAGCAGCAGACGGGATCAGACCTACTGCGTCCAAGACGGAAGCGATCCAGAGAGCACCCAGACCCCGTAACACGACGGAGCTGCGTTCATTCCTGGAGATCCTGAACTGTTTTGGTAACTTTCTTCCCAAATTGAGCATGCTGTTAGAGCCGCTACACGTGCTCCTACGCAAAGGTCGCGAATTGGTCTGCGGGGACAGCCAGGAAAGGGCTTTTGATAGAGCACTCAATTTGTTATGCTCAAACAATCTGTTAACGCTATATGACCCATGTAAGAAACTTGTGTTAACGTGCGACGCGTCGTCCTATGGTGTCGGGTGTGTGTTGCAGCATGTTAATGCCAAGGGTCAGTTTCAGCCGGTAGCTTATGCCTCCAAAAGTCTGTCCCAGAAAGAAAGAGGCTACGGGATGGTAGATAAGGAGGCGCTCGCATGTGTATATGCAGTAAAGAAAATGCACCAGTACCTGTTTGGCAGGAAATTTGAGCTGGAGACAGATCACAAACCCCTAACGTCCCTTTTGGCTGACAACAAGGCCATAAATGCTAACGCATCGGCCCGCATACAGAGGTGGGCACTCACATTAGCCGCCTATGACTATACAATTCGGCACAAACCGGGCACCGAAAACTGTGCCGATGCACTCAGCAGGCTCCCACTAGTCACCACTGAGGGGGCTACAGAGCATGCTGTTGAGATGGTCATGGCTGTTGAAGCTTTCGAAAGTGAAGGCTCACCCGTGACAGCCCGTCAGATTAAAGTCTGGACTAATAGAGACCCGCTACTGTCTTTAGTCAAGAAATGTGTCCTGAATGGGGACTGGGCAGCCACGTACTGGGCATGCCCTGAGGAATTTAAACCATTTCACAGGCGCAGGGATGAACTCTCAATTCAGGCCAATTGCCTACTATGGGGAAACCGTGTAGTCATGCCCCAGATGGGCAGAGAGGTGTTCATCAGAGAACTCCACAATGTGCACCCGGGCATTATCATGATGAAGGCAATTGCCAGGTCACACATTTGGTGGCCAGGGATAGACGCAGACCTGGAACTTTGTGTTCGCAGGTGCAACGCGTGTGCTCAGCTGGGCAATGCGCCCAGGGAAGCCCCCCTTAGCCCCTGGTCCTGGCCCGCCAAGCCATGGTCACGCATCCATGTGGACTACGCAGGTCCTTTCACTTACTGCAAATGGACCGAGTGAGACATTTTAAATTCAAGCACATCCTCTGCCACGGTAGAAAGTCTATGGGCAATGTTCGCCGCCCATGGTCTACCGGATGTCTTGGTCAGCGACAATGGCCCGTGCTTCACAAGCACTGAATTCCAGGACTTCATGGCAGGCAATGGAATTAACCATGTCAGAACGGCACCGTTCAAGCCAGCCTCAAACGGCTAGGCGGAACAAGCAATGCAGATAATCAAACAGGGGATGCTCAGAATCCAAGGGGGTTCCCTACAAAGCCACTTATCACGCCTCCTGTTGGCCTACAGATCCTGACCACAGGGGTTCCACCCGCAGAGCTGCTAATGAAAAGGACGCTCAAAACCAGGTTATCCCTTATACACCCCACCATGAAAGAAATTGTCGAGAGCAGGCGTCAGTCACAATATCACTACCATGACAGGAATGCGAGGCCGCGAGGTATCGATGTCAATGACCCTGTCTTTGTCCTCAACTACGCTGCAGGGCCCAAATGGCTCGCAGGCACTGTGATTGCCAAAGAGGGGAATAGGATTCTGGTAGTTAAACTTACCAATGGACAAATCTGCCGCAAACATGTGGATCAAACAAAAAGGAGGTTCAGCAACCCATAGAAGAAGCAGAGGAAGAACACGATGTAGAGTTTACTCCACCACAGGTGACCAAACACCGGAACCGAGTCAAGGAGAGCCCAGTCACTGTGGGCAGCCCAGACAGGCCTGAGGCATTGCAAACAGCAGACACTCAGGCCAGTGCCCAACAACCGGAGCCCCAACTCAGGCGCTCTTCAAGGGAGCGTAAACCACCTGTGAACAACCTCTGATCCCAATAAGACTTTGGGGGGGAGGTGATGTCATGTATTCTACCATCAATGTAACCCATGTATAAACTGACCTCAATTGTACACTGTGAGAACAATGACCACTAGGTGGTGAACTTGTGGGAGACACTCCTAACTTGGACTTTCAGGTATAAAAGGGGAAGCTCCACCCACCTTCATCACTTGAGCGCTAGCTAATAAAGAACTGGTCACAAAGTGACCTTTTCTCAAGCATGGGCCTCGTGTGCATTTATACTGTATAGTAAGGACATCTTACAGTGCCTGCAAAGAGACACTCGGTTACTCAACCAGGAAACACCAGGACTGGTTTGATGAGACTGATGAGGAGATCCAAAAGCTAATAGATCGCAAGCACAGGGCATTTCTGAGCCTTAAACAACAACCCAATGAGGGAACAGCAAAACAGCATTACTGACGGTTCAAGGCTGAGGTCCAACAAAAAACCCGGGACCTAAAGAACAGGTGGTGGATGAAGAAAGCACACGAGATACAGCAGCTGGCCGACAACCATGATGTACGAGGATTCTTCATCGCAGTCAAGGCCACTATGGGCCAAACACCCAAGGCCCCACCACAGTGTTGGCCAAGAACAAGGAAACACTCATCAAGGACACCAATACAATCAGGGCCCGCTGGAAGGTGCACTTCGAAGATCTCCTCAATCAAGACTCTGCCTTTGACTCGAGTGTTCTCGACTCCATCCCGCAGCATGCTACCCGCCACCACCTCAGTGAGATCCCAACACTGCACGAGGTAGAAAAAGCCATAAGACAGCTCAAAAACAACAAGGCTACAGGTGCAGATGGAATCCCTGCTGAGGCATTGAAATATGGCGGAGAGGCACTGCTGGCACGAATACACGACCTCACTTCTCTCATCTGGAGGGAGGAGAGCATGCCAGGGGATCTCAAAGATGCAGTGATCGTGACCATCTTTAAAAAAGGGGACAAATCTGACTGCAGCAACTACAGAGGAATCTTCCTGCTATCAGCCACTGGGAAAGTCATCGCTAGAGTCCTCCTCAACTGTCTTCTTCCCGTGGCCGAGGAGCTGCTCCCGGAGTCACAGTGCGGATTTCATCCCCTATGGGGCACAACGGACATCATTTTTGCAGCGCGACAGCTGAGGAAAAATGCAGGGAACAGCACCAGCCCTTATACATGGCCTTCTTCGACCTTACAAAGGCCTTTGACCGCGAGGGTCTATGGAGTGTCCTCCTCCGTTTCGGATGCACCCAAAAGTTCGTCACCATCCTCCGCCTGTTCCATGACGACATGCAGGCCGTGATCCTTACCAACGGATCCATCACAGACCAAATTCACGTCTGGACCAGGGTAAAACAGGGCTGCGTCATCGCCCCAACCCTCTTCTCAATCTTTCTCGCCGCCATGCTCCATCTCACAGTCAACAAGCTCCACGCTGGAGTGGAACTAAACTACAGAACCAGTAGGAACCTGTTCAACCTTCGCCAACTCCAGGCCAGATCCAAGACCACCCCAACCTCTGTCGTCGGGATACAGTACGCGGACGACACCTGCATCTGCGCACATACAGAGGCTGCACTCCAGGACATAGTCGACATATTTACTGAGGCCTACGAAAACATGGGCCTTACGCTAAACATCCTTAAGACAAAGGTCCTCCACCAGCCTGTCCTCACCGCACAGCACTGCCCCCACCGCACAGCACTGCCCCCCAGTCATCAAGATCCACGGCGCGGCCCTGGACACCGTGGACCACTTCCCATATCTCGGGAGCCTCCTACCAACGAGAGCAGGCATCGACGACGAGATCCAACACCGCCTCCAGTGCATCAGTGCAGCCTTCGGTTGCCTGAGGAAAAGAGTGTTTGAAGACCACACCCTCCAAACTGCCACCAAGCTCATGGTCTACAGGGCTGTAGTAATACCTGCCTTCCTGTTTGGCTCAGAGACATGAACCATGTACAGTAGACACCTCAAGTTGCTGGAGAAATATCACCAACGATGTCTCCACAAGATCCTACAAATCTCCTGGGAAGACAGGCACACCAACATCAGCGTCCTCATTCAGGCTAACATTCCCAGCATTGAAGCACTGACCACACTCGAGCAGCTCCGCTGGGCAGGTCACAAAGTCCGCATGCCAGACACCAGACTCCCAAAGCAAGTGCTCTACTCGGAGCTCCTTCATGGCAAATGAGCCAAAGGCGGGCAGCGGAAACGCTACAAGGACACCCTCAAAGCCTACCTGATAAAGTGCAACATTCCCACTGACACCTGGGAGTCCCTGGCCCAAGACCACCCTAAGTGGAGGAAGTGCATCCGGGAGGGCGCTGAGCGACTCGAGTCTCAACGCCGAGAGCGTGCAGAAATCAAGCGCAGGCAGCGGAAAGAGCATGCGGCAAACCAGTCCCACCCACCCCTTCCCTCAACGACTATCTGTCCCACCTGTGACAGAGTCTGTGGCTCTTGTATTGGACTGTTCAGCCACCAAAGAACTCACTTCAGGAGTGGAAGCAAGTCTTCCTCAATTCTGAGGGACTGCCTATGATGATGGCTGCTGGTGAGTGAAATTTGCAGACTGGCATGTTCCCAGCTCTGGGACAGAAAAAAACTGTATAAAATTACTACTTTTCCTTCTTTTTTTACACTTTAAAATGTGTCATCTGAAGTGAGGAGAGACATGATAAATGCAATCTTTTTATATATTTGATAAATTTGAGCAAATATTCATGTTCTACCCTCTCCAATGCAATCAATAAGTTTAAAATACCTTGATAAATAGAATTGACTTATCCTTTTGAAGTAGAATTGGAGCATTCAGGCTTCCCTGATGTTGGAGTGATATCTTAAACAGCAAGAGCTATTATTAGTGATCACATCGATAATAATGATATTATATACTTTTTATACATTTACTTACTGATTTCATATAATTTTCAAAGATAACAAATTTAAAACAGGCTGACTGTATGCTGAGGGCTGTTCGTGGCATTATTCAACTGACACATTTCTGTGATGCCTTTAAAGAGCAGCATCCCATCATTTACAAAATGGTATAATATATTGATCTTTTAAATGGACTATGCAGCTGTTTACTGTAGAGTACGTATCATAAAGTAATCAAACTCAGACTTAGTGGTTCCAGTTACAAGGAGCCAGCACCAGAGAGATATTTTTTCTCTATTACATTAATTTGTCATATTTACTGCTAATTTAGTCAGCTAATAGGAAAACTGTACTGATAGTTGAATTATCCCCCAAATCATTCATGGATTCCTGATGACAAATATAGCATAATGTGACCTCACTTAGGCAACAAATCATTCAGGATAGGCACAGTGCCTAAAAACAACATGGATAACAACAACAACTTGCATTTATATAGCACTATCAATGTAGTAAAAACAGAAGCATTTTCAGACAAAATGTTCGCCATTGATTACACATGTCAGCTTTTTAGGGGTATTCATAAGCATCAAGCTACACAAACCTCATTAGTTTAAATAAATATGCATGTATCAAAAACAACTCCTACCAATGCAGTACCCAAGGGGCAATTAATCCATACAAGTCCCCAGGTTCAATTCCTACTCTATGTAGAATTAGCTGATTTCAGCCATGTTTGTTGCCATGCCAACAGCAGTAACTCTACAATTGACTTCAGTGCCCCAGGTTCAAAGAGGAAAAATCAGACAGTTGTCTCGTTCCTGAGGGAAATCTAGTGACATCTGCTGGAAACTATATATATATCTTGCTCAGGCCAACATCCTCAGCATTGAAGCACTGACCACGTTCAACCAGCTCCGTTGGGTGGGCCACATCGTCCGCATGCCCAACACGAGACTCCCTAAGCAAGCACTCTACTCGGAACTCCTACACGACAAGCAAGTCCCAGGTGGGCAACAGAAACATTTCAAGGACACCCTCAAAGCCTCCTTGATAAAGTGCAATATCCCCACCGGCACCTGGGAATGCCTGGCCCAAGACCACCCAAAATGGAGGAAGAGCATCCGGGAGAGCACTGAGCACTTCGAGTCTCGTCGCCGAGAACATGCAGAAATCAAACACAGACAGCGGAAGGAGCGTGCGGCAAACCAGGCTCCCCACCTACCCTTTCCTTCAACCATTGTCTGCCCCACCTGTGGCAGAGATTATAATTCCCGCATTGGACTGTACAGCTACCTTAGAACTCACTTTTAGAGTGGAAGCAAGTCTTCCTCGATTCCGAGGGACTGCCTATGATGAATGGTGACAGATTAGTAAAAGGGAAGGTGCAACGAGACCTGGGTGTCATGGTACATCAGTCATTGAAAATAGGCATGCAGGTACAGCAGGCAGTAAAGAAAGCAAATGGCATGTTGGCCTTCATAGCAAGGGGATTTGCGTATAAGAGCAGGGAGGTCTTGTTGCTGTTGTACAGGGCCTTGGTGAGGCCATACCTTGAGTACTGTATGCAGTTTTGGTTTAATCTGAGGAAGGACATTCTTGCTATTGAGGCAGTGCAGCAAAGGTTCACCAGACTGATTCCCGGGATGGCAGGACTGACATATGAAGAAAGATTGGATCGACTAGGCTTATATTCACTGGAATTTAGAAGAATGAGAGGGGATCTCATAGAAGCATATAAAATTATGACGGGATTGGACAGGTTAGATGCAGGAAGAATGTTCCCGATGTTGGAGAAGTCCAGAACCAGGGGTCACAGTCTAAGGATAAGGGGTAAGCCATTTAGGACCAAGAGGAGGAGAAACTTCTTCACCCAGAGAATTGTGAACCTATGGAATTCTCTACCACAGAAAGTTGTTGAGGCCAGTTCGTTAGATATATTCAAAAGGGAGTTAGATGTGGCCCTTACGGCTAAAGTGATCAGGAGGTATGGAGAGAAGGCAGGAATGGGGTACTGAAGTTGCATGATCAGCCATGATCATATTGAATGGTGGTGCAGGCTCGAAGGGCCGAATGGCCTGCTCCTACACCTATTTTCCATGTTTCTATGATGTCTGTGTGGATGTCGGATGAGGATAACACCAGGGAGGTTGTGATGCATCCTGTGTGAATAGCATACAGGTAGTCACTGTCTGGGCTCATACCTTACAGATGGATAGTCGGTAGTGGTTTGCGAGGGCAGCCAGCACCCATGAAATTATACACTAGCAAGAATCTCTGTCTTCAGAAGAGAAAATGGAGGGGAAAAAAGACTTGAATTATTATCAAATGCTGAAATATTTTGTACTGATTTAGCAGAATTAACTTCCAAATTGTAAATGGAAGGGCACTTCTGGTGGATTTTCAAACTCCTTTGAGAAGAATCTCCTTCCATCATTCTCTGTCGAGTCATCTACGATGACAACACAGTTCTGCTAGTGGAAACTAAAACCTCTGATCAGAATTCAATCTCAATAATTAATACTGCCTTAACTACTAGAGGTAAGCCTCTTGACCTGTACAAGTGACATTTTTTTCCTGGACAGTAAACAAAAAAAGGTAACACTGCAAATTCAGTGGAAAATAACACACCAGAGCTTGTGTAACAATTTGCAATGACAAAGTGGATTTTTAGGTATAAAGACCAAAACGCTTCTCATTGAATGACATCATTGATAGACTATTCAAAAAAAGATCAGCTATTTCAACGAGAATGTCAATAGGTCATCAATGATATTTTATAATTCTGTTCTACCCTGCACTGAGCTTCCCTACCAGAAGCGCACTTCAGGAATTCAGTGACGGCGATCACCAGGACCTTCATGATTTCCATTCATTTGCCTAAAGGACATGATTCATGATGGGCTACGGTTCCACCAGCACTGGAGGTCAATCATCTCAGCCCCAAGACATTGCTGCAGGAGTTCCTCAGGGTAGTTTCCAAGGCCCAACCATCTTTAGCTGCTTCATCAATGACATTCCCTCCATCATAAGTTCTGAAGTGGGGATGTTCACTGATGACTGCACAGTGTTCAGTGCCATTCGCAACTCCTCAGATAATAAAGCAGTCCATGCCCGCATGCAGCAAGACCTGGACGACATTCAGGCTCGGGCTGGTAAGTGGCAAGTATCATTCTCACCACACAAGTGCCAGGCTATGACTATCTCCAACAAGCGTGAGTCTAATCGTTGTTCCTTGACATTCAATGGCATTACCATCGGCGAATCCCCCACCATCAACATCCTGGGGGGTCACCATTGACCAGAAACTTAACCGGACCAGCTACATAAATACTGTGACTACAAAAGCAGGTCAGAGGCTGGGTATTCTGCAGAAAGTGTCTCACATCCTGACTCCTGAAAGCCTTTCCATCATCTACAAGGCACAAGTCAGGAGTGTGATGCGATACTCTCCATTTGCCTGGATGAGAGCAGCTCCAACAATACTCAATAAGCTCAACACCATCCAGGACGAAGCAGTCCGCTTGATTGGTACTCCATCCACCACCTTCAACATTCATTCCCTCCACCACTGGTGCACCGTGGCTGCCGTGTGTACCATCTATAAGATGCACTGCAGCAATTCGCCACGGTTTCTAGTGTATAGTTCCACCTAGTGGACTACTGCTCCGCCTCGTGGACTACTGTGGTAATGCAGCCATTGCTGATTTCACAATAAAGCATCAGGTGACAGGTCACCTGACAAGTTCCTGAGTTAACAGCCACCTTGAAGTCTGAGTGTGTTGTGATGTCGTAAAGAATATATCACACTTTAGCAGCATCTTCCAAACCCACGACCGCTACCACCTAGAAAGACAAGGGCAGCAGGTGCATAGGAACACCACCACCCCGAAGTTCCCCTCCAAGTCACACACCATCCTGACTTGGAAATATATCGCCATTCCTTCATTGTCACTGGGTCAAAATCCTAGGACTCCTTCAATAACAGCACTGTGGGAGTACCTTCACCACACGGACTGCAGAGGTTCATGAAGGTGGCTCACCACCACCTTCTCAAGGGCAATTAGGGATGGGCAATAAATGCTGACCCTACATCCTATGCCACATCCCATGAACAAACAAAAATAAACTGTCCATCCTTCGATACCTTGCCCAAGTTGTGGGATGTGGGTTCTCTTAATCAGAATCAGACTCAGATGTGTGGAGTAAATAACAAGTAGGTTTTAACAACCCAAAGAAAAAAAACATTCCACTCCCCAAGCGCCAAGATGGCTGCCGGCTCCCAACTCCTTACTGTCTGGGGGAGGCAGCTCCTCTGCGCGCTCTGACCTCTGAGCTCGCATAAATTCAGCATAGCCAGAAACTTCTCATGTATGAGCCTGGGCACTTAAACATCATGGCTTTTCCTACCTGACAACCTCACACAGATGCATTTTGGCAGGGTTACTGGATTTCGTTCAAGACTGAGATTCCGAGCTATATTTCCCCTGCCCTAGCCCAAGGCACAATCTGGCTGATTTAATTCAGAATTTTTAATGAAGGAAAACAAAATAAAGAATGCATTATTTTGTAAATATATTGTTATCCTTTTGTCTTGGAGGTGGAGGGGTAGAAATTGGTATGTGTTGCATCGGATTCTTCAACGTAAAATGGACGCAAAGCATACCAATGTAGCAGTGTTAAGGCCTGATTCCAATCAGCACAGGCGTTGGACTCACTTAAATTTTTTTTGATTCATTGTTTTAGATGTCCTGGATAGATTCCTAACATTAGGACCTTGAATATGTTAATAAGAGGCCTAACACCTGCTGTAGAGTTCCTTTGGAAACATGAGAGGAGCAGTCATCAGTCCTGCCCTGCTCAGGATTCTTCCGAAAGGAAAGTTTCAAAATAATTTTTTTTAAACCCTTCCTGTGGAGCCAGGAGGAACAGAAGTGATCCGCTGATTCCACAGTTGTCATGATTGTCCCCTCTCCCCAGCCCCCCGCCCTCCCCCGGAGCCTGATCCAACCCCCATCGCTGGACTTACCTGAGGGCCGCTGCTGGCGAGGCAAGTGGGACAAACTTTTTTCTCATCAGGCGAGCTGGCTGTGGAGGTGCGACCCTTCTGTGGGTGTTCTCTCGATCGTCTGCAACAACTTCAGCAAAACATCCATGGAAACCATGCCCCTCTGCCTCTGCCTAGAGAAATGGAGTTTATGCTGTTTCTCGGGGGTTTCCCCACTGAAGTTCAGGTGCATGATTGGGAGAACTCCCATGGGAGAATTTAATTGCATTCGGGCCATGTTAAGTGGCTAAATTTGTGCATTTTGACAATCATAGAATCATAGAGCAATGGGCAGAAGTTTTCAGTAGAGATTCAACCCTGTATAAACAAGCTCAGGGGGTGGAACTGTAATTCCAGTTTTGTCCTTTTATATTATTGGATCGTTTGCAAACATGAAATAGTCGTATATGGTGGAATGTATGCAGAAACACATTTATAGTTTTCACTTGTCTTTCTGATCACTACATCAGTTCTGTAATGGGTTAAAGTTTTATTGTGCCCAAGCTCTATATTAGCCCCACTAATAGTTAAAAGATTGAGTACTACAAACTGTTGACTGGCATAGGGTGGTAACACATGGACTTCTGCCGTGGTCAGTGCATTGCCAAAAGAACACAATGTTAAATGACATACATGTCCAAAAATGCTCTGGAATTTAATCAGCTGGAAGCAGACTCACATAGGGAGGTTAAAAGGGTGGCGAGTTCTATGTTTACATACAATAGTAGCTGTTACAGCCTGGTTTTATTCAGTAGTAGCTCTGGGTTAGTCGTCAGATCTAGAAACTCTGTACTGCAGTATAACTGCCCTGCCAGCATACTTGTACTTCCCAAATGGAATCAAAGAACAAAGTGAGAAATCTGGATGATGTAATTACTAGCGGACAACAAAAACTGAAACAAAGAAGCTGTTATTATTGGCGACCCATGGGTTGTTACATCAATTGCATTCCCTTTGACTAACAGTGCAATTCGCCGTGATTATTGAACTATGGGAAGGGGGGAGCATGATCTAAATGAAAAGAGCTTATTTAAAAGTTTGATTTTTAAGCAGAATTTCATCTGCTAAAATTGATCTTTAACATGACATTTTGGAACATAATTTCCGCAGGGGTTCTCATGATTGTCTGCCGCAACTTTAGAGAAAATTCTGTAGGAATCTCAGAGTAAAGGCTTAAATGGACTTTACACTATTTCTGTAGGGTCTCCATGGATCTTCTGCCAAGGTGACAGAGGACAAAAGGGTGCACCCTCACAGAAATGAATGGTGTAGATATTTTACTGAATTGAAAAAATCTTGTACACGGACTTCAAAAAATCTCAAGTGAGATTTGATCTTGTACTGATCTCAAGTGTTCCATACTATATTTAATAAAAGCTATTTTAAGACCAGGAATTAATATCACTGCGCTAATGATCACAGATTTACATGGAGATTGACATTCAAACCTATCAACTAGTATATGGAAAGGATTGTCACTTTACTAAGTATGACACCCTTCCAGGAAGAAAACTGATGAACTTAAGTTCCATGTAAAAATCTATGCCCTGCTATTTGAAACATAGAAACATAGCAACATAGAAATATAGAAAATAGGTGCAGGAGTAAGCCATTCAGCCCTTTGAGCCTGCACCACCATTCAATATGATCATGGCTGATCATGCAACTTCAGTACCCCATTCCTGTTTTCTCTCCATACCCCTTGATCCCTTTAGCCGTAAGGGCCATATCTAACTCCCTTTTGAATATATCTAATGAACTGGCCTCAACAACTTTCTGTGGTAGAGAATTCAACATGCTCACAACTCTCTGAGTGAAGAAGTTTCTCCTTATCTCGGTCCTAAATGGCTTACCCCTTGTCTTTAGACTGTGACCCCTGGTTCTGGACTTCCCCAACGTCAGGAATATTCTTCCTGCATCTAACCTGTCCAATCCCGTCAGAATTTTATATGTTTCATAAGAACATAAGAACATAAGAAAATAAATCAGAATTAGGAACAGGAGTAGGCCATCTAGCCCCTCAAGCCTGCTCCGCCATTCAACAAGATCATGGCTGATCTGGCCGTGGACTCAGCTCCACTTACCCGCCCGCTCCCCGTAAACCCTTAATTCCCTTATTCGTTAAAAATCTATCTATCTGTGATTTGAATACATTCAATGAGCTAGCCTCAACTGTTTCCTTGGGTAGAGAATTCCACAGATTCACAACCCTCTGGGAGAAGAAATTCCTTCTCAACTCGGTTTTAAATTGGCTCCCCCGTATTTTGAGGCTGTGTCCCCTAGTTCTAGTCTCCCCGACCAGTGGAAACAACCTCTCTGCCTCTATTTTGTCTATCCCTTTCATTATTTTAAATGATTTTAAAGATCACCCCTCATCTTTCTGAACTCCGACGAGTAAAGACCCAGTCTACTCAATCTATCATCATAAGGTAACCCCCTCATCTCCGGAATCAGCCTAGTGAATCGTCTCTGCACCCCCTCCAAAGCTAGTATATCCTTCCTTAAGTAAGGTGACCAAAACTGCACGCAGTACTCCAGGTGCGGCCTCACCAATACCCGATACAGTTGCAGCAGGACCTCCCTGCTTTTGTACTCCATCCCTCTCGCAATGAAGGCCAACATTCCATTCGCCTTCCTGATTACCTGCTGCACCTGCAAACTAACTTTTTGGGATTCATGCACAAGGACCCCCAGGTCCCTCTGCACCGCAGCATGTTGCAATTTCTCCCCATTCAAATAATATTCCCTTTTACTGTTTTTTTCCCAAGGTGGATGACCTCACATTTTCCGACATTGTATTCCATCTGCCAAACCTTAGCCCATTCGCTTAACCTATCTAAATCTCTTTGCAGCCTCTCTGTGTCCTCTACACAACCCGTTTTCCCACTAATCTTTGTGTCATCTGCAAATTTTGTTACACTACACTCTGTCCCCTCTTCCAGGTCATCGATGTATATTGTAAACAGTTGTGGTCCCAGCATCGAACCTGTGGCACACCACTAACCACCAATTTCCAACCCGAAAAGGACCCATTTATCCCGACTCTCTGCTTTCTGTTAGCCAGCCAATTCTCTATCCATGCTAATACATTTCCTCTGACTCCGTGTACCTTTATCTTCTGCAGTAACCTTTTGTGTGGCACTTTATCGAATGCCTTTTGGAAATCTAAATACAACACATCCATCGGTATACCTCTATCCACCATGCTCATTATATTCTCAAAGATTTCCAGTAAATTAGTTAAACATGATTTCCCCTTCATGAATCCATGCTGCGTCTGCTTGATTGCACTATTCCTATCTAGATGTCCCGCTATTTCTTCCTTAATGATAGCTTCAAGCATTTGCCCTACTACAGATGTTAAACTAACCGGCCTATAGTTACCGACCTTTTGTCTGCCCCCTTTTTTAAACAGAGGCATTACATTAGCTGCTTTCCAATCTGCTGGTACCTCCCCAGAGTCCAGAGAATTTTGGTAGATTATAATGAATGCATCTGCTATAACTTCCGCCATCTCTTTTAATATCCTGGGATGCATTTCATCAGGACCAGGGGACTTGTCTACCTTGAGTCCCATTAGCCTGCCCAGCACTACCGCCCTAGTAATAGTGATTATCTCAAGGTCCTCGCTTCCCACATTTCCATGACCCGCAATTTTTGGCATGGTTTTTGTGTCTTCCACTGTGAAGACCGAAGCAAAATAATTGTTTAAGGTCTCAGCCATTTCCACATTTCCCATTATTAAATCCCCCTTCTCATCTTCTAAGGGACCAACATTTACTTTAGTCACTCTTTTCCGTTTTATATATCTGTAAAAGCTTTTACTATCTGTTTTTATGTTTTGTGCAAGTTTACTTTCGTAATCTATCTTTCCTTTCTTTATTGCTTTCTTAGTGATTCTTTGCTGTCGTTTAAAATTTTCCCAATCTTCTAGTTTCCCACTAACCTTGGCCACCTTATACGCATTGGTTTTTAATTTGATACTCTCCCTTATTTCCTTGGTTATCCACAGCTGGTTATCCCTTCTCTTACCGCCCTTCTTTTTCACTGGAATATATTTTTGTTGAGCACTATGAAAGAGCTCCTTAAAAGTCCTCTACTGTTCCTCAATTGTGCCACCGTTTAATCTGTGTTTCCAGTCTACTTTCGCCAACTCTGCCCTCATCCCACTGTAGTCCCCTTTGTTTAAGCATAGTACACTCATTTGAGACACAACTTCCTCACCCTCAATCTGTATTACAAATTCAACCATACTGTGATCATTCATTCCGAGAGGATCTTTTACTCGGAGATCGTTTATTATTCCTGTCTCATTACACAGGACCAGATCCAAGATAGCTTGCTCCCTTGTAGGTTCTGTAACATACTGTTCTAAGAAACAATCCCATATGCATTCTATGAATTCCTCCTCAAGGCTACCCCGTGCGATTTGATTTGACCAATCGATACGTAGGTTAAAATCCCCCATGATTACTGCCGTTCCTTTTTCACATGCCTCCATTATTCCCTTGATTATTGCCCGCCCCACCGTGAAGTTATTATTTGGGGGCCTATAAACTACGCCCACCAGTGACTTTTTCCCCTTACTATCTCTAATCTCCAGCCATAATGATTCAACATTTTGTTCATTAGAGCATTCTATGAGATCCCCGCTCATTCTTCAAATTCCATTGAATATAAGCCTAGTCGATCCAGTCTTTCTTCATATGTCAGTCCTGCCATCCCGGGTATCAGTCTGGTGAACCTTCGCTGCACTCCCTCAATAACAAGAATGTCCTTCCTCAGATTAGGACTAAAACTGTATACAATATTCAAGGTGTGGTCTCACAAAGGCTCTGTACAACTGTAGTAAGACCTCCCTGTTCCTATACTCTCATCCTCTCGCTATGAAGGCCAACATGCCATTTGCTTTCTTCACCGCCTGCTGTACCTGCATGCCAACTTTTAATGACTGATGTACCATGACACCCAGGTCTCGTTGCAACTCCCCTTTTACTAATCTGTCACCATTCAGAAAATAATCTGCCTTCCTGTTTTTAGCACCAAAGTGGATAACCTCACATTTATCTACATTATACCACATCTGCCATGTATTTGCCCACTCACCTAACCTGTCCAAGTCATCTGCAGCCTCTTAGCATCCTCCTCACAGCTCACACTGCCACCCAGCTTAGTGTCATCTGCAAACTTGCAGAAATTACATTCAATTCCTTCTTCTAAATCATTAATGTATATTGTAAATATCTGGGGTCCCATCACTGAACCTTGTTGTACCCCACTAGTCACTGCCTGCCATTCTGAAAAGGACTCGTTTATTCCTACTCTTTGCTTCCTGTCTGCCAACCAATTCTCTATCCATGCCAGTACATTACCCCCATTACAATGTGCTTTGATTTTGCACAAAAATCTCTTATGTGGGACCTTGCCAAAGGCCTTTTGAAGGTCCAAATACACCACATCCACTGGCTCCCCCTTGTCCACTCTACTAGTTACATCCTCAAAAAATTCTAGAAGATTTGTCAAGCATGATTTCCCTTTCATAAATTCATGCTGACTTGGACCAATCCTGACATTGCTATTACATCTTTAATAATTGATTCCAGCATTTTCCCCACTACCGATATCAGGCTAACCGGTCTATAATTACCCGTTTTCTCTCTCCCTCCTTTTTTAAAAAGTGGGGTTACATTAGCTATCCTCCAGTCCATAGGAACTGATCCAGAGTCTATAGAATGTCTGAATATGACCACCAATGCATCCACTATTTCTAGGGCCACTTCCTTAAGTACTCTGGGATGCAGACTGTCAGGCCCTGGATATTATCGGCCTTCAATCCCATCAATTTTCCAAACACAATTTGCTGATTAATAAGGATTTCCTTTAGTTCCTCCTCCTCTTTAACCAGCAAAGCTACCCCACCTCCTTTTCCTTTCAGTCTATCTTTCCTGAATATTGAATACCCTTGGATGTTGAGTTCCCAGCCTTGGTCACCCTGGAGCCATGTCTCTGTAATCCCAATAACATCATATCCGTTAACAGCGATCTGCGCAGTTAATTCAACCGCCTTTTTACGGATGCTCCTTGCATTGAGACACGGAGCCTTCAGGCTTGTTTTTTTTTAACTCTCTTTGTCCTTATGAATTATGTTGTAATGTGACCCTTTTTGATTTTTGCCTTTGATTTTTCTGCCCTCCACTTCTACTTTTCTCCTTTATACCTTTTGTTTCTGACCCCATTTTATTTCCCTCTATCTCCCTGCATAGGTTCCCATCCTCCTGCCCTATTAGTTTAAATCCTCCCCAACAGCACTAGCAAACACTCACCCTAGGACATTGGTTTCAGTCCTGCCCAGGTGTAGACCGCCCCGTTTGTACTGGTCCCACCTCCCCCAGAACCAGTTCCAATGTCGCTCTTGCACCATTCCTCAAACCACATGCTCATCCTAACTATCCTGCTATTTCTACTCTGACTAGCACATGGCACTGGTAGCAATCCTGAGATTACTACTTTTGAAGTCCTACTTTTTAATCTAACTCCTAGCTCCCTAAATTCAGCTTGTAGGACCTCATCCCGCTTTTTACCTATAGCGTTGGTACCTATATGCACCACGACAACTGGCTGTTCATCCTCCCTTTTCAGAATGCCCTGCAGCCGCTCCGAGACATCCTTGACCCTTGCACCAGGGAGGCAACATACCATCCTGGAGTCTTGTTTGCGGCCGCAGAAACGCCTATCTATTCCCCTTACAATTAAATCCCCTACCACTATAGCTCTCTCACTCTTTTTCCTGCCCTCCTGCACAGCAGAGTCACACATCGTACCATGAACTTGGCTGCTGCTGCCCTCCCCTGATAAGCCATCTCCCCCAACAGTACCCAAGCTGGTATATCTGTTTTGGAGGGAGATGACCGCAGGGGACCCCTGCACTACCTTACTTCCACTGCGCTTCCTGATGGTCACCCATTCCCTATCTGCCTGTTGGTCTCAGAGGTCAGGTTCCCCTCTGACCTACTAGACCGGTTCGAATCAATCCCACTCCCTTGGGTTCTAGACTCTGGATTTATTTGGGGGATATGATAAAATGCAAAAGACCACTGGTTTGGTGCAAAAGAACTCTGATTTTATTAAGAATAAGAAAATACAATGTCACACTTATAATTACCCTAATAAAGAACAGTACATCACACATTCAAAGGGATTGCAGTGAAAATTACACCACCCACCTGCAAATAACTAATACTGGCTAGGTTAGACTCCAGGGCAGACAGGGACTATGCTTACCAATCCTTTCTGGTCAGTTAGCGGCAGTTCGTGGTTTTGGGGTTCATTGGATTCTGTAGGTTCTGCTTGCCATACCCCAAACATCGGAGAGCACTTCTTACTGCGCAATCTTCAGTTGGGTTGAGTCCGCTGATGCAGTAGAGCGTGTTTTGGATTTGTGGGGTAAGTACCCGTTTTCTTTCATTTTAGAAATAGGTTTCAAAGTCCTTTTGGGTAATGTTTTCACCTGTTGGTAGTCAGGCCTAGATTGTAGAGTGGAAACTTTTGATTCTTCGGTTTCTTCCTTGTGGAGTTTTGTTTCGAGGTAGGTCGATCGCGGTGGTTTTAGTGGTACAACGTTGGCTATAGTCGGTTGCTGCCACAATGGTGATGTTCTTCCTCCTTTTTCGATTTCAGGAAATCGAGGCTGGAGAAATTAGTTTACAACTGTTGCGTTGGTTTCTCTCCCTTCTAGATAGCATAGGCGTAGTATGGCACTAGCACTAGCACAAGCAGTGTCTCTCGAGGCAGTAGCATGCCCTTTGTCAAAGCAGGGCCCAGTTATGCTGTAGGAGCTGTTCTAATCTTCACGCCAAATCAGACCAAAATTCTTTGTTTAATTTTGGCAGGCTCGACATTTCTTTGTAATATTTTGGCAGGCTCGTTTAATGTTAATATGTCTCGGGTGGGTTGATCTTCTAAATCTGTTTCTTGATGGAAATATTAGCTTGGTAATCGCAATGTTCTTTGTGCTTGGGTTTTGCATGCAGGCTGGAGTGGGCCTTTTGTTTTTATGCATAGGCTGAAAATGGCTTTCCAGGTTCAGGTTGATGGCTGGCCATCTCTGAGTTAATTGTTGCAATGTTAATGTTTCTTGTGGAAAAGGGTTTATGAGTCTTTTCCAGACAATTTACATTAGTCTCAATGCCCCAGACAGTTTCAATAATTAAACTGGCTTCTTTAGTTCTCTAGACCTGCCCACAGACTTAATTTGTCTTGTAGAATCCCACATTCGATTATAGTTCGTACTTCAAACTTTCTGGTAGATAGTTCCAAATTAATTTTCCTTTCCAATGAATCCAAACACTGGGGGGGTTCCCATGAATTTTGCCCTTCTCTTACAGTCCCCCCTGTGACATTCTACACTCTTGAGTGTCATGCAAGGTAAGCAAAATTCCTGACCCTGAGAGCCAATCTCCCGCGTATTTGCCTAGCTAAACAATTAACGTGCATCCCCTTTGCAATGCAATGCAGTTTACAGGCGAATACGGTCATTACAATTCAGTCACAGCATAGAGGGGTCCGATGCTCCTCCTTTACTCTGTTTTCACAGTAAAATAACGATATATAGTCAAACGCAACTTTTAGTACAGTTAAATTAAAAGGTACATAGTCAAACACGATCTTTAGTAATGCTCTTACAACACTCGATATTTGCATTCCACAGCAGGTAAAATTAAACACAAATTAAACATGGTAGTATGGTGTCACCCCTCCCTGCACGATTCCCAAGTTCGGCCAGGGAGCGTGCAGCACTCTTTGGTGCCTGACCTGACGGCCTCTGCGTTTCACTCGGTAAGTGAGTCACCATAAGTAAAGAATAATCACGAGTTGACAGATAACTAAAGTGTGGGAAACGATTCTGATCCAGACTGGGACTTCTATATTTCTGAAAATGTCCCACCAAGGTGGAATTGTAATCTCGAGAATCTTTCTCCCTATCTCAATTGTTTACTGTTCTAGAGTATAGAAATGTTTTTGCGAGATTATTACAGCTTTTAGCAGAGCGATAAGATGTTCAGGTAGAGGGGGAATTGCATAGCAAAAATATACAACATAATCCTGCAGGTTGGTAATGTTTTCCTTCACAGTGAGGTGGACAGTGGAGGGTTCAGGAATTGGGACAATCCGTTCCTGGGCCACTTGAACTGATGCCTCAGGTTTGAAGCAAAAACTGCTGTCACTCACCGGACACCAAAAGTGTCTATGTTGGTAGTGGGATGCACTGGTGGTGACACAATATGTCCCACCCCCTATGTATGTTACCTGTGGAGGGACATGGTCCTGTGCCATTAATTCCATGGTGCAGTTAATAGGCTGTGCTCCAGCAGCTTTAAACCCACACTGTGACTTAGAATGGGCACTCAAGTGCTGGGACACAGTATTATGTGTGCACCCTGGCTCCAGCACCTGGAGAGGTCAGTACCCGTCACAGCGTGCTCCCACTTTATGACATAGGGTCATAAAGAATGTGGGCACCTCTTGAATAACTCCAATGTTCTCCACCTGGTATACCATTGCGGGTCGGACTGTCCCACCCATGAACAACATCCTTACTATTATTCCATAATGGTGTGGTTAGATTTCCCACAGTCTACTGGGACAGGGTAGGCTTCAGAGGCTAGGCGGAGTTGGCATGGGCTTAGTGAATTACTGTACTGGTGGAGAGCTGCGAGGTGCTTGTTACTGATCCAGGAGGGGACTGAACCTTGTTTTAAATCCTCCAGGTTGTTGCGGCCCTCGCCCAACAACCATGCCCCATACAGCATGTACAGCTCATTCTGTGCAGTTTGCTCTGAAGCGTTTCTATCCTCCCGTATGAGTGCATTCACTGTCTGTGCATGTTTTTCCAGTTCAGCCACAATTTCTTTTAAATGGACAGTCATAGCCTGGTCCTCATGTAGCTCTGAGCCCACTACTGTGTTTTCTTGTTTCAGTATTTTCCTCAGTTGGTTCTTTAGACTGTTTATCTGTGTTTGCAGTTCTATATCATCTAGGCTATTTATTACAGAGGATCCTGTATTGTAGCCAGTAAAAACGTCATTTATGATGCCCCTTCTAGGTCTCCTTGTGCCCACGGTGTCCCTAGTGTTTAGGGTGTATAAATCTGCTTTGTCTACATTCCCAAAGTCTAACTCTAAAATTTCTTGAACATTTCTCTAAGTAGGGCCTGGTATAGCAGCTCTGTTTCCTTCAGGCACCATGCAGGTAAGTGTACCTCGGTAAGGTTTAAAATTACGGAAGCTACTGCATAGTGTACCCCCTGGTATAACACCTTTTCGGTCGGTACCAATACTAATCCGTTCCCTGGTCCCTTGGTGCTGGTAGGACACCTTTCTATTATTGTGCATATTGGCGGGGTCGTGGGCAGGGGTTTCTTAATGTGTGCTCTTAGTTTGGTGGCGTTATTGGGAGTGTGGGACCGCACACCCGTGTAGGCTGGAGTCCCACCCCAGCCCTTCCCCTTCATCTTGCCATTGCCTAGAGAAGGCGATTGATATGCCTGCGGGGCAGATGTTCTCTGATCCCCATATGCAAACGTAAATTCCCTGTTCAGATTCCCACCACTTGTCCCAACACACTTTTACTCTTCCCCGTGTCCCCGTGATGGTGCGGTACATAACATTACCGAGTCTTTCCCAGTCCGATTCCTGGTCCCACGCATCCTTGCCGAGCTTTCTGAGCCACCACCATCTTCCCAGGGGAATCTTTCCTTTGCAAGTCAAACATACACGTTTTCCCTCCGTAACACTGACTCGGGCAGCGATGATCCGTATCCAGGGGCATGGAACTGAGGCCTCCCCGTAGGTAAACCCTTCCTGGCTGGAGTAGCGAGTAGAATTAGAACCCATCCACCTTGGCCACCTTCCCTCGTGGGCATAAACAGCGAGTTCTTCCACACCCAGTGTGCCACCCCATGCAGTCACGATCAGTGCTCCCTCTCCTGAGCACTCACAAATGAGGGATTCTTCCACATCTCTTCGGCCGCTGCTGCTCATCCTTATCAGGGCAAGCAGGAACGGGACCCTTCTCATGTTGTTCTCTTTTTTGTAGGGGCACAAAAACAGATTGTCCAGCCCTGAGAAAAGCTCTCTGGCTTGACAAAGATGACCGAGTTCCAATTTGGGCTCATTTCTTCTCAGACACACAATACAGTCTTTAATTGACTGGCTGTCTTATTCGGTTCCCTATGGAACCGGTATCTGCCTTTAATTTTTGTCTCACAGTTGTTTTACTCTTATTTTACCGGTGCTTCCTTAATAGCTATACCGATAGATTCTTCCTACTCCCAGGTGTTACCCGACCTGTGCCTCTTTTAATAGTTGAACAGGTGGATTCTTTCTCTTACCCTAGGATGGGCTTTTACACATTTTCCCCAATAACTATTACATATGTTCCTATCATTACACAGATAATCCTACACTATGCTAGATCCTTACTAAACATACTTAAATTCATAAAAGCACATATATATGTATATCTGCCACCCGTCTTCGGGTGGTCAGGTTAATTCCTGTCCTTCTCCTTCCTCCTCTGACCTCTGGGTTTCCAGCGGGGCCGGTAGTAAGTCGGCCTGTGCCGCAGGACCCGGCGTGTCCTGACCAGACGTGGGTCTGAGTCCCACACTATCGGGGGAACGCTCCCACCAGTGCTGTAGCACACTGCTCCTTTGGGGGTGGCTGCATGGTTCAACTTGTCCCCTGGGGGTTCTGCCTGGTCGAGGGCTGTGGGCTGGGGACTCCCAATTGGTGGCTGGTCCACCACCATTTTATCTGGGGTTCCTCATTGCCCAAGGCTACCGGCTGGGGGTCCCTGCTTGCAGGCTGGTCTCCGACCTTAGGTACCCTTTCACGGCTGGTCCCTGTCCCGGGGCTGAACCATTTAAGTTGGGGCACTGGTGACCACGGTGTCTTAGGCCATGGTGTGTGGGGAGTCCTTCTTAAGGCTCTGGCTACTGGGGGTGCGTCCGAATCTCAAATGATTGGGGGGATAGCTCCTCCAGTAACACAGTCTACTGCCCCTCTAGGTGCAGTCTGTGGGTCTGCCACGTCCCCTGTGGGATTTCCACAGTTGGGGGCTGCTGGCTGGGGGTTCCTGTCTTTAGTACGGTTTACTGTTTTTGGCTGTCCCTTACATTTAGCTGCTGCCCCTGAGTTGAAAAGTTTGCACTGGTTTATGTGGAACCACTTTGTACAGTGGGGCATTTTTATGGCATAAAGCATGGGGCTTGCCTTATCGACAATGTGGTACAGTCCCATGTACAGTGCCTCAAAGACCCCTACTCTAGCGTAGTTCCTCAACATGACCTGGTCCCCTATCTCTCATTCGTAATGTTTGCGGGGTTCTAGCAGCAGTCGGTTGCTTTGATGCTGTTGTTAGCAGTCTGCTAGTGAATCTGTTTAAGATGTTCAGACAGATTCCTGACAAAGCTGTCCCAGCTCGCTTCCCTAAGCTGACCTTCCGTGAGTACCGGGGCTAACAAATGGGTGGGGGTTCGCATGGCTCTGCCAGTCATGAGCTCGTACGGGGAGTACCCCGTGCTCTTTGACTGGCTGGCCCGGATCCACATGAGGACCAGTGGTAGGACCTCTACCCACCCCTTGATAGTGCAGTTTAAACGCTCCACAGGCCCGGATGACTGCGGGTTGTGAGCGATATACCATTTCCCTTTGATGCCGAGTACCTTAAGGGTCTCCTGCATCACCTGCCTGGTGAAGTGACTCCCTTGGTCGGACTCCACATATTGTGGTAGACCCATCAAGAGAACACTTCTCTGACCAGGATCCTAGCTATTCCCAGGGCAATGGCAGTTCGGCATGGGAAGGCTTCCACCCATTTGGTGAATACGTCCACCAATACTAGGCAGTACTTGTAGCCTCCCTGGGTGGTGGGTAGGAGCCCGATGTAATCGATCTGGATCGACTACCAGGGTCCCTCTACCCTACCTTCCTTTTCTGGGGGTCGGGGTTGTTGGCAACGCACACCAGACAGCTGCCGCAGAACTCGCAGACATCTTCCCTGAGTCCCGGCCACCACCCTGCCTGTTCCACCCATTGCCAAGTGGTCTCAGATCGGGGTGTCCTGCTCCTGGACCCTCATGGGCCAGCTGGAGGAATTCTCTCCGGTGTTGTTGCGGCACTACCCATTGTTCCCCCCTGAACAGCATGCTTTTTTTAATGGCAATTGCCGAAGTGCCGTACGGGCTATCTACCCTTTCCCCTTTAGCTAGTGTGTTCAGGACAGTTTTGAGGACGGGGTCTTGGGTCTGAACTGTTTTTAGGTCCGGGAGCAAAGCTACCCCTGCCCTCCCTGTCGTCCCAATCCTGCCCCTGACTGCTTCAATGGGCCCTGTGTTGTACAGGTCCCAGGGCTTGCCCGTGCGAGCACCTTGCTTGCCCAACATGTCAGCCTGCTGGTTTCCCTCGCTACGGGGTTCTGTGGTGGAATGCGCCTTCACTTTATGTATGTAAATATTCCCTTCCTCCCCTACGGCTGTCATGATCTTTTCCAGTAAGGGCTTAATTGCCAGGGGTCTCCCGTCTGCGGATGTGTATCCGCGACGGGACCAGGTAGCCAGGTACTCCGTACACGAATTGCATGTGAACATACTGTCCGAGCAAATCGTGTATGGGGTAGGGAATTCTTCAAGGTGTGTGACTACGTACACCACCGCACACAGTTCAGCGTGCTGGGCGCTCATAGTACTGGGGAGTTTAATCGCCAGGGCAACGCCTGCCTCTGGGTCATAAACTCCGCAGCCTGTGAGTCGTTCACCCGCAGATATCGAACTTGAACCGTCCACATAGATCTCTCGGCCTGTGGGGTGTAACTCAGCCCGAAAGCCTATGTTAATTTCCCATACCCCTTCTACGCAACACCGGTGGGCTGTCCCTGGATAGATCATGTTGGCTGCGAGTCTTGGCTCACAGAGACCCTTTACCCTTAGGTCCATTTGAGAGAGGAGCAGGGTCCAGCGAGCAATGCGGGCACTGCTCACTGTCCTGTCCTTGATTCTCCCATCTAGGAGCATTTGGGTGGGTGTATGGTGGGTAAGGAGTGTGATAGAGGACCCCCCTGCGAAGATCAGTGATCTTTTCACGGACCAGTGAGTGGCTAGGAGGTGCGGCTCGCTGTTGGAGTATGCCTTCTCCACGTCCGTGAGTATCTTGGAGGAGTAGACCACTGGTCTTAGCCGGCCGTGCCGCTCTTGGAGCAGTACTGCACTCAGGCTGTCCCCACTGGCTGCTACCTCCAGGAAAAACTCCTTACCCCTATCGATAACCCCTAGAGCTGGCGCGGTCTGCAGGTCTTTCTGGATAAATGCTGCCTCACAGCCTTCATCCCATTCCCACTCTATTCCCTTGTGTAGGAGTCGGAGCAGAGGGGCTGCTGTGGCTGCATAATCCTCAATGAGATCACTGCAGTACCCAGTTATCCCTAGAAAATATCTTACTCCTGTCACTTTGTTGGGGGCTGGTAACTTCTGCACTGATTCCATTCCAGCTTTGTCAATGGCCCTTTTCCCAGCACGCAGTCAGTCCCAGGAATTTTACTTCCTTCAGGCCGATCTGTGCCTTCTTGGGGTTTACTTTAAACCCTTCTTTCAGCAGCTCAGCCAGCAGTGGGCCATGCTCCTCCCCCTCATCTGTGAACAGGAGCAGGTCATCCACATACTGTACTAGCTGCTGGGGTCTGCTGAATTCTTTAAATAGTTGGCCATACACTGGTGGAAAATATTGGGGCTGTTGTGGAAGCCCTGAGGGAGACAGTTCCAAGTGTATTGCTGTCCCTTAAAGGTAAATGTAAACTTGTACTGATCTTCTCTTCTTAAAGGTATGGACCAGAACCCGTTGGAAATATCCAGCACTGTGAAGATGGTCGCGGAGGCTGGGATACTTCCATTGAGGTCGGCGACGGCAGCAATGGTGGGTGCACAGGCGGGGATGTTATAGTTGAGTACTCAATAGTCCACTGTGGCTCTCCAGGAGTTGTCTGGTTTCTTAACCGGCCACAATGGAGAGTTCACATGGGTAGCTATTGGTCTCAATACCCCCTGTTTAACCAAAGAACCCAAGGCTGTTTCCATGTCTGCCTCCGCCTCCCTGGGGAAGTTGTACTATTTCTGTGGTCGGGTCATGGGATCCCCATCTATGCTAACCTCGAACCATTTATTCTTCCACAGTCGTGTTTGTGAGTGACAAAAGCTGCAAGGTTTGCCCTCACATACTCTTTGTACTCTATCAGAGTGTTACTGACCAGTGATTCAAGGTCGTGACCCTCCTTTGATTTCATGGTGCACACCGTCCCTTTACCCCGTTTTTCTGAGATAACCATCACCTCACTCTCCTGTCCCATGCAGACTGACCCCCAAAGAATGTGGTTTCTTAAATTCACAAGGCTCCCGTGGCCAAGGATGAAGTCAGCCCCCAGGATCCCTCTCCCTTCCTGTTCCCACTTCATCAGGAAACGCCCACTTAGTGTGGAGTGTACCTAAGCCAATGGAGAGCGGAATGGCAAATAAGCCAGTCTGCTCCGTGCCTGTGAAACCCACCAAGCTGTATGGGATCCCGTTAGACAGAGGTGAGGTGGCGGGGTTAGCTGCATGGACAAGGGTGCTTGACGCACCGGAATCCAACAGATTAGTCCCTTTCACCTTTTCCACTTCCATCTGAACGGTCGGTCTCCCCCACGCATCATACTCAAGGAACACAGGTGGACAGGCTGCGCCTGTCCTAGTCACGGTTTTGGTTGGGATGGGGCAGATGAGGTTTCAGTACTGGTGGCGGTAGCTACCCTCCTAGGGCAGTCTAGCATTGTACGGAGCGCAGTTAGGAAGGTATCAAACGAGTGGGGAGGGACTGGCTTTTCGGTCTCGGTTTTTTGGGCAGGGGCTGAAGAACTCTTCCCTGCGCTACTCTTCCATGGATTTCTACAATCCTTTCTCCAGTGCCCACTCTTTCCGCACCCGAAGCAGGTACATTTTGTATCGGAGGGATTGCCCCCACTTGGCGCCATTCCCTCTTATCCTGACTAGGCCTGACCTCGTGGACCCTTCCCTTGGGTGGGTGCTCATCCGTCCACCGGCCGTTCCGGTAGGCTAGGGTCAGTTGCCTGACCACTCCCTGTTCGGTGGCCTGGGGATCTCTTGGGTCAAACCAGGCCTCAGCCTTGGTTCTTATTCGGGCTAAGCTGTTTGCTACCAGGCTTCAGAGCCAGTGGGCTCTCTCATCCTGGTTTAAGTGATTTTGGTTGAGGTCCCCTGCACAGGCGCTCTGGTACACAGGCCACAGTATGTCTGCGAAGGCCTCTGGGGTTTCCCATGTGAGCTGCACTGTTTTCTCTACTCTGGAGAAGAGACTCCCGTCATTACAGCCCATGGCTTCTAAAATGTCTTCCTGGACAGCGGCAAATGTTCTCTGCCCCCTTTTGCTCTCGGTAGAGAGGGACTGGTACAACTTGCCATCCAGGGATAGGAGGAGCATCTTTGCTATCTCGGCATCATCACACCTGTTAATATCCCTTGCCTGTTCCATTTCCATAAAATGAACCGAGGGGTCTCCCTTTGGAGTGAGCTTTCCCAGGTGACTTATCATAGCCCTAAGCTGTTGGGCAGTGTGGGGAACCACAAATTGACTTTCCAGGGGCCCCAGACCCCCAGCACCGGTGAGCGGGCCAAACTTTTGTTGCCGGACCGGGCACATTGGCCCTGGTTCTGGCCCTTCCTGTTCTGGCTCGCCTACCCCTTCTCCCTGTTGCCAAGCCGAGCTGAAAACCGGCGCCACAGGTGGTGGTGGTCCACTATCTCTGTCCCCCCCACAACTCGTTCACCCCTCCTGCTGCTGAACCGATGTAGTCACCGGTGTCACAGGTGGTGGCTGAACAGTTTCTTCCTTCTCTTCCAGGCTTACCTGGGCCGTACCCGGGTTTATTAGGCATACCATGCCTTTTGCCTTGGACAGAACAAGGTTTAAACTTTTGATTTGTTGCTGGCAGGGACCGTGATCTCCTGGTATTCAAACCCGTTAGAGCTGGCTACTTTATATGCTGCCTGCACGTCTCTTAATTTTTCCTCCAGCTCTTTCAATTGCGAGTGCTTTTCTCCCGCAGTATCTTTTCATTATTTTTAGCCTCGGTAACGTGACATTGAAAATAGTCCTGACTGTTTTTAAACCTTTCCATCAGTTGGGTATTTCCCTGTTTTAGCTTACAGAGTTCTCCCCAAAACCTTTCTTCTGCCACAGCCCTTTCCTGTGATGTCTCTGTGCATTCCCATAATTCTGCCTGAAGTGACTCAACGGTGTTGTCTAGGAGTTGGACCTGTCGCTGTAGACAGACCAACCCAATTGCCTTCTCTACTGACTCTTTATGGTCCTTGCTTGCAGCATCAACTGGACGCTCAGCACGCAATAGACCAAGCACCCATTCTTTAGTGACATTGACCTTCTTATACACATAGGAGGAAATCTTCTCTTCCATCTTGGTTCTTTCTCCCAAGCCAGCACACTCTGCATCACACCCCTGATACAAGAGTCCTGCCGTGGCACCCATTTTGTAAGGGGTGGTCCCAGGGGTCAGGTTCACCTCTGACCTACTTGAGCGGTTCGAATCACTCCCACTTCCTTGGGTTCTAGACTCTGGATTTATTTGGGGGATGTGATAAAATGCAAAAGACCACTGGTTAGGTGCAAAAGAACTTTGATTTTATTAATAATAAGAAAATACAATGTCACACTTATAATTACCCTAATAAAGAACAGTACATCACACATTCAAAGGGGTTGCAGTGAGAATTACACCTTCCACCTCCAAATACCTAGTACTGGCTAAGTTAGACTCCAGGCAGACAGGGACTATGCTTACCAATCCTTTCTGGTCAGTTAGCGGCAGTTCGTGGTTTCAGGGTTCATTGGATTCTGTAGGTTCTGCTTGCCGTACCCCGAACA
This sequence comes from Pristiophorus japonicus, assembly GCF_044704955.1. NCBI lineage: Eukaryota > Metazoa > Chordata > Chondrichthyes > Pristiophoridae > Pristiophorus > Pristiophorus japonicus. The sequence goes on from NC_091985.1 coordinate 56,446,193, forward strand.
TCGGAGAGGACTTCTTACTGCACAATCTTCAGTTGGGTTGAGTCTGTTGATGTGGCAGGGCGTGTTTTGGATTTGTGGGGTAAGTACCCATTTTCTTTCGTTAGAAATAGGTTTCAAAGTCCTTTTAGGTAACGTTTTCACCTGTTGGTAGTCAGGCCTAGATTGTAGAATGGAAACTTTCGATTCTTCGGCTTCTTCCTTGTGAAGTTTTGTTTCGAGGTTGGTCGATCGCGGTGGATTTAGTGGTACCACGTTGGCTGTGGTCGGTTGCTGCCGCAATGGTGATATTCTTCCTTCCTTTCCGATTTCAGGACGCGAGGCTGGAGAAGTTAGTTTACAACTATCGCGTTGGTTTCTCTCCCTTCTTGATGGCATAGGCGTAGTATGGCACTAGCACTAGCACAAGCAGTGTCTCTTGAGGCAGTAGCATGCCCTTTGTCAAAGCAGGGCCCAGTTATACTGTAGGAGCTGTCCTAATCATCGCGCCAAATCAGACCAAAATTCTTTGTTTAATTTTGGCAGGCTTGACATTTCTTTGTAATATTTTGGCAGCCTCATTAAAAGTTAATATGTGTCGGGTGGGTTGATCTTCTCAATCTGTTTCTTGATGGAAATATTAGCTTGGTAATCGCAATGTTCTTTGTGCTTGGGTTTTGCATGCAGGCTGGAGTGGGCCTTTTGTTTTTATGCATAGGCTGAAAATGGCTTTCCAGGTTCAGGTTGATGGCTGGCCATCTCTGAGTTAATTGTTGCAATGTTAATGTCTCTTGTGGAGAAGGGTTTTCGAGTATCCATTTTCCAGACAATTTACTTTAGTCTCAATGCTCTAGACAGTTTCAATAATCAAACTGGCTTCTTTAGTTCTCTAGACCTGCCCACAGACTTGTAGAATCCAAAATTCGATTAAAGCATTTTAGGACTTCAAACATACTGGTAGATAGTTCCAAATTAAATTTCCTTTCCAATGAGTCCAAACACTGGGGGAGGGGGGGGGTTCCCACGAATTTTGCCCTTTTACACTGTATAACCTTGAAGTGTCATTAGCATTTTGTGACATTCATTGTTTACTTACAGGAAAGCCAATTTGGCTTGATGTTGGGTATGAACCTTGTCAGGATGAAGGTACAGATAGAGTTAGTGGGCATCTTTCATAGAATCATAGAATGATACATCATAGAAGGAGGCCATTCGGCCTCTCATGCCTGTGCAGCTCTTTCATAGAGCTATCCAATTAGTCCCACACTCCTGCTCTTTCCCCATAGCACTGTAATTTTTTTTCCCTTCAAGTAATTATCCAATTCCCTTTTGAAAGTTATTACTGAATCTGCTTTTACCACCCTTTCAGGCAGTGCATCCTAGATCATAACAATTCGCTGTGTAAAATCTGTTTTCCTCAAGTTGCTTCGGGTTCTTTTGCCAATCACCTTAAATCTGTGTCCTCTGGTCACCGACCCGTCTGCCACTGGAAACATTTTCTCTTTATTTACTCTATCAAAACCTTTCATGATTTTGAACACTGCTATCAAATCTCCCCTGAACCTTCTCTGCTCTGAGAAGAACAACCCCAGTTTCTCTAGTCTCTCCACCTAACTGAAGTCATCATCCCTGGTACCGTTCTAGTAAATCTCCTCTGCACCCTCTCCATGGCCTTGATATCCTTCACACAGTTCACCAGTTTTCTTCCTGGAAGGATATTATACTTGTTGATAAAGTTGACAGGTTATGTTATGGAACACTGTTTGTCCATATTTCTTGCCTCGGTGACACCTTGTGCAACATGTGCAACACTAAAACATCATGGACTGGAAATTCCACTGGACCATTTATGTCAGTGCTGCACTCCTGAGCCAATAATTTTGTCCAGTGATCCTTTGTAGTACTGAGCCACCCCAGATTGCGGCGTCGGCTCAGTTAAATATCCATTAGTGATTCAGTAGTGCAAATCTCATGTAAGACAGGAGTCGTGTAATGTAGGTGCTTGGAAATTAGAGTGCAGCTGTTAATGACTGGCTCAAAATTGCAACAATAGGCTGAGGGAGCAGAAGGTAAGGTGGAAAATATCTATCTCAGTGAGGTGGCTATCAGAAATTTGAATTGGATGGGGTTCTCCCAATTGTCCACCCTAACAACAGCGGAAGAGCTGCTGAAACTCCAGAGAAACTCTTCTGTCGAAGACGAGTGGGAGAACCCCTGTGGAAATCTTTCAACCTGCCCCCTAAATGCTTTGGTCTCAGGTGAACGGGATATGCCTTTATAGGAAAACAGTGTACTCTCCATATCAGGCAATATTTGCTTAGGCCTCATCTTCCCCTGGTGAGTGATTGAGGCTTGAGGGAAAGGAAAGATGCCCACTCATGAGTCCACTCCAAAAAAAAGGCAAACCAATGAGACTGTCACCCCTCTCCTAGTGGTGCCTGGGATCAGAGGGATCAGTGGTGGAAGGCAGGGAAATGGAATGGCTGACATTGCCTCTCACCAGCATTACTATGTGGTGAATGAGAAAGGGATGGCTGGCAGCCTGTCCGGTTGGGGTGACCGAGGGAAATTGAGGGTTTAGTGTAAATAGAATAACAGGTTTACGTCTGATCGATTTCATTGCCTTTTCCACCGTCATCCCACCTGATTTGGGATGGGATAGCAGAGGAAAATCTGGGCATGTACAAATTCCATAAGTAAGATCAGAATAATTCCAAGGCTTGTGGGAATGGATATTGTGGTAAGTAAGTACCCTGTTTTTGCACCTCTGGGACTGGGATTTAATTCGAGGTCAGACTGACAAGATAAAAGTTTCCTATGTGGGATGAATTGGAGCAACCCAAGCTCTAATGAGCATGGGCCTAAAATGCAAAACTGTCCCTAACTTAGCCCTCGTTGACAATCTTACTTGGAGGAATATTAATTTTGTGGTTATGTGTAACACAATTGTAAACCTACTTTTGTTGTACATAGTAAGGAAGAAGGACTTTCATTTATATAATGCATTTCACAACCTCAGGAAGTCTCAAAATGCTTTACAGCCAATTAAGTACTTTTTGAAGTGGAGTGACTGCTGTAATGTAGGAAAGTTAGAATGTAGAAAGGTACTTTTCCTCCTTGGAGAACCCCCAAAAGGTGGCTGGTACAGACAATAAGTTTTTATAAAAGATACTCCCTTCCCTAACCTACAGTCCAGGTAAAGATATGAATAACTGCATGACATTGTTTCAAAGCACAATAGGTAGCACCTGTTCAAACCTCAACAGCTCTACATGTTAAGATGAGTACAATGCACTGCGAAACAAGAATATTCTAACTATAGTGAGATACATTAAATAACCATTAATAAAAAGGCGACATTAACTCTGCCTTACACTTAGAACAGAAGAAAATCCAGACCAAGAAAAGATCATTTAGCCTAAGGGGCCCACAGAGCCTATTCTAACATGGGAACTTCCTCGCACACCATGGGGGTCATTTTGACATTTGTGCGATAGTGTAAAATGGGTGATAGCAAATTGGAAGCCTGTTTTACATCTCTCCCAATTTTTATTTCCATTGACGTCAAAATAAAAGTCGGAAGAGATATGAAATCGGCTGTCGATTCGCTATCGCCCGTTTTACACTATCGCACAAAGTCAAAATTACCCCATCCGTTGATCTCCCAAATTAGGGAACAGAAAGCAAAGTTGTTAAATATCTCTCTAATCCACAATACCCCTTCTCAACACACATATCGATCTAGCTCCTTTTTAAAGCTATCATCAATTGATACCGGATTAGTTTTTCCACAGTAACTTTGTTCCAAACGGCCATCTCTTACTAAAAGCTTCACAAAAGTTATAGTGCTGAATTTTTGACTCCCTTGCACCTCTAGTAGTGCCGCGGAGGGGCGGTAAAGGGTATCTGAAGGCGTAACAGCGGGCGGCCAGCTTTTACCGCCCGACTGGCAAATTCTGCTCAGGGATTGCGGTGGTGCAAAAACTTACCGCCCCACCCTCTAGTTTCACTGAGGTCATGACATCAATCGTCATGCAATGTTCCACTAGTGCTCCAACTGCAAAATTAGGCCCTAACGCCGCATTAAACGTCCGCCCCAAGTGACGGCTGAAAAACCAGGCAGTCCCACGGTTCAGTAGGTGGTGTTTGCCGCGTATTTAAATGGAGGGAGGAGGATCCTAAATCGCAGGTCACATTGACTACAACAGTTGTGCGTGAAGCCTTGACTTGAAAGCAGTAGTTTTATCTGCCATTACAGGGTCCTTACAACTTCAGTGGAAGAATTTAATGGGGGCATTACTAATTCACCAGCGTATTATGCTCCATGTTAGTGGTACGTGGCGTCAGGATAGAAGAAGGGTTCTTGGCCATGAGGAGAGGCCGAAGACATCTCAGGAGGAAGGCTTACCACCAACAGGTTTACAGGCACCATGCTCATACCTCCAGCACTCTGAGGAGCAGTGTGTGAGAAGGCTGCACTTCCAATAGGAAGTGTTGATAGAGATCTCCTACAGAGAGACCTACAGCCTTACAGCACCAACACGACTGCACAGTAAAGGTGACTGTGGCGCTGGCCTTCTATGCCTCCAGCTCCTTCCAGGCTGCAGCAGGGGACATATGCAGTATCTCTCAATATGCTGCACATCGCAGCATTCGCCACGTCACAATGGCACTGTACGTCCGCAGAACGGACTTCATAACGTTCCCAATGAGCAGGGAGAGCCAGAATGTGTTTGGGAGAATTGCGGGCTTCCCGAGGGTTCAAGGAGTCATTGACTGCACACACGAGGGCTCACAAGCTCCATTACACAACGCAATTTCAGAATCCGTAAGAGATACCACTCCCTAAACGTGCAGCTGGTGTGCGACCACACGCAGCACATCCTCGCAGTGAATGCCCGCTATCCAGGGAACGCACATGATGCTTTCATCCTGCGTGAGAGCGCTGTGTCATGATTATTTCAGCCACCAAGGGAACAGTGAAATGATTCGGCCTAGCCACCTGGCTCATGACCCCCCTCCGCAACCCTACCACTGAAGCCGAGCAGCACTACAATGACAGCCATGCAGCCACCCACAACAACATCGAACAGACAATTGGCCTGCTCAAGCAGCACTTCCGATGCCTGGACCACTCTGGAGGCAACCTTCAATACTCCCCTCAACAGCTATCTGAATTCACTGTGGTGTGCTGCATGCTGCACAACTTGGGCATCATGAGGGGCCAGGCATTGCCATTGTGGATTGCAGGTCCACAGGAGGAGGAGGACGATGAAGAGGAGCCTGGCGAGGCCCCCATTGGATAGCCACACCATCCATGGGGGAGATTGGAGATGCTGCTGGACCAAGAGCCGCATGTCGGCAGCTCATAATGGATCGGTTCTCTTGAATTGAAGGTGAGGGATGGAGCTAATACTGGCCACGCTATGTGCCACCATAAAGACACATTTCCGGTGAACTTTGGAATGATACACAAGACACTAATGGTAAAGGGTCAAAGTCACATTTTTCTGAAATAAACTAACAAACATTCCCTCCCCCCCAAAAAAAACCATACAATATACAACATTCTGTTGCAACACACTCAACAACAATGAAGTGCATCAATTCACCTTAACTATGTACAGGCGACATAAACATAAATTAGTGCATCTCCCCAATGTTAACCTACACCTTAATCGAACTCGCCTCCCCTACCCTTTACCCCCCTCCCACATCTGCTGCTCCTCCTCATTGAGGCTTCAGTGCCTGCAGCAAGGTTGCTTGCACCCCTGACCAGCTCTGGCCCTGGAAGACCCGGCTGCGGACTGCTCCACTTCAGCATCGGCGGCGGCAGTCTCTGATGGTTCGGGAGTGGACCGTGTTAGGTGCAAGGTCAGAGATTCAGTGGCGGGAGCCAGATTGCTGTCATCTTGAGGAAGGACAGCACCTCCAATTTCCAGGGGCCCACTGCCACTCACACGGGGCTGAGCCTCAGCACGATGAGTGACCACAACTTGCTGGCCTGCTTCGGCACCGTCACTTCCCCATTGGACAGTGGGGAACACAGAGAGGATGGCAGCAGTCAGTGATCGCATGATATCACCTAGCTACAGCATCGCTTGTGCCTGTGATGTGATCGCTGCTGCCATGTCACCTATGGCTCGTGCCATCCCCTCTGGGCATCCACTGTCACTGCTGGAGCCTATCTGTCTCTGTGAATGAGCAAGGATGGGCTCGCTGGAGTTCTCAGAATCACGGACACTGCATGAGGTGGCTTCTGTCACACTCACAGCAAGTACATCTATGATATGCGGGACCCTACCCAATGCACCCATGAGATTGCGGTGCATTTCCGTGTTCTCTTTGGACATAGCCATCAAGTCCAGGACCACGTCTGCCTGTCTCTCAGCGGGACTCCTGTGTCGACTCACCCTCTGGGGAGCTGGCCTCCGGGCTTCCCCCTCCTGCTGGGCGTTACTGTAGGCCACTGGGGCAAAGAGCCTCAGAGCTGTCAAACCCCTCAAAATCAGCTTCCTTCCCTGATGTTGTGTCCCCACATGGTGGGACTAATGGGCTCTCATGCTCAGGGAGCACACTGTCCTCCCCTCCATCGTCATCTCCCCCGTGCCCAGATGTCAACGGCTCACAGGAAGGCTGCTGCACTTCTGGCTGGTCATCTGTAAGCACAAAACAACAGACATGTGGGTTAGCAGCAGGGGAGGGGGCAGGCAGATAAGAAGGTGGCATTGGGTATCTATATGTAAAGGAGCTAGGCCACTTCATATTAGGGGGTCAAGGAAATCACATCAATCGCAAATGCCATTCACATACCGCCACTACCCGTAGGGGGCTCAGCCTTGCCACCGTCCACTGTGCGAACTGGGGTGCCCATGAGGGCCGACTGTCTCTGCTCCACCTCGATCAGCTCGTGCAGATCAGGCTGGACGCCTCCGGTCCGCTGCTGCTCCCTCCGATTATGCAATAACTTTGCCTGCAATAAGAGCAAGAAGAAGGGTTGAGTAGAAACATAGAAACATAGAAAATAGGTGCAGGAGTAGGCCATTTGGCCCTTTGAGCCTGCACCACCATTCAATAAGATCATGGCTGATCATTCACTTCAGTACCCCTTTCCTGCTTTCACTCCATACCCCTTGATCTCTTTAGCCGTAAGGGCCATATCTAACTCCCTCTTGAATATATCGAATGTACTAGCATCAACAACTTTCTGTGGTAAAGAATTCCACAGGTTAACAACTCTCTGAGTGAAGAAGTTTCTCCTCATCTCAGTCCTAAATGGCTTACCCCTTATCCTTAGACTGTGTCCTCTGGTTCTGGACTTCCCCAACATTGGGAAAATTCTCCCTGCATCTAACCTGTCCAGTCTTGTCAGAATTTAATAGGTTTCTATGAGATCCCCTCTCATCATTCTAAACTCCAGTGAATACAAGCCCAGTCGATCCTGTCTCTCCTTATATGTCAGTCCTGCCATCCCGGGAATCAGTCTGATGAACCTTCGCTGCACTCCCTCAATAGCAAGAACATCCTTCCTCAGATTAGGAGACCAAAACTGAACACAATATTCCAGATGAGGCCTCACTAAGGCCTTGTACAACTGCAGTAAGACCTCCCTGCTCCTATACTCAAATCCCCTAGCTATGAAGTGTGCAGCTCCTCTTGCACTACATATGCCTTCGATAGTAGAGTAGCTGCCACTGTCTGAGTGCAAATGTGTTCAGTACAATCTGTGTCGCTGGTGACTGAGATGTGGAAAGACTGGGAGGAGGTGAGAGCCAGGTAGCATAGCGGCTCAGGGTGACGTTTGGCCAACGCATATCAACAGTGAAAGGGGACTGCGAGGTGGGTTAACAATGATGAGGGGACAATAGGGTACGTGCATCCTGATTGCAGAGGCCATGACTGGTGAAGTGAGCCTCCAGCTTTCAGGTGGCTTCAACAACCCACACCGTGGCCTGGAGCACATTGAGAAGGGGCAGCACGATCAAAGACTTATGGATCGACATTCGGTCCCATCACTTTTGAGGCAGTGTCACCGGCTGAGTGCTGATTTTAACGGCAGGCGGTAGGTGCCACCTCAAATTGCAACATTTAGTTTTATCGCCCAAAGTTGAGAGAGCAGCGCTAAAAGTGGCATTGCACACTCATCCTCGGGCACCAACGAAGCGGCATCTCAGGAGGCCCATCAAATTTCCCAACGGTAGGCTGCCGGCATGCGAGTTTAAAAAAATGTGAAAAAAAAGGTTTCCGACATTTTCCCTCACCCACAGCCACACTTCCCCACTGGTCCCATCAATACCTAAATGCAAAAAAAATAAACATAAACACTTACCTTGATCCCTGGATGCTACCGCCCCGGGATCCCCGATGTCCCACCACCTTTCCCAGGCTGTAGGGATGCCTGCCTGTAAGGACACCATTTTCACCTAATTTCGGAGCCGTAGCAACATGGGGTCGTTGCACACTCAATGATATCACCATGTGGGTGGCGGCCGCGCACAGCGATACGTCTTGCCGCCTCTCCCACCGCCCAACTAAATTTCCAGTCACTCCAGGAACCCGGTCGCCGTCGACGGTAAGGACTTAACCGCCCCTCTCTGGCTGCAACAGGTGGTGTTAAAAAATGAATTTCGACCCCTTAAGATTGTGTGAGACAGTGATCTTGCAACCACAGCAGGGCTACATAAATCTGAAGGGTACGCACCCTGACAATCCTCATGAGGTCGTTAAACTTCTTGAAGCATTGGATGGTAGTTCTACCCACCGTGTCTGCCGTTGACACCTCCGGGGCTATGTCCCTCCATATCCTTCTGAGCACACTGGGCACCACTAGATGCAGTGCAGGCCACCACAGCTCTATGACCTTAAGTAATGCCTCAGCGGCTGCTACAGAGATACGGTGTGCTCTCTGTCTTCCCTCCTGCTGTGCCATGTCTCCCGTTGTGAGCGAAGTGGGCCGGTGCACCTGCGCAAAGGAAATCACCGTGCCCTAAATTTTCGGCTGGACCCAGGAAGATGCGAACAAATCTGCGCATGCGCAAAATGTAGAGTTTTTTTAATGCCATTGGTTTTCAGCTGGGGCGGACTAGCTCAGGTGTGTAATGCCTGATTTTGTGCCCCTGATTATTGAACCTCACTTTCTGCCGAATTTTGCAGACAGGGGCGCAAACTTTTTCCAGGCGTTATCAGGACCGCCCTGCCATCATTAATGCCACAAAATCTTAAAAGCCGAAAATCCAGCCCTAGGCTATAGGCAAAATCAATTGTTGAGGAAAGAGCTTAACCCCTTTCTCCATACTTTAATCAAAACAGAAAAAAAATAGTTTGGCCCTGCATAAGATTATTATGGAATCAATCCTTTGGGAGGCAACTAATTTAAATTGTGTGTATTATCGTTATTGGAAACTGAGCAACATAAGCTCTGGTTTTATTCTTACTGTCAACAAGTTGTCAGGTTGCCGCCAGACAGTTCATGTACAGTTCAGGCCTTACAAATAGCACCAGCTCTTCCACTGATTGAGCACTTTAGCAGATATCAGACATCATAAGAACATAAGAACGAAGAATTAGGAACAGGAGTAGGCCATTTGGCCCCTCGAGTCTGCTTCACCATTCAATAAGATCATGGCTAATCTTCTACCTCAACTCCACTTTCCTGCATTGTCGGGTTCTAGACTCACCAGGCAGAGGAAACATCCTCTCTGCATCTACCCTGTCAAGCCCTGTAAGAATTTTGTATGTTTCAATGAGATCATCACTCATTCATCTAAACTCTAGGGAATATAGGCCAAGTCTGCTCAATCTCTCCTCATAGGACAATCCCCCCATCTCAGGAATTAGTCTGGTGAACCTTCGTTGCACTCCCTCTCTGGCATGTCTATCCTTCCGTAGGTAAGGAGTCCAAACTGTACACAATACTGCAGGTTTGGTCTCACCAGAGCCCTATATATTTGCAGTAAGGCCAAGATACCATTTGCTTTCTTAATTGCTTGATGTACCTGCATGTTAACTTTCAGTGATTCGTGCACAAGGACACCCAGGTCCCTCTGAACATCAACATTTCCCAATCTCTCACCATTTAAAAAATACTCTGCTTTTCTAATTTTCCTACTAAAGTGGATAACTTCACATTTCTCCACATTATCTCCACTACATGGAAAATTAAAATTCGGCCAGGCAGAGTCAGCATAGATTTATAAAAGGGAAGTCATGTTTGACAAATTTACTGGAGTTCTTTGAGGATGTAATGAACAAGATGGATAAAGGGGAACCAGTGTATGTGGTGTATTTGGACTTCCAGAAGGCATTTGATAAGGTGCTACTTAAAAGTTACTGCACAAGATAAAAGTTCACGGGGTTGGGGGTAATATATTAGCATGGATAGAGGATTGGCTAACTAACAGAGAACAGAGAGTCAGGATGAATGGTTAATTCTCTGGTTGGCAACCAGTAAGTAGTGGGGTGCCACAGGGATCAGTGCTGGGACCTCAACTATTAACAATCTATATTAACAACTTGGAAGAAGGAACTGAGTGTAACGTAACCAAATTTGCTGATGATACAAAGATGGGAGGAAAAGCAATGTGTGAGGAGGACACAAAAAATCTGCAAAAGGACATAGATAGGCTAAGTGAGTGGGCAAAAATTTGGCAGATGGAGTATAATGTTGGAAAGTATGAGGTCATGCACTTTGGCAGGAAAAATCAAAGAGCAAGTTATTATTTAAATGGAGAAAGATTGCAAAGTGCTACAGTACAGCGGGACCTGGGGGTACTTGAGCATGAAACACAAAAGGATAGTATGCAGGTACAGCAAGTGATCAGGAAGGCCAATGGTATCTTGGTCTTTATTGCAAAGAGGATGGAGTATAAAAGCAGGGAAGTCTTGCTACAGCTATACAAGGTATTGATGAGGCCACACCTGGAATACTGCGTGCAGTTTTGGTTTCCATATTTAAGAAAGGATATATTTGCTTTGGAGGCAGTTCAGAGAAGGTTCACTAGGTTGATTCCGGGGTTGAGTGTGTTGACTTATGAGGAAAGGTTGAGTAGGTTAGGCCTCTACTCATTGGAATTCAGAAGAATGAGAGGTGATCTTATCGAAACATATAAGATTATGAGGGGACTTGACAGGGTGGATGCAGAGAGGATGTTTCCAGTGATGGGGGAAGACTAGAACTAGAGGGCATGATCTTAGAATAAGGGACCGCCCATTTAAAACAGAGATGAGGAGAAATTTCTTCTCGCAAAGGGTTGTAAATCTGTGGAATTCGCTGCCTCAATGAGCTGTGGAAGTTGGGACATTGAATAAATTTAAGTCAGAAATAGACAGTTTCTTAAATGATAAGGGGATAAGGGGTTATGGGGAGCAGGCGAGGAAGTGGAGCTGAGTCCATGATCAGATCAGCCATGATCTTGTTGAATGGCGGAGCAGGCTTGAGGGGCCGTATGGCCTACTCCTGTTCCTATTTCTTATGTTCTTATGTTCTTATATTCCATTTGCCATGTTCTTGCCCACTCACTTAGCCTGCCTATATCCTCTTGAAGCTTCTTTGCATCCTCCTCACAACTTACATTCCCACCTAGCTTTGTATCATCTGCAAACCTGGATCAGTATATTGATATGTCATAATGTGTCAATGGTGCAGTAAGAATTAACTATATAGTATTTGAACTCCATTTTGCATCTTATTGTAGATGACATTTGGATAAAGCTTTCATAAAAATCCTCTCACCAAATTGCTTCCTCTGGAGGAGTTAGAATATGACCTGGGTTAAGAATTCTCACCATATTTGCTTACAAGGAGGAATTGGAGGAATTAACAAAGTATTGCAGCCAAGTGTGGGTTCTTAAAGGGCTGGGCAGGGCTGATATTATATAAAGCAAGGCAAAGCAATGACAGATGGTAATTTCATATCAGTTCTAAAAAAAAGATGAACAAAATGTTCTCTATGAAGCTCCTTCGGGGACAGTGTAAATATTAAGAAACAAGTGTGTGCCTGTTTGCAGCAAACTAATATTGGGTGAACACCACATGGGTTCTGGGGTAATACCACATTAATGAATGACCTGATTACATAATGTACAAGTGACAAAGTTGTCAGTGTATTATGGCCAATTGGATTCATGTGGTCGCACACAGGGACACACGAGTTTTCCTATTTATACATGGGCTAAGTATAATTAAAGAAAGGGAGCATCTACCTTATATCAATGCACATCACCGTGCAGATATACAGGAGCTGCACATGGTTACGTGGCTGCTATTTTGTCAGTTAGGTGAAAGTCTGGTGTTGTGACTAATTGGAGATTGCATTGGAGATGCTGTGAAAGAGGATGGCCTAAAACTTAAGGTTTGAATTTGAAGGGATGTTTTTAGGAGGACTTATTCCCAGCTCAGAGCTCTCTAATCAGTACCAGTCAGAGATAGGGCTAGCATATGAACAATTCTGTGACTTACACTTCCCCAAGGATTCATAACCAGCAGTGGAGCCTTTTAAAGTTACCCTTTAATTGTTTCCATATATTAAAGTTTATTTCATTATTTTAGTGTTGATGCTTTTTAGGGTTTTGGTCTGGCTGCTTTTATTGGAGGATTTAAATTGAGCAGAGTGGATAGTGTCAAATTTAGTCACATTGGGCTCAATTTTGGCCAGGAGTTGCTCTGTTTTTTTTTTTGAGTATCTTGGTTTTTCTGGCGTAACTTAAAAATCCCCACTTTCCCCAATCAGTTTGCACCAGTGTAACAGTTAGTTACGATTTTTTTTAGCTTCGTTTTTTTTCTCAAAAGGGGGCATTACCAGCCACCTACGCCAGTTCTGCCCAATTAGGCAACTTTGGTCAGCTAATAGTTACTCCAAATCTACTTAGGCCAGCATATGTGGCCACTTCAGAAAAACCTTGTGGAGAGTTAAAGAAATTGCCGCAGGTCAGTTCATCGGAGGCCATTCGGCCTGGGATGGGGCGAGAAATGGAGAGGACCTGCACCTAAACCATCAAGCCTTACAAACCGCCAAACCTTGCCAACAAAAAATAATAAGAATTCAATAAGAAATAAAAAATTGAGGTAAGTCCTACCTTCATCTTCAAACTCGGCCTGAGAAGGCAGCGGGCCAGCCAGTGCGGGAGACAACTCGGCCAAGGCTAGGGGCAGGCGGGCAGGAGCACTGATACAAATCATCGGCAGGCAGGAGCACTATCAGTTCTCCTGCTCGCCCTTAGCCCTGGCCGAGTGGCTTCCCGGTGCAATCGATCTCTTAGAAATCACACCGGGAGGCCACTCGTCCAGGGCTAGAGGCGGGACGACAACACGCCGGGAGGCCACTTCGACTGGGCTAGGGGCGGGAGCGATTCAACTGGCCAGCATCAGGGCCCACAGAGCGGCTGCAGCAAGCACATTAATGGAGAGGCTGCAGCAAGCAAACGGAGAGGCTGGGGGCAAGGAGCTACTGCGCATGCGCGGACATTGCCAGCGGACTCCACTGCGCATGTGCAGATGTCCCGGCACAGTTTTCGGCACAGAATGCTGGCTCCACCCCCGACTTGATTGGCCATGCTGCATGACTACAGGGAAGAGGCCGGACAGCGGCCAAAGTGGCAAGAAAATTTTTCGCCGCACCTCGGAACTGAGAAAAGCGGCGCAACTCCGGTAAGTGCACCGAAAAACGGGCTGGGCCAAAATTGAGGCCAATGTAAAATCAAGTTCATGCCATTGCATTACTCCTGAGGTCTCCATTCATTGTATTAAAATAAATGTTTTCTTTTAAATTCAACAGTGTCATTAAATCACAAAAGTTGGTGAAATGGGTAGCATTGTGGCATTCTAATCTCACCAACTTAATTTTGCTAACCAATTATGACCTCGAGCAGATTCTACTTTATGAAATAATATTTAACTTCCTCATCCAATTAGCAAATCATAGACATAGAAACATAGAAAATAGGTGCAGGAGTAGGCCATTCGGCCCTTCGAGCCTGCACCGCCATTCAATGAGTTCATGGCTGAACATGCAACTTCAGTACCCCATTCCTGCTTTCTCGTCATACCCCTTGATCCCCCTAGTAGTAAGGACTACATCTAACTCCTTTTTGAATATATTTAGTGAATTGGCCTCAACAACTTTCTGTGGTAGAGAATTCCACAGGTTCACCACTCTCTAGGTGAAGAAGTTTCTCCTCATCTCGGTCCTAAATGGCTTACCCATTATCCCTTACCCCTTATCAGTGCATTATGAAAGCACACTTCCAAATACAGCATTGAAGAGGCAGTAAACATGAGCAATTCTGAATCATTGCCTAGTTCCGAATTGATTTGAATTAGGTCAAAATGTAGCTGGTTACAACATTTCAAATTAATTTGTGCAATTCCTGATGCCTACCCCCAGTGACAGCGAATCCTTCATCCACCCTCCCTGGTCAAACTAAGCCCCTTCCCCAAGGAAAGACCCAGGCTCTGTAAACCCTCAATACTTAGTGCGACCAAAAGGTGCAAAACTACATAAGATCATCTTTCTTAGGCAATCCCTCGAATTGAGGATGACTTGCTTCCACGCCAAAAAGGGATGTGTTCAATGAATTCAGAGGTGTTTCAATGAAGGACCTAATATTCCAGATCCCGAACTGCATATTGAAGTGTGGAAGATGCCTGTACGTGGATTTTTTTTAATGTGGGGTGGCCGTTGAACACCAGCCACTGCATGGGCTTGA